>NC_054057.1:90762673-91095551 GCF_017639655.2 Falco naumanni | reverse complement strand
GTGAATTGATACAACGCCAGCTTCTACTTTGCTGGCTCAGGCAGGACACGAGTAGGCAGTACAAACGATTACCGCAATGTCGACAACTTTTCAATCACCAGAACAGGTGTTAGATTTGAAAGGCAGACCATGAGATGGAAAACCTTATACCATTAACAGTCTCCCGAGACCACTCTCCCTCCCCTTACAAGGCCACGCAATGGGAAGGGCTACTGACTGACGTAAGCCGATGTGCCATCAGACACCGGCAAGGTCAGGGGCACGTGGGTTCTGCAGGCACAATGCCTGATCCCCTGCTGGATCGGGAGGCCACCGGCTGAGAAAGGAGAGCATGCCTTTGCTTTCCTGGGCCACTGCTCACAAAAACACTGCTCTTCCTACTTGCTCATGTACAGTGCCTTTTCCACTGTTAGAGCTACAGGCCAAGGTTTTTCAGGTGTCAGAGTCCAACATTAGGCACATTAAATGGAATATCCTTATCTACGGGACTACGTGAAACTGATGGGTACCATCCACCTGCAGCAGTAAGGACCACAAGACCCAGATCCAACAAAGGGCCTACAATTCAGAGATGTGAAAGTACTCATTCAAAGCTGCTGAACTTGGAAAGCTAAGAGAAATTCTTCTCCTATCGGTCCACCTATCAATTCCACTCCTTTTGCTAATTGTATTACTGCAGTTAAAGCTTTGCTTTCAAATCTGCAACTTCTTTAGAAATTTTGGAGAATTAGAAGTCCCCTAATTTTCATCCTTACAAACTCCTGTCTCTTGCAGGCATGTGGGCTTTGAGTAGAACATCAGACAAACCTGTTCCTTCGTTAATTATCCACAAGACTTGTCAGCTACAGGCCTTCTACACAAGTTTTTTTCTCTAAAAAAGACAAAAGAAAATTTCCATTTCATCATATTGAAAAGAGGCAATAAAAGCCTAGCCTAAAAGAACAAATGCATTAATATTTCCAAGAAATATTAGCCTTGGACTTGTCTTCTTTTGCAAGGGAACTTCTCAGACCAAGACACCAAATAGGTACCAGAAGGAGCATTATTATTATTAAAGTATTCATACAGCATGGATAAATCTCTAGCTTTACACAGAATCCAGTACGAACACTGCCAAGATATTGCAATGATTTAAGAAGGTACAAAATGATGTTCAGTGCACTACATTTTTAATAGAAGAATGACACAGTTCATAACTAGCACGGCATTGTATTAACTGAAGAATGTCAGATCAACCAAGAAACTTTTCTATTACAGTGCATACTCTCACTGCACCAATTTCAAAACATTCGGACAGAATCAGTCCTTCTTCTTGTACCCACCTAGAAGAAAATAATTCACACCATGAGTAATTACAGCATTAATAACTGCAAAACTAGATATATCATTAACATCATCAGTTTTGAAGGCTGTTGGTCTAGTTTCTTTTCAGAAGGCAGAACAATAAACCTTGTCACATTCTTCTCTAAATACTTCATGTTTATTGTTCTTCCTATAAATAAAAGCCAGCAGAATAATTCAAACCTCACTCTATACCAGCCTGGGGATTTCTAAACCAACCTGGCTGTTCTTACAAGCTCCCCTACAAGCCATTTGCCTCATGACTTGACTTCAGCATCTCGCACAAAACCGTTTCCCAAGTTCATACGTAACTATCCAACCTCTTGCAAGGTTGTATCTAAATACTGTTAACAGACATGCTGCCCAGTAACACAGGTTTGTAAAACATTATGCTTCAGTACTCCACAGTTACATACAGCTGTATGTTTGGGTTTCTTTTCCAATATGCTAACATCAACCTTTAAATAACTTTGCACCCAGAAAAACAGGCATCAACTGTCAATATGCTGAGGCAAGACTGTAACAGCAAGTCAACAAGTGACATGAGAATTGCCATAGTGGTAATTAAATCCACACTGAAAACCTCCATCAACTCCTAGGCGCAAGGAACTATTTTGATTTTTGTAAGGGAGTAAATGTCTTATTTCTGTCTAAAAGTACTCTGACAGTAATTCTGCACTGTAACAGTAATATCCCCAAGGTGGTAAGTGGGAGTCATGTAGAATGGATGCACATACCCGACTGTAAGAAAGGATAATTCAGTACTAGGAAAAGCAGCAGAAGGGATGACTGAACAAGTTGCTCCACATTTTGGTTACCCCGTTTACAATTTTTTCTTTACAGAACATGAAATTTCATGAGGGGGACAAACTGACAGTTTATGGATCAAGTACTTCTGCTGGAAATATTGCGTTGTTTATCTTCAGATTCAATCAGCCTCTGCAAACTTAAGGTAAGCAAACAGTCATAGGAGTAAGCATAGTCTCATTTTTAGTATAATCTCCCAGAATCAATGAGCTACAATGCAAATGTTTGCCCACAAGCATAAGAAGCAGGAGCCCTGCCTGCACTGCCACTGATCATGACTAATAGAGACCTGACATGGGAATGGATAGCACAGAATGAAAATGACTGCTGTGCAGCTTTGTTTCATTTGTTTCCATTTTCAAGTAATAATGCAATATAAAAATCTGTATTATTTTAGCTGCTGGAACAGGTGGCATAAGGAGAAAAATAATTTAAGATCTTATTTGTATGAAAAAGTGGTTACGTTCTGCAATATTCTTCAGTTTGTACCAACAAAACGTAGAATTAACTGATTCTGAATAAAATGTGCTTTTTTATTAACTAAATTTCCTGCTCCACATCCATATCCCTGCACTTTGCAAAGCACAACCACTCTGGCATGCAAAATTCCTTGGTGAGTTCGTCATGTCAGACCAGTGACTCCTTCATGAGGCAAGGTGTGAACCAGAACGCTGGATGTGCCTCGATTCACGGGTCAGGCTGGGGGAGCTTTCCAGCTCCCCCCCAGGTCTTTTGAACATGCTGCAGAACATACATCTATGGCGATGCCCCACCACCACCAGTACAAGCCCCCCCAGGGTTACAGTGGGATACCATGTGAATACCTTGGCCATTTCTTTTCCTTCTACCAACTTCAAAGACCATCCTTTGCCAGAGCTGCTTAGCTGAGACAGCACCTGAGAAGCTCTGTGCGAGTAATTCCACTCACAGAGCCCTCCAGGCTGGCACCTCCAGACCCCATCGTTGCTGGAGTCACCACCCCTCTCTCATCACTGGGTCTTCAGCAACGTAACTGAATGAATGAAAAATGCCTTGTGTGAAAATCCTTTAGGACTACATTAACATGCTCAGCTAATACAACTTACTTCAAAAAGCATCTTCATCCCCGCTCAGATCTGCATTGTGTTACTGCCCGACTGTCAGACTTTCTCAATTTGCCTAAAATAACCACCCATGCCAATTCTGGTAGGTCACAACTCAGATGGGCCACTTGGTCTGATTAGATAAATTTGGGCAAATACTGCTTTTGAACAATTATGCGCAGCTGGCAACAGACACTACCTCTAATTCATGTTATTTCTGGGCTTCTTCTGTGGCCATGACTTTTCTTTCCAGTTCCAGTATTTTGCTGCTTGAAATATACAGAATGAGAGTACTTTACTCTTGACCTTGGTTAGCGCTACTGAATTTCAATTGTCGCATCTCTAACAAGCCATTCTAGAAGCCACAAGAATTTTGACTGTCCCTGTGTTACAGCCTTGGGGATCAAACCAGCCTCCAGGGCTGCGGCTCCTGGACACCCTGCAATATTGGTCACAATAGCTGTGTTTTACCCGATGCTGGTGTAACAAGGCACAGGACTGAATGATGTAGTTTGATGTTTCACCCTTTCTATCGTGGTGCCAGTGAAATTCCTTTCTTGCCTATGAATAGAAGCGGTAAGATTTGCAGCAATGAAGCATGGATTAGATAAGAGAAAACTAAGAACAGAAACAAATTCTTAGGAGATAAGAAATTAAAACACTTAATTGCAAAGAAATACACAAAAGCAAACAGAGCTCTATAAAAAGAAATAAAAATCTATCATATACCTACTGCCACAGGGGACAAGCCAAAGGCTATATAGATGTCAAACAAAACCAAGTTGTACTCCTAAAGTTATACGAAGACTGATTTTGCACATAGACACAGCAACTCCGCATTCAGATGAATTTATTACAAAGAATACAAGCCGTGTAACGTTTGTCACTATTTCTCATTTCCTGCTTCCATCTGTTTAGACCCAGTTGAAATCTGCTACTGTACGTTACACAGCCCCTTTTTCCTTGGGTCTCTCTCATTATTACTATAAAAGGTGAGTAATGAAAAGGCTAACGTTAGATCTGGTGCCAGTATTTTCTACACAAAGAATTACAGTGCCATTTTTGCAGTACTGCAGGGTTTAGAGACAAATGAAATGCCTAGCAAAATTAAAACAAAAATAAAGCAGAAAACCCCCTGCTTTCACAATCTGCTTCTAAGGCTGTTACATGCTATCAAACCAGTGGCATTCTTCAGCAGTAAAACCCAAATGAAGTCTACAATTAACTTGACCAAGGGAAATATGAAGCATCACAAGACAGAGGAACGGGCACAGAACCTGCTGGTTCACCGTGAATTCTAATTGCGTAAGCAAATCACTATTAATACTAGCTAGATGATTTATTAAAACAAAAAGTCATCAATATTATCTCTATTACAAGTGCAGAATGGGTATGGATAAGTGTATTGTATTAGTTTCTTTAACTCTTTGGGAGGACCCACATTATGTAAAATTTCTGAACCCGCTGAATATTGCAACCCCATCTTCCTCAGTTATCTACATGCAGCTAAACAAAACTAGCTCTCTGTAGAGTTAAACTGACACCATAAACTTATAACTGGGTACAAAAAGCTGTCAATTATTATCAGAAATGCCAGAAAATTTGAATACGCCATTTCCTTTCAACACAATCGCAACCTACTTTAGTTTCCCACAGTTTATGCTCCTGCCCACTGATTAAGCTTGTGTTACCCAATCTGGGATTACAGAAGTCAACTGCTCCATATTTAATTACAGAAAACTCGAAACCAAAAGTTTAAATAACAAATAACAGCTTACATTATCTAAATAACTGTTTCCCAGCCCTTTATTTTCCATTTCTTCACTAATACTTTTTGATCCACACCATATGGCAGTTTTCTAACTGGATACAAGCAAAGCAATTATTTCACCTAGTGCCAGGTAACGGCTTTTGTGACACAGAAGGTCAGACACCATCACCTTGACTGCTTCCTCTGGTGTTAACATCATAAATGTTTTGGTTCTTCAAGGAAAGGGTCAGGCTAAATAAGGAGAAGTTTGCAGTAACATGACTAGGCTACAACAGGCTAAATTCTAGGTAGCTCTGCTAGCAGCATTCTCACTAGAACTGGGATGAATCACTCTGAGTAACAAGGAGACGACAAAAATTCAAATGAGGAAGCTGGACAACTGAATATGACAACATATTTGACTAACTTAAAAATATTCTCATAGTTCTCATCTATATAGAACTGTTGAGTCACGTATTAGCCCTGAAATGTGACATTCCTGAATTTCTTCCAAGAGATTCCTCATAAACAAACCCGCTTATAGTAATACAGGTCAGCATATTTTATTAAAACATTCTGTACATATTCTGTTTATCAATACACAGACACCTGCATGTGGCAACCCAGGAAGATTGACTGTTAATAGGTTCCATGATTCTCGCCACATCTGTCTCCATTTCTCCCGTTGGTACAAGAAACCCCGTAGTGCTCTCCAGCACTTCTGTGGCAGGAAAAAAATCCCCATGCCAGATGTTCTCCTGCATCTTTTTTCCTCTGATTACAAGGTCAATTAGCATCCAGATATCCGTAAGAAAAAAATCTTTATATTCTACTGTCCAAAGGAGGCACAATATTATATTTTGTTGCAGCACGTTAAAAACCAAGAGTTGACTAAGAATTTTCTTTGTGCTGTTACTTGTGTATTATTAATTTAGATCTGTAGGAATTCTGAATGTCATCGTGCCCCTTCTCCCTTGCCTCCCTCCCTCCCAGCACTGTTACAGACAAGTCACTGGCTTTAAAACACCTCCTTTTCAAACGCTGCGAGAAGGATGGGCGAGGGAATCTTCCACGTGCCCTTTCTGAAATCCGCACAATGAACATTTTAAGGGTTAAGGCAGAAAATACCAAAAGTTTTTTTCTAAACCATTCTAAGAGAAACACATACACATTCTCAGCACTGAAGTGAAACAATATAATTTTATATGGTTTAAATAAAATGAGGCCGGTAGCTAATACTAAAAGTTAGCATTTTACCAACACTCAAACTAAAGAAAAAAGGCTTCACAACACACTATCAGTAAGCTGGCACCCAGGGAAAGGACATGAGAGGTACAGTGCTATGCAGATGAAATTGTTGCAGGGGGTGGGGGGGTGGTAACATAGGGGGTTTTGTACAGCCAGTACAAGTAGTTCCTTTTGCTGGACTGGAGATGACAAGCAGCTCCCCACCTTCCTCCTGGGAGCGCGGCCACCACAGGGAGGTGGGATGCTCCAAGCTGCTGAAGGCTGGGAGGGTTTTTTGAGAAAACAGCCAGAGGTGCCTGCCCTGTTCTGAACTTGACAGGCGGCCACTGCTGACCACTGCGGGAGACATGCTGGTTGGACTGGACATCAGCCGAGCAGATCACTTGCCTCCATCAAGGTGAAAGAGTGAGCACTGCAACAGTCAGGAAATCACAGAAATGCGTTTAGCTGGACAGGATAAATACAACTGGCACAAAACAGAAGTCAACCTTAAGCTTCGTATATTCGGTAAAAATATCTTCCTATGCCTGAAATAACAGCGGAAAAAAGGAAAACTGGAAGATCTGCTTTAAAATGGACTATACCAGAAGAGACATGTATGCTAAGTCTAATTTAAGGAAGCAGTTTTGCAGGATTTCTGATGCACAGGATGATCCCTAACAAACCCACCACAGAAGCAGGCAAAGCACCCAAGGTAAAGCTGCCGCAGCTGCCAGGTTTGCCATCACGGGACAGGGCTTTCGGTCTGGGAGACAGAAGAGCAGGGGTGCCCCAGCCCACTGCACCTTAAGCCACCACCTGGTCAAGCTTCAACTCTTTCAAGCTTTGTATTTCACTGGAAAGTTAAAATTTGCTCTAAGTACGATTTGAAATTAGCTATCAGCCATCAACGATGGCTTACTCAGACACTTCAATACCCAGAGAAAAGTCCAGGGAAATACCCTGTGCATGAAGAGCTGGAAGTGCCAAGTGGGACTGCTGTAACCTGCTACGGGCAGTCACTCAGACACCACCAAACAGGGCACAGGGAAAGCCATTTCCCACTTGCCAGCACCAAACAGGAGCCCAGTGGTGCGGGTTTCCGTGCTTGGTTGGGGTTATTTTGGTTTTTATTTTAAATAAGGAAAGGGACTGAAGAGATCCAGCTTGAAATGCAGGGAAAGGTACCATCAGTCTCTTATCTAACAGCCCAATGGTTAACATGCTCATTTCAAGAGCGAAAAAACGTTCCTCCTCTGCTAGCAGAACCGCTTTTCCTCTAAACCGGAATTTTTTCCATTCCTGCACCTGCACTGCTTCAGGTTTTATAAAATACTTCTGAGAATCAGAGGCAGATGCATATGATTTGGTAACATCTACAGGGCAGCTTCAGTCCTGCCCCAGGAACGTGGCACTTGACACGAGTACAGCACCACCGCTGGCACAGCACCCTGACCCCTGCGGGTGCCCAGTAGCCCGGGAGCCGTGCCCCTGCCAGGGGAAACGCCGAGCCCAGCGCTTAGACGATGGATAAACGATACAGCTGCTACCCTGCTGGAAAAGGGACAGACATTACCGCCTTTTCCCTTACCTTTTCCCACCTGAAAAATACTTGCCAGGGCTTACAACCACCACAGAGTAAAAGGTATTTCTGGCATGTTTACGACCTTGCCCCAATAAAACACTGAGGACTGTAACACAGGACTCTTCAATATCTACAGAATAAATAGTAGGAGATGTGTTAAGATGGAGCACTAAATACTGCCAAGGAACTACTGCAGATGGTTTCACAAACCAGTCACACGTTACTGGATTTTTAATAAGCAGGATTAGTCAAATGAGAAAGTGGAAACAGAAGAGTAATGCAGGACCAGTTGTTAATCACAGAGGATTGTGACAGATTTTTGGCTATTCATCGTTAATTTCAGAAAATACCTAGCATTACTACATGTTTTAATAAATACTAAGTAAATTTTTAATAACTGCAACAATTAACCAGTACTGCAAAGCAATTATAACGCAGCTGGCATACACGTGGCTAAATCACTGCCACATTACTTTTCACATCAGCTCAAAAGCCCATCACAAAATTGTGACATGTTGCACTGAAATCCTTCCACCCAAAAATGCATAAAAAGTGTCCTGTGCTTCAACTAGCTTCATCTTGTCTCTTTACGATTAACTGTATTGCATTGTCCCATCATTGATACTATTATTCTTTTTTATTTAGCCAGGTATTTCTGAATTGTTTTACAATGCAATAAACAGAAGGTCAAGTACAGAAGTTATTTATAACACCAACCAACCATTCCTTGTTGTTCTCACCTCAGAATACTATTGCCAGTGCCTCACCTCACTCTGTGATTTGCTCTTTCCAGCAATTTACGACCCCAAAAGAGAAATGGCTTATCCCTTGGTTATTTTGAAAACAGGATCACATAAAGGACTAACAGTCATTAGGTCAATGATCCCAAATAAATAGGACTGGAAAGAGTTGGGCAACACATCTCACACACAGAGAAGTGACAGAGAAACAAGAAGTTTATTGATTAGTGTTACTTTTGGTCTTTTATTCAAAAGCTTTACTATTTGGCTTTCTGCAGATTAAAAAGTTCCTTGTTAAAAATGTCGCTTACTTATATCTGTAATCGTCCTTGCCTTTAATCACTTTATACAGAACTTTTCAAAGATTTAAAAGCCTGTGGGAACTGAGGACCAAAAGTATCATCTTAAAAAAAAAACAACAAAAAAATAAACCAAAAACAGGAAAAAGCATTACTTTATTAACATAATTATTAACATAAGTGGTCAAGCTTTTTTATTTGTTGCAAAAGATGATGTGCAATGAGTGCAGTAAATAACAAGTGCAATGCCTTTTTTCCTTTTTAAAGTGCAACTACTGTAAACAGTACCTTTGGAGTTCAAGGATTTTTCATAGAGAAACAACTTAGTGTGCAGTGAAACTCCATATGAAGAAGAGAAACGTGTCAGCAGGCTTAGCAAGGTCGGTCAGTATTTATGGCTGGACTCAGGGCCCTACCACCCACACCCAGGCTACAAACCTCTAAGGCATCGGCCCCCCACGCTGCAAGGTAGATGCTGCAGTTAGGAGCACGGCTTTGGGGTGCATGGCCCAGGGTCACCCACGTCTCTCAAGGTCAGCTGGAGCCGACGGCTGCACTGCTGGGGGACACCAAGGCTGGCTGGGGCTGGGAAACAGGATAAGGAGCCAGCACCAGTGAAACATGGGGCATCTCTGTGGTACGTGACACTGCCCCTCTAATTACAAGCAAGGAGGAAAAAAAAGTGCCTGGCATTGTAGGCTGCCTCGTGATGAGAGAGAACTGGGATCATCATGTGCAACATGTTCTTGTACAGTCAGTAAGCAAATTCCTGTTATTAATCAGAATTGCTATTTACAGAAGAATCAACAAGGACTCCTTTTGAAGGAATTGTGAAAGTGCTGAATAAGGAGAACCTCAAATAATTTTCCATTTTCTCTGCAATTACAAGACATTAAAATAGACTTAATTTTCCAGGCTTTTATCTAGCAGACTTCCAAGACACAGAGCTATAAAATAAAATCCTGAAGCAGCTATCATGACAGTGACAAGGGAACATCTATAGTGTCAGAGATACCAACTCATCCAAACACTGAAAAAACCCTGCAACACTCCAAGACTCAAAACAACCCTGACAGGAACTCAGACAACAGACTGTGAACAGACCAGTGAGGAAGAGCATGAGCTACGGCGCTGATGGAGACCAAGATCTGCAAACAGCCAGAACTGCTCTATTAGCCATTTGCTGTGTTGCTAGGATGCTGGAATGTTAAAATAGCAAAGTAAAACTCAACAGTATTATGCTTTGAATGTTCGTTTTTATTTTCAATTGTATTTTTTTTTTAATTTAGGGAATAAAACTCTTTCATGAGGTGAGATGCTGCTTATGCTATTTTCGGAAAAGTCACTTTTACTGCTTTCTAGCATACACTGTGTTAGGTACCTGTTCAAACCCCACTGTCCCTGAAATATGAGCATCTCAAAACAAGCTTGAAATACAAAAACCTCAGTCTTTAACTGCGTTGTTTAATACTGAGAGTGAGAAATCAGGACTGCCTCTAGAAAGAATGAAAGCCATTTGGCCCAGCATGGGACAATCCGTTCACTATACCATACTCCCTGCCAGGTTGACTAATTAGTTTTTTGAATGACCCAAGTGTTTTTGTCACAGCAACCTTAACTACTAAGCTATTCTACACTTTTTAATTATCTGGAACAAAATAAAGCAAAACCCAAGAGAATTACCCTGAAATACACAGTGAAAACAGAGAATAAACTTGCATATCAAGAGAATAAAGCTGCATACCATGTAGTGACCACGAGATCCTTAAGAAGACACCAACCAGAAAGGGAATAAAATGTTTACTGGAGTAAGAAGTCCTTTAAAATGGACGGATGTAAGAACAGATGGATGCTAAGCAAAGAATAAAAAGACTTCAGCAAACAGCATGGGGAAAAAAGGTTTTAAAATAAAAAACCATCGGAAGACTAAAGAGACCAACATTGGCTCTGAACCCATTTGCGAGGTTCTGTGACAGCTCAGAAGTGGATGCCACGGTGAAGTTACACTGTGTTATCAGAAGGTGGGACGGTCCCAAGTTTCTGCTTAACTCTCCCATTTCTCAGCCTTACGGCTTGCAAGACGCACATGCCCCTAAATGCCGTACGCCAGCCTACTTCAGCAGGGAACAGGCAGTTCTTTTCTTCTGACAGTTTGCTGACACCTTGCTACAAACGCTTGTACAGACACTGCTGCGCGATCCAACAAACTGAAGGACAGTATGTAATGTCGGTAAAATCTTTCCAGTTCCCAAGTCAGTCTAAAGGTCTGTTACCCCAAACTATAAATGTTACTTTTGTCAAACCGAGGAAAAGGGTTTGAATTTCCAGCTGTCTCTCCGAAAGAGCCTGCTGGGTACCTGCAGCACGGTGCTGTTCTGTCACACCAGGCATGAAATGCTCACGTGGGTTTAAAGGAAACGTACTACAGGGACGGAACTCTGAGAAGCTCTAGAGGTCTGTCTGTTTTCTTTCCAAATCATGCTTTAGAAGGGGTATGGAAGACGTAAGAAAGAACACTATATTTTAAACAGTTAATTTGTGAAAAATAAGGTCAGGATTAATGATTCAAACCAATGTGGAAATAAACAGTCACTGGAACAAAGAATAAGATGCCAAGGCACTTGACAAACTGATATACCAGCTGGATACTGAACTTAGCAGCACCAAAGAAATCCTGACATTTTATTTACTAATGGTTCAATAGAAAGTAATAGTATTATATTCCAATGATCCATAAAATAAGGAATATATAAAGTGACATAAAGCTAAGACTACACCGACCGCGGTAAGAGGACTGCTAAATTCAGAGTCGCAAAGCCAGACAAGGTTTGCAGAAAGAAGCAGCGTTATTTTCTGACTTTGTCTGTCATTCCCTGTATTTTTAATACAATTTAATACAATGAACTCCGTTATCTTTATGAGACTACTGATTTACTAGTGATATATCTGTCATTTACTTAGTCATACACATTTCTTCCCTATAGAAATTCAGACAACTGTAACGCACCAGTTACTGTAAAGAGTAGGTTTATGCTTCCTGCCCCCTGAAAATGTGTTTTGAGCCATATGATTCAAGCACAAAGGTTCAAATCCAAGCAGTGGGATTTTTGATCTCTTACTTGTGGAATTAATGGACAATAGTGAAATAATGGGAATTGCAAAAGCTTCGTGGAAGTGCTTATGGACTAGTAACTAATAATGAAGATTAACCCAAGAAGCCCTGAGATTTGCTCCTTTCCTCAGTACTGTGCCAACACTTACAAGGCTGTGCATGCTTTTTTTTTTTTGGTGTCTCAAGCATTTATCTTATTAATAAATGCAGTCACAGATTTCTCTGACACTCAGGCTCCTTGATTTAAGTCTTTCAAGGCGAGTCAAACCTTTTCTTTTTCTCAAAACCTTTCCCGGTCCACAGATGTAACATTCCTAACTCCTCTGGTTTGAAGTAGGAGAGCACAGTACTTCTAAACTGCCATCCTTTTTAAAGGCTACTGCATTTTCATCAGATAAAGACATGCGGTAAATACCAAAATAAAATAATAATAATAAAACCCCCCAAACTAAGTAACAGAAAGCCCACGAAAAGATAACATAACCCCAGGCAAATAAACTGGCCTCCTTTTTCAAAGCAATCTTATGTTCTACCAAAACCCCTATCATTTTTAAGTTAAAAATATCTGGTATGGGGTGTGCGACTTCCATACCAGCAAGCGAAAGGAAAAATCATCATCCTGTGCAGGCAAGAGAAAGGCCAACATTGCACAATTTATCAGCGAATAGACTAAGAATTAGGATTCTTCATAAAAGTGTTCTAAAAAGGGTTTAATCTTGAGTCTCTCTCAAAAAAATAAAAAGTAAACACAAAGTCCAGATACAAACCCCAACAATGAATAGCAGACCAGGTTGTACAGGAAGGTAGAAGCAAAGGAGGAATAAAATCACATTTTCCTCACACATGCTGTCAGCAGTATACTAATAACAACTTGCCTTCACCAGAAAGCCAAACACGCTTTGCTGGAGCCCTCACAATCCAACTCAAGCCGGTGCTTTGCAAACACGTGTGAGAAGCTGAAACGGAACTTGGGCTGTAAGAGGGTGAAGCGGAATGGCAAGGTGGCCTGACCTGCCTGACCGCACCATTACTGGCTACAACAGATTTTAGTTCACGTGCAACTGTGACAACCAAGCAGACCATTTTCTACAACATGAAAAGCTCATAAAGGTCACTCATTCATTAAAAAAAAAAAAAAAAAAAAAAAAAAAAAGTACCCTCCAGTGACACAGTGCAATAAGAACAGGACATTATAAAGACAGAACACAAGCCACCAACTTTCATTTCATTGCTTTGTGGATTTGAGTTTAAGGTCCAACGTTATCTTAATGTGCTTCCTGACTCCCATAATTCAATTCACTAATCCCCAGTCTTAAGGCATCAGCAAGTTAAGCTAATTTAAAGTTAGTACCTGAGCTTACATCTTTTTTTTTTCCCTTTAGCAAAGAAACAAAATTATTGGACCCTTTCTGTGACAAGTAGGTATTTTTGTCCTTAATCACTACTTCTTCGCTCTCCTCATTCTGTACTGTAGGGGTTAAAAAGGAGGTTTAATATATTAGTTTGTGAATATTTAGATATATCTGGATACTTAACCAAGCTACAGAAAAACATCTCACAATATCCTCACTGCACGGCTGCTTGATACTCCCAAGCTGGCATTTATGCTGTATTTGCAAACTCACACATCTGTTTTGTATATCTTATTTCCTTGTTTCAGGGTGCTGGGATTCTTGAAGGTAATACCTAAAAAAATCAGCATGTCAGTCATAGCTTCTAATACCGTGATCCTGACAGACATCACAACCTAAGCAGGATCAGTTCGCCATCAATCTGTACGCTGCAGACAAACACAATTACTAGATAAAAATCTCCTGGAAACATGACTAGCTGGAAAAATAAATTTGCCCTGTTATCTGCAAAAATATCACCTAAGTTTCTCCATCACTTCAAAATAATGTACCTAGGTCATCTTTTTAATTATACAGATATTTTTTTCAAGTATTTCCAACTATACAATCTTTCACTGGATTTTTTTTATCAGCAGTGTTAACCACCTTATGACCCAATTTTCGCTCTGGCAATTATTTGTCCTCCCATTGAAATTCCTTTTTGCAGTTCCAATTAACACAGTGCCATTTGACTCCTACCCCAAACCGCAGCACTGGTTCATGTGGCTTCCTCAGCCCCCCCCAGCCACAGCACAACGGGATACAGGCAGGAAAGAGCATCCCGATTCTCAGCCATGTTGTGCCAGACAGTCTGGCACAAACGAGCTACAGGCTGATGCGTTCACATTGCTGTCCTGCTAACATATCTAAAAGTTTGATGTGAGAGACACAAAATGTTGCAAAGTATGTTTTTGCTGTAGACCGGCAAACAGTTGTTAGACGCGATCTGTACTGCTCATCTTCAGTATTTATGAAACCTCTAACCCAAGCCCAAAATTTCAGTAATGACTACACTTAACTAACAATGCAATGTTAAAAAACAATCTCATTTCATGTCATGCTTTCATTACTCTTCATAGATAATGATTTTCTGGTAAAGCTTTTAAGTAATGGCCCACTTTCCAAGTGGATTTCTCCTCAAAGCACTTGTTAAATGCCACAGTTATGCTTGTCCTTTGCCAGATGCTTCTCAACCAACACAGATCCCAGTAACACAATATGTACAAAATGAATAAAATACAGATTTTTCTTTCTTGTACTTCTTGCTGAACACCAGTAAAGAATCAAGACTCTTCCTGTCGACCAGGAACTCACCCTTTGGCCTCCAGCCTCTTAAATACACTGAACGATGAGGTTCATTCATTAACATCTGACCAGAAGCTTATTTTTCATTAGAATCAGTCCAGAAATTCCACCTCCCAAGTCAGCCATGCACCCTTACTGCAGTATTCGTCTAGGTAAACAGTAAGCTACGATCAGAAATGACATTTTGAAGAGCTCTACGTTATGTGCCCTCAGCCTTGGCTAACGCGACCCCCGCAGAGCACGGTCCCAGCAGGGCTAAGAGCCCCCAGCCAGCTCCACCTAACACAGCTTTTTTTCTTTTCCAAATGACAGGTCACTACTTTGTGCCTGTTTTAGCATCACAAATGATGTATCTCAATTATTGCCATGCACAAAGCGAACTTAGGAAGGCAGGTGAAGCACTGAGATGCCCACACACCCCCACAGACCCCCTGGGAGCGGAGTTACCTTGCAGTTAACTCTGCATCCAGAGACAGACCGCTCAGCGCGGGGAACTGTGCTAGGAGTTTGGAATTACCACATTTAAGGCAAGCAAAACCTCAGTACATCCTATTACATAGAAAGATTGTCAGGATTTTGTGGAAGCGCATCTCCCGCTCCCCAAAGTGCCCCCTCCTACCTCTCTCATCAGTTAGATGAGAGGTCAGCTCTTTCAGCTGGGAAGGCAAGCTCTCCAAGCCGGCAGGTCTGCTCAATACCTAGGATCTAGCCACGTGATAGTTACCTGCAATAACAAACATCAAAATATCAACAGTGGCACATTTACAAAGGTAATCCAAATGAACGCTGAAGAGGGTTAGCAGATACAAAAGAAAAGATACTTTTACCATGTATTCTTGCTAGAACAGCTGTGATTCCGTAACACATTTTCCTGCTCATTTTATTTAGTGCCAAACCCACAGCTGATGTATCTGTCCGGATGAAACCAAAAAGATGGATTACACAATTTATACACAAATAGCAGCGTATATATATTACCATCAGACCTTCTTTGACTGCTATCTTAATTAACAATCTTATCTTAGTAGAACAAAATGTGCAGAGTTAACTCCAGAGGTCTGCTCCTGCTTGCCCAGAGGGGCGGGAACACTGCTGTTCACTTCGGCGAGGGCAGGATGGCTCCCTCGTTACCCCACAAAAGCGCTCCTTCTGCGAGCAAGGAGGGAACCACCCACGGTACCTGAAAGCAGCAACACTGGGTTCCTCACTGCCCCAGTACACAGCACCTTGCAGCATCATTGATCACTCTGAAGGATGGTACTGCTTGTTAAACTTTGGCTTGTTCCACCACTTCTTTTTTTTCTTTTTTTTTTAAAACATTAATTAAACTTTAAAAATGCAGTTAGGAGAAGGACTTGGAGAAAAATGATGGTCATTTTATTGTTTATTCCCTAATTGCACACGTAATGAGGCAAATTTAAAGTGGTGTACCTTAGAACTTACAGTTTAATGATGCTTTTACTGTGGCCCGAGTACTAATGCCCTCATTTTTATCACCCATTACTGCTTTTTAGTGACTGCTCAAAAAAATGTCTTGTTAAGAAAAGCTTATAAGGCACTGTAATTATATGTTGTACATACTAAGATGACAGTTAAAAAAGCCAAGAATTTAGTTTGTGAAAATGTATTTATTGTGTATTAAAATTTCCTTGTTATGGTCTCTCACTACTGTACAGGCACAAAGAAATCTTTTTGAATACAAGCCAGTGTTCTCCATTTAAATAGAAAGTGGTAATTCAACATAAAATTATGCTCTTCTGTTTTTCTAACTTGATATGCATACGTCCGTCTTTAATGTATGAAACACCAAGAGCACTTCCACCCTATTCTCCTAGCAGTAAATACACAAAGTTGAATCTGATGTATTTTCAAAATGAGTTTTTTCAACTACATTTAATTACTAGCTGCTTTCATACCTTGGTTTCTGATAGCTGCCAACAGGAACCGGGTTCCCAAATCTAGTCTCATGTTCTCTCCATGGATCCATCCTCCAAACCACCCCTTGCCAGCCCCATACAAGAGGGATATCCCCCTCCTTTGTACCAGCACAGCCAGGGACTCCTCCAAGTGCAGCACAGGACTTGCGTGCTCCCCCTGAAGCCTCACAAGAACAAATGCAGAGGCTGTGGAACATAAATACCTGCATTTTGAATTCTGCTAACAGAGGGCTGAGGAACACTTACTTCAAGACAGAATTATTAGTGTCATGAGTGACAGCAGAACAATTCATGCAAGCCTGACCTTGAAATAACCAGTGTATCAACGAAGACTGAACTTTTAGGTCTTTCAGTCTTTTAAATCTTGAAAATAATTCCAGTTATTCTTATTTCCCCTCCCAGCCTATACACTGTCAGGGCCCCACAGCACAGCGCATGACACTATATCCCGGAGGACACGCGGTTACCATCTTCTCTTTTTTTTTTTTTTTAAAAACTGACCGTATCACTGTAGCTTCTCGCAGGCCAGAGGTTAGGTCAGAAGGAAGCACCAGGCTGTGCTGAGCAGATGAAGCATCCGAGACACTGCAGCCGCAGTCCTGCTTCTCACAAAGTGACCCGACATGAGAGGAAGGCCCTGACCCATATTATAGCCCTCCGCAAGACGAGAAAAACAATGTTAAGCTTTCAAAACTGTCAAGATACAGTCTATTGAACAGCAACAAGCTCCCCAGTTCCTATGAATAAAACCCCTCCTTCTCAGATGAAAACTTCAAGAGTAACGAGTCCTTTTTGTTAAACATCCTTTTCTATGTAACTACTTCTGTTATGCTGGACAACTGTACATTTAACCTCATAAAATCTCAGAAAGTGCTTCCACGAAATAATCCCAAAAGCCCCGAAACAGTTATAACTAGATAGGCCTTGTAAACAAACAATAAAGAACCATTAATTGTAGCAGGATATCACCTCAAAACTGAACACCGATCTATTTCCTCAGGTCCCATGGGGACACCTCGTTTGTTAAGGCAGGCACTCATCCTCTTGGAGACCCTAAAATACTTTGTGTTTCATATTGCTCAGTCTAAAAATACCTGCAAGATATATCTGCTAAAGATGTTCAGTTGCTGCAAGGAAATAAATAAAAAATTTAAAAAAACCCTGAAAACCTTCCCCAGATAAAGCAGCAAAGGCAATATTTTGCTTCCGAGTCCCACAAACACTGCAGCAGGCAGTGGCAGCCAGAGGATGCAGCAGATGTGGCTGCAGCTTTCCCATCAATCTGCGCAATGAGAAACTCAGGGTTTATTTCAGTGCTCTAACAAGTTTCTCTGAAAGAAGGAAGGTTTAATTCCTGCCCCATCCCCAACCACCTCAAAAGGGTCCTGTAACATGCTCCACTAACAAGCCTGAGAGCCTCAAGCAGGAAACAGTAAAATAATAAACAATAATTTACCTCTTCTTCATGCTAAATTTCAGTGGTTTATAATTTAGCTTTCTCAATACAAGGTCTCAGCAGGAGGCAGGTAATGACTTTTTCCACTTTAAAATAAGCTGTTCCACAGTGTGCTAGGTAAATCTCACTTAGCTTTGTGTGGGAAGTCTGAAGTCAGGTAAAATAATAAGCCTCTTATGGCACAAAAGAGAAAAAAGAATAATATAAGACTAAAATTAGTGGTATGGTTTAATATCAAACTTTTTGCATTTACCATCAGCTTTTCTTTTTTCTGCTTTGACTGAATCGGAAGTGTGTTACACTGAAGTAGTGATATTCAAATCCAGCCCTAAGCAAGCAAGAGGAACAATTTTAATAAGGAACTAGAATACAAAACGCAACAGCTTATTCACAGTAATTGCATACAACATACATCACTCAAGAGAACACTCCTGTTGTTTGGAAACTGTTTAAGTCTCCTTCACTTGACATCAAGTTTCCCCAGTTCCAGATTTAATTATATGTACGTACACAGCTACACTGCTTCAGAGCAGGTGTCCATGAAATGAGAAAAAAATCAACTTTTTTGTGTTTTAGTAGAGAAAAAAATTCTGTGGGTCTGAACACTGAGAAACATTTCCACAAATGCATTATTATGACTCATTCTTCAAGGTCAGCTGTTGACTTGCAGGTTCAGACTTCCAGCCTGCAGACGGTTTTAGGTCAGTTATGTGCCAACACACCTTCAGGAGGGAAAGCCCTTGTGTCCGGTTGATTTTCCCTCCCATTAGCTCCTGCCTTGAGATGACAGTGAGAGGGGGGGGGGGGTAAGAGATAGGGTAGAGTTTAACAATTGTAATAGTCTGTTTAGCTGTTTAGGGTAAAAGTTGCAAAATTTAAGCTGTTTGCCAAATCTTACACGGTTTGCTTGGGTACTGTGATAAGGTGTACGGGAGTAAAGGGCTTCATGACCATATAAGTCCAGCTTTATGACCATATAAGTCCAAAGAAAGATTACAACCTTGCAAGAACAAGCCAAAGCTGGTTCTGCGGTTTGGACAAAGAGCAGGACGTTACTGAGCCTGTGCCAGATGTGGGGGTCACGAGGAAGACTCACCTGCCTTCATCCTCAGGACCCCTGACGACCACCACCAGGGGACACTGCGCAAACTCAGTCGGGAGAGAGATATGGAAATGACTTGCAGAACTAATTTTAATACAAAGCGGGGATAGGTAATGCATATGTATAGGCGTATTACATCATATTATGAATATGTAATGAGTTGTCTTATAAAAACAGAGCAAGTTTTCGTATCAGGCGCGCACGGTTTTGGCGGGACTACTCCCCCGTGCTGCCCAGCGCTGAATAAACATACCTACTTTACAATCTTACAGATTGTGGAGTCTGCTCTCCGCACGTCAGTTTTGGCGAGCCAGGCAGGAGGATCTCCACTCGGCTGCGGGACCGACTGCGGAGCGGACGCTCCTAGGCGCGCCCCGAGCATTTTACTCGGAGGAGTCTCCGCTGCCAGCCGATCACCGCGGGAGTGGACAACAGCCTCTTGAAGCTGCGGATTTAACGGTATGTTTAACGAAGGGATTTAAGCGTACGCACATTCGGGGCTGCTGATAAATCGCGCAGAGACGTCTGGCGTGCAGCATAGTGCCCGTGGGTTGGGTACCTGTAGGGTTTGGGACTGCAGTTTGGGACTGCAATTGGGAAACTCGCTGGCCGATAGAGCGGCCGGTAGCGATCTCGGGGATAGATCGACTGAGTTTGAGGTAACCGCTGTATCCCATTGTTGGGAGCCAGGATGGACCTGCTAATGACCGGTATATGAGAAGCAGGAGAAGGGTAAGCGAGCCTCTTGTAATTTACAAGATATTTGCAGCTGCTAGAAGGTTGTTAACTGGAGCGATGCTATGTTAGATTTCTTTTGGTATTGATTTTGGTTATGGCAATAAGGCATTTGGAATAGACTACCGATTTGAATTTGTCGAACCATAGTGTTTGTGTGAAGTGATGTGTGTGTGATTTTCTCTGAGTGCATGGACGTCCGTGAGAGTGGAATTGAGTGAGAATAAGTGAGAGTGTGGCTGACAGGCGTGAAAAGAGAATTTAAAAGTCAGTTTAAATCCCTTAAGAGTATATTGAAAATGGGTAACACCCAAGGAGGGATACTGAAAAAAGTCCTCTGGGTTGTATACTCGCCCATTGGAAGGATATTGTAGGGAAGGGAAGCACAGAAAGTAAAAAAAACCCTCATTAAATATTGTAATCAGTGGTGGCCATTGTATAAGTTAGAGGGCGAAGTTAAGTGGCCATTTAATGGAACATTGGATTATAATACTTTGTTACAGCTTATGCTGTTCTTGAGAAGAGAAGGGAAATGGGATGAAGTATCATATGCAGATATGTTTTTCACTCTGCGAAACCATCCGGAGTGGCAAAGGGACTGTGGGATAATACCCCCACAGGACCCTATGGTACTCTCATTGGAGCGAGAAAATAAAGGGGGTAGAATTAAACTAAAAAGATGCTGTTCTTCCTGCAGCATTGGGCAGAGGTGTACAAAGGCAGACAAAGTTCACCAAGCCCCAGAACAAGACTTAGATGACTTGTTTAAACCTCCCCCCGGGCACGGGACAAGGATGTGGATTCAGAAGGAGCTTTTAATCCTCCTGATAGCCCTGTATCTTCCCACACTCGGCAGAAGTCTGCCCTGACTACTTTACAAGCACCCCTCCGAGAGGCGGTGGGGCCAGATGGTGGAACAATGCTAATTAAAGTGCCTTTCTCCACTGCTGATTTGGGAGAGTGGAGAAAGATTGCAAAGGGTTATAGAAGTGACCCGATAAGTGTAGCCAGGCATTTCCAATTTATCGTAAAACAACACAATCCCGATTGGAATGATATACAATTATTATTGGAATATTTGACTGAAACTGAAAAACAGCTAGTTCTGAAAACAGCAGGAAATTTGGCCGAAGATCATTATAAAATTACAGGAGGGGATGTTAAGGAATATTTCCCCCTCCAAGACCCAAAGTGGGATGCTAATAGATCGGCACATATGCAAAGATTACAGGAATATCAGGAATGGGTTTCGAAGGGAATGGAGAGAGCAATTCCCAAAACTATAAACTGGTCAGCTTTATATGCAGTTAAGCAAACTCCTTCTGAGTCCCCGTCTGAGTTCCTGGATCGGCTGAGGGATGTGATACGTCGTAACACGCCGCTGGACCCTGGGTCTGAGGTAGGGATCCAGCAATTAGTTTCTTTATTCCTGGGTCAATCTGCAGGGGACATAAGGCGAAAACTTCAAAAGCTGCGCTCTACAGAAGGTAGAAACTTAGAGATATTGTTGGATGAAGCGTGGAGGGTGTTTAGTAATAGAGAAGAAGAATATCGGCGGGGACAAAAGAAATTGATAGCTGCCATTCAAGAAAAAGGGGAACGGAGAGGTGGTAGACGAGATTCGTCTCGATTGGAAAGGGATCAGTGTGCTATGTGCAGGGGCTTTGGTCATTGGAAAAGGGAATGTCCTAGAAACAGGGAAGGGGGTCGGAAAACCTCAGCGAATGTGAAGATAGCCAATGTAATAGAAGACTGACGGGAACCTGGGGAATCTACCCTAGCGGATCCACTGGTTACAATTAAGCTAGGGGAAAAGCAGCAGCAAGTGAAGTTTTTGATAGATACAGGAGCGACATATTCGGTTTTAAATCAAGCCTTAATTCCTTTAGGAGATGATTACGTTGTAGTACAGGGAGCAACTGGCCAAAGTGAAAAGGCGTATTTTTGCAAACCTTTAAAGTATAAATTGGGAAAGCAATGGGGTATCCACAAGTTCTTATATATGCCCAACTCTCCAAAGGCACTTTTGGGGAGAGATTTGTTGGAACAATTAGGAGCAAAGATCAGGTTTGAAAAAGGGGAAATTACTTTGGAGGTAAAGGATCAACAATATACACAGGCATTAAGTCTAGTCCTAACTAGTCTCCCCTCAGAAGGGAAAATCGATGAGGAAATTCTGAACCAAGTGTATCCAGGAGTCTGGGCTACTGATGTGCCTGGAAGAGCGAAAAATGCTCCACCTGTTGAAGTTAAGATAAAGGAAGGTCAACGACCGGTAAGAATTAAACAATATCCTCTAAAGAAAGAGGACAGGGAAGGAATCCGGACAGTGATAGAAAAATTTTTGCAGCTAGGACTATTTAAGGAATGTGAGTCTGAATTCAATACTCCTATATTACCTATTCGGAAGTCCGATGGGTCATATAGGGTGGTTCAAGACTTGCGCGCAGTGAACAGGATTACTGAGGATCTCTACCCAGTCGTGGCAAATCCGTATACCCTACTGACTGCATTGGCACCTGAATTAATCTGGTTTACTGTTCTAGATTTAAAGGATGCTTTCTTTTGCCTCCCTCTCCACGAAGCCAGTCAAAAGTTGTTTGCATTTGAGTGGGAAAATCCTAAAAGTGGTCGAAGGACCCATCTCACTTGGACGGTGTTGCCGCAAGGGTTTAAGAATAGTCCTACCATTTTCGGCAATCAGCTTGCGAGAGACCTGGAATCCTGGGAAGCCCCGTCCGAGAAAGGAAAATTGTTACAGTATGTGGATGACATTCTGATCGCTACCAACACAGAGGAAGATTGTATGGCATGGACAGTGAGTCTGTTGAATTTCTTAGGGCTTCAAGGATACAGGGTGTCTAGGAAGAAGGCTCAGGTAATGCAGCGTAAAGTGAATTATTTGGGCTATGAAATCAGTGCGGGACAGAGAACTTTGGGGCAGGCCCGCAAAGAGGTGATATGCCAAACTAAAAAACCCCAGATGGTAAAGGAATTGCGAACCTTTCTGGGAATGACAGGGTGGTGTCGATTGTGGATCTACAATTATGGACTGCTTGTTAAACCATTATATGCGCTGACAGCGACTGAGCAGAAACACCTCGAATGGAATAAAGAGGCCGAACAAGCTTTTGAACAACTAAAGAAGGCTCTGATGTCAGCCCCGGCCTTAGGACTCCCGGATGTGGGTAAGCCGTTTCTCCTTTTCTCTCACGAGAAACAGGGCATTGCCCTAGGAATATTGGCACAGGAGCTAGGTCCGTATCGTCGGGCAGTTGGCTACCTCTCTAAACAGTTAGACGCGACTGCAAAGGGCTGGCCTGGATGCCTAAGGGCAGTTGCGGCTGTGATACTAAATATACAGGAAGCCCGAAAATTCACCCTGGGCCAGAAAATGACTGTTTTTGTGTCCCATGCAGTGTCGGCAGTATTGGAAGCAAAGGGTGGACATTGGCTATCTCCACAAAGATTCCTGCGATATCAAGCTGTAATAGTGGAACAGGATGATGTGGAAATCGTGGTTACTAACATTGTCAACCCAGCTTCTTTTCTCAGCGGAAACACAGGAGAGCCAGTGCATCATGACTGCCTAGAAACTATTGAAGCAACATACGCAAGTCGCCCAGACTTAAAGGATAGCCCCATAGAAAATGGAGAAAACTGGTTCACAGACGGGAGCAGCTATGTCCTGAATGGCAATCGACACGCTGGATACGCCATCACCACCAGTCAAGAGGTAATAGAGTCAGGACCTTTGCCCATGAACACCTCTGCACAAAAGGCAGAAATAATTGCCCTAACTCGAGCTCTGGAGTTGGCTCAGGGCAAAACTGTAAACATTTACACAGACTCAAAATATGCTTTTGGAGTTGTACACGCACATGGAGCAATTTGGAAAGAAAGAGGTTTATTGAACTCCCAAGGGAAAAATATCAAACATGCAGAAGAAATTCTGAAGTTACTAGAAGCTGTTCAACTCCCTGAGAAAGTGGCAATTATGCATATTAAGGCACACCAGAGAGTGAGCTCAGATTTGGAAAAAGGGAATGAACTGGCGGATAGAGAGGCAAAACAAGTGGCCAAAATGAAAATAAGAGTGGCAGGGGCTTTAATCCCTGATAGGCATATTTCCCTACAAGATAAACCAAAATATACTAAGGAAGATCAGAAACTCATTTCAGACTTAGCAGGGTCATATAATGAAGAGGGATGGGCTTATACCCCACAGGGAAAATTAATTGTTCCCTCATATTTACTGTGGCATTTAATACGGGAAGAACATAGGAAGAGACATTGGGGAATGGAGGCTCTGTATAAGCATCTGATAAAAGATATTGTAGCTAGAAACTTATATACCACAGTGAGACAGGTGACTCAACAGTGTGAACTTTGCCTCCAAACTAATCCAAAGAATACTCCCAAACTAGAAATGGGCCAGATTGGAAAGGGTAATGGGCCTGGACAGCAATGGCAGGTTGATTTCACAGAACTTCCAAGAAAAGGGGGGTACCGATATTTGCTGGTATTAACTGATACCTTTTCAGGTTGGCCAGAAGCGTTCCCAACCAGAACTGCCAAGGCTCGGGAGGTAACTAAAATACTAATACAAGAAATAATACCACGTTTTGGGGTTCCAGCAACCATATCCTCTGACAGAGGACCACACTTTGTTTCAAAAATAGTGCAACAAACCAGCCACCATTTAGGTATAGATTGGCAACTTCACACCCCATATCGCCCTCAGTCGAGTGGCCAAGTGGAGAAAATGAACCACTTAATCAAACAGCAAATTGTAAAATTGGGACAAGAAGCAAACTTGCCATGGCCTCAGTCTCTCCCTTTAGCCCTTTTGCGTATACGGACAAGACCGAGGGCAAGGGAAGGACTGAGCCCTTTTGAAATTCTGTATGGACGCCCCTATGGAATACAAAAGGGGACATCAATGCAAATTGGGGACGAAATTATGACTTCCTATATGGTGGCATTGAGCAAACAGCTCAATAAAATTGGAAAACATGTAATTGGGACCCGAGGAAGGGGTCTGGATGGGCCTGTACATGATATTCAACCTGGAGATTATGTATATGTAAAGTCTCTTGATGAAAAAACCTTGAAACCACAGTGGGAAGGACCATACCAAGTACTCCTCACCTCCTTCACAGCAATCAAAATTAAAGAACAGAATTCCTGGATTCATCATACCCGTGTGAAGAAGTCGCCACAAAAGCTTTGGACATCAGAAATTCAAGGGCCATTAAAGCTCAAGCTAAAAAGATAGGATGTGGGTTAAATTTAACATGATTCTGATAATTTTACAGGTGATAGACACAGCGGCCTGGCGAGAGAACTGGTATGTACAGGCGATTCAAAACATCACCAAAATTTTAAATAAAACAGATTGCTGGATCTGTACCCAAATACCAAGACATGCTGGTTATGAGATACCGTTAATAGGCATCCCACTGCCAGTTTCCCTAATGAACCGCCAAGATGGCTCCTTTTGGGGAAATACAATCTGGAGCACAGACCCTCAGGTTAAGTGGAGACGGGGACTAAAAATAACTGTTGAAGAGACCAGCATATTAGGGGATAACTGCCTGGTAAGTTCGGGAAAAGGGCTGTTTATGGGAGAACACCTAAATTGTAACAGAAGTTGTACATTAAATATGACAGGTAGAGATTTGGGATTTTTGAAATTGAACTATACCGGTCTCCCGACCCCACAAGGGACAGGGTGGTATTGGTTGTGTGGCACAACGGCTCATAAAGTCTTGCCCATAGGATGGCGAGGAGCATGCACTCTGGGAGGTATGGTCCCCAATATTACTATCATTGACGGGTTAATACAACCCCCCATAAGGAAAAAACGAAACGTTGTAAATAACCCCCTCATAAACAGACCAACGAGTTTCCACAGTTTTGCGCGATGGTTCATTCCGTTTTTAGGGGTTAGTGAGTTGGAAAAGGCAATAATAAACATCTCAGCTGTAATAGAAACAGTGGAAAATAGAACAGTTGATGCCCTCCTGGCACTCCAGGAGGAAGTTACTGACTTATCGAAAATAGTATCACAGAATCGTATGGCCTTAGATTTGCTATTAGCCTTTCAAGGAGGGGTATGCACTGTGATCAATGTAGATTGTTGCATGTATGCAGATCAGAGCGGGCGAATCACCGAGGACCTCCAAGAAATAAGGAAACAAGTAAATATTCTACATAAAGTGACACAAGACAACACTTCTTGGAGTTTTTTTTGAATTATGGGAGAAATTGACATCCTGGTTGCCCAATCTAACATGGTTAAAACAATTCTTTGTAATGATCATTGTAATTGTCTTTCTATTTTTAATTATTAGTATAGCTGTCCGTTGTGGATTTTGGTGTTTTAAGGGAACTGGAAATTCCTATAGCGAATGGAAGAGAAATCAACTGCGACAAAAATTAGAATCTAATCAATACTTCGAATCTGAGTAAAAGAATTTACTAATTTCTTTGAAAAGGGGGGACTGAGAGGGGGGGGGGGGTAAGAGATAGGGTAGAGTTTAACAATTGTAATAGTCTGTTTAGCTGTTTAGGGTAAAAGTTGCAAAATTTAAGCTGTTTGCCAAATCTTACACGGTTTGCTTGGGTACTGTGATAAGGTGTACGGGAGTAAAGGGCTTCATGACCATATAAGTCCAGCTTTATGACCATATAAGTCCAAAGAAAGATTACAACCTTGCAAGAACAAGCCAAAGCTGGTTCTGCGGTTTGGACAAAGAGCAGGACGTTACTGAGCCTGTGCCAGATGTGGGGGTCACGAGGAAGACTCACCTGCCTTCATCCTCAGGACCCCTGACGACCACCACCAGGGGACACTGCGCAAACTCAGTCGGGAGAGAGATATGGAAATGACTTGCAGAACTAATTTTAATACAAAGCGGGGATAGGTAATGCATATGTATAGGCGTATTACATCATATTATGAATATGTAATGAGTTGTCTTATAAAAACAGAGCAAGTTTTCGTATCAGGCGCGCACGGTTTTGGCGGGACTACTCCCCCGTGCTGCCCAGCGCTGAATAAACATACCTACTTTACAATCTTACAGATTGTGGAGTCTGCTCTCCGCACGTCAACAGGGACAGAGCGAAGCAGCTGACCAAAAGGAAGAGCAACTGAGATGAGTTTGGCAAGCAAAGAGAGAGTTGCAGAGAGAATTCTTGCTCTCATGAGAGAGAAATTACTGCAGAATTTAACTGTCACTAAAACCGGACACATTCCCCAGTACAATGCAGTTACATTACACAGAATTCAACACAGCAGATTCTCCCTTGCCCAGTACTTTTTTCCACAGAATCTAGTAGACTGAGTAATTTTCGAAGACAGAACATGTGCCTTCACCTAAACTTAATTTTTTAAAATGTGAAAAATACTGAAAAAGAAATGGAAATAAGTTACAGCAAGAAACTAAACTGGATTCTAGGGGTTCAGTAGCTGAAGTGGACAAGAAAGACTGCTAACAGGTATCTTTTTTTAAAAAACGAAAAAAAATCCTAAACCAAAGCATACTTCAGTAGTGAAAATTAGGAAGAGACAACTATATAAAGAAGACATAAGGACCAACGGACATTGTTGATAACCAAGACCTTTTATACTCCTTTGCTCTGGTGTTGAAAACCCAAGGACAAACACTGAAAAACATTTCTGTGTGTATTAAAATAGCCTTCCTCTTAGAGGAGTTTTAAATGTTTGAGGATAAGCATTAGTTGGGAGAGAGTTACTTAAAGGAAGCCATGGTGGTTTTTATACCCCTGTGTCTGCTTTGCCCTGCCAGCCCCACGGTGAAGCCATTAATTGCATCCTCCTCCAGTGCACGGTGCTTACACGGATGCTGCTTAATAGCTTTGTGCAGAGTCTCGTCATGAGAACAAAGCCCAGCGGCATCCCTGCTTGCTCAGCACCACCGGCCTGGGACCAGAGCCTGCACGTCTGCCTCCTGCTCTGCACGCCACGCCTGGGTTTCCGTGTCTCATACCGCAATCCAGTGTGGATTAAAAGATGCTCTGAGCTCACTTCAGAGTTTTCAGACGTGGTGTCCACTTCTTCAGCTCTCACAACTTTTAGGTGAAGGAAGCGGGGGGTGGACACCGGGCAGAAAGCACTTTTTCCAGACCACAGATGCATCTATTCATCAGTTTAACATGGTGCTACTGTTAGCAATGTGGATGTAAGGGCTGAATCTCCGAGAGCAGCCTGGATGGTTCAGGAGAGCTATCGCAAAGAGGTATTTCAACAACGTGAAAGGAAGAATTCTTCATTATTTTTGTTAAAACATCACAACTGTTATTTCACTATTTCGATTCCCTCACGTAATTGCCTGTCTCAGTCGTTGCATACCATATGTAAGAATGGATGAGTTGCACATCTCAGCAATCTTCATTTGCATGGCTTACATTAGCTATGTGATGAATTCCCACAGCTCAAAACAAAGGTGACTAAAATTTACTGAAACAGAGATACATATCTATTAATAGTAATGCAGTCCTTCTGTCAACAAGGCTGTTAATTACTGTGCCAGAATAACATTTAACCTGCTACAGTCAAACCAGACTTTTTAATCCAAATGGAAAGCTACTATTTTTCACACATTAACACACAGTTCGTCACCAATATTCCCATTTCCATGCCAGGATGTCACAGCATACAGCAAAATACCGCTGACTTTGCAATGGTTATGCAGTCCAGTCACTAATGACAGTAACCTAGTCTAACGAGCTGTAACACTGGGTTTACTGCTGTTTTGCACCACTTGCCATATTTTACTGCCAAGCTCTGCTACTCTTACATCCCACCAGTCCTGTACGTGCAGTCGTTAAACAAAAAGGCCTCTTTCTGTGCAGTGTTTTGGAGGGAGCAGATAACAAGTTTAAGGTTCAGAGCTCAGCTGCAGCCATCAGCAAGCCGTCAGAAGGCACAGGCAGCGCGTCCGCTCAGAGCCACAGCACCCAGCGCCGGTGGGTGGTGGCACTGCCACCTTCCCCGGCACAGGGACTGGAAAAGGAGTCGCTCAGCACCGCCAGAAGCACCAGATAATAACCTGATTGCATCAAGTCTGGCACCAAGCCGAGGACTGAGCCCCCTGCACAATGTGTAAGGTGTCACATCAAGGTGACTGGGAAAGCTGTAAGGAACAACATGCTGCGGCACGCCTTGCTAAGGCAAAGTGCACAATTTCTCTTACCAGAAGCAAACCTCTTATTTTGTGGTTCTTCCAGCAAAGGTGAAACTATTTGGAGTGGTTTGGCTGCTTCAGCTACTGTCTGCTCAAGTAAGAAAACCTTTCTAGAGATGTACACATAGGTCAGTGACACTGCAGTAAGCACTGATTGCGATGAGTGCAGGACAAGAGTGTTCACACAAGAAATACAGAGATGCTCACTCCCTGAAAACAGCGGGAATCAGTTTACCGTCCCCTCTGCCCACAAACACAAAAATAATTTTAAAATAGCTTTCAGTTGCCAATGCATTCTGATGGAAAATACACTCCAAAATTAACACCATCTTGCTCAAAGGTGTTTTTCTGAGTATCATTCCCAGGTCTTAAAAGGAATACCTAAGAACTGATGGAGCAGGGAAGGCAAGAGGCCAATCACGCAGAGCACCCTGTCTGACAACAGCTAGCTGCAGACTTTTTATGACAAAGATGGCATAATCACCAGGCTGGGGAGCTTCTGAGCCAGAGACTTGCCCTGATACAGTTTTGTTTAGTATTCACTAGTGGACTCGGCCTCAAAAAAAATCTGCTTAATTTCTTTTTGCATCCAGTTGTAGTTCAAATCTGTGCGACACCCTGTGCTGATGAGCTCCACAATGTAATTACATGCCGTGGAGAGAAAGACTGCTGCCTTTTGGTTGTTTTAAACATACTACCTAACAATTTCACTAAGTACTCACTGTGGTTTGTATGGAATGCTGAAAAGCCTCCCCTACACATGCTGTTTATGGAGCTATATGTTAGCCCTTCACTATACATTTCCTTTCCTGACCAGCTGCTACAAATACAATGATGAGCACGAAACCAATAATTAATCTGTTTGACCAATGGAAAACCCCTTCAAATCAAATTAAAAGAACTTTATTCTTATTTTCTGTTTCCTATGTGGTAACAAGTTACTCAGGCATTTTACACTATAAATAAAATGGTGGTGCTTTCCCCCCCGCCCCCCCCCAAGGGACCGTGCTGAAAGTGCTCTAAAAAAATTAATGTACACTATGTTGACTAGACCACCCTTACCCAAATATCCATTAACGCCTTCAGACAAATCTGATTGATTTGTCAGGAGGCACGACTTCCTTGAGAAGTCAGATTTTCCTGCTATGTTGTATTTATGCATGTGTCTAATAATCTTTATTATCTATGAGTGTGCCAGCACAGAAGCCACACTTGCCTACCTGTAGTCCCTGCTTCACCTCTCCACCTTCATGTAAAGAAGTATGATCTTTTCTTCTCGGTAACACTGAGGCTGATTTAAATGACAGGTTACTCTACAGTTACTAGTCCATATTTAAGTTCCCTTTTCAGCAAAGATGCTGCCATCTGTTCCTGTCATTTTGTCACTTTATCGATTGTTTTGACCGTCTTCTACTGAAATCAATCCATGACAGTTCCTCAGACCACTGCCACAAGGAGCCGAAAGGGAGCCCTTCCTATAGTGAGTGCTAAGGGAAATAATGCATTTTACTCTTCTACTGTCACATTACTTTCCCTGAATGTGATTTGCATTATTGTTTATTACTTTACTATTGATTACCTATTAACTGCAAAAGCAGGATGACTGCCAGACTGTTAAAGACTTGGTTTCAGAGTGGTTGCATTTGTTGTGTGTGTTGGTTTTTTTTTTTAATTATAACTGCTAATTCATCAGAATCTTTTCGCCTTTTCTTGTGGTTTTACAGTTCAATTAATCAGAATGTACGTTCTTTAAGTTTTCCTTCTTTTGCTATTATGTCCAGTTTTGAAGATTCTCGTTTGCTTCAATTTTTAATCACACTAGCTTTTGGCGTCCTTTCCAAGTCATTCTGCCCAAAAGCATTATACTCACCACTGTTCCTTTAAAATTATTTTAAAACAGCCTCTTAAATAGGTGTGTTCTTTGAAGTTAAATGTTTTACTGTGCTGGATCTATTGTTTCTACCAGGACATCAAATTTGAGTAACACCATGACCAACTATATAGTAGTATTTTGAATCATCTCCTGTTTGCTAAGCAGAATTAATTAAGATTTGTCCTGCATTTTCAGACTAAATTATTCATTTTGTTCCAAAAAATCAGAGGTTTGTAAGATTTAAAATCTTTAGCCTCTTACTTTCAGCCTCAAACCCAGCCAATACACCAATAACTGCAGTCTAATTTCTGCTCTTGCAGCTTTTCTGCTCTCGCTTAGCCTTTCATGGACATTATCAGTATATTGTGACAATAGCTTCTCTCATTGTCTCAAGTTTATAATCTTTCTCCACAGATACAATTTCTTTTAATTCATAAAATTTCACAGCTCCTTTGGATGCAATTTATTAGTTTATCCTATTTGAGTCAAAGCTGTCTTGAATATATATAGCACAATTCCTCCATAGCATGTCCTGCTCCACCAATCCTACACAATTTTTTCCCTGGAAAAAGATCATCTCTCTAAGTAACTTCCCTTTTTATTCAGAGAATAAATAAAAGTATATGATGCTTGCCTAAACAGGCAATTGCATGATATGTGAGAATTTAATTCAGAATTTTCATGCATGTAACACTTCAGACCTGAAAATCCACAGAGATCAGGGTAGAAAGACTGAAAACAGGTTTTGGTCACTCTGGTTCCTTTGTTGTACTCATCAAAATAATACCTGTATACCTAAAGGCTGGATTTAAGGAGAATCAATAAAACAATATAGTGCACAGAGTGGGAAAAACCATACCAAGCTTTTAAAGAAGCAAGAAATAGCACCTACGTGAGGAGCAGCCGCAGGGACAGCAGTTACAGGGAGCGGAGCGGAGGCAGCACCCGCGGCACACCGAGCCGCAGGAAATGCCATCTGGATCCAAGCATCAAAGATTAACACCAACATTCAGAGAGCTACCCGTCAGAGGGAGAAAATAAACAGAGTATTACTTCCTTGAGTTCTATCCTAAATAAGAATATTTTCCAAGGCTCAGCAGCTGGGTTCGTATTCCTCTCAGCCCGAGGTGCCAAAACCTACTGCCGATGCAGAAAGTTAAATCTGTGTAACAGGCCAACATTTGAGCTGTTTTCTCAAATAGGATTGATAAAGTACACTAAAACCTTCGCCATTCTTGCTTAGGCTCTGATCTTTTATTTTATTTCACTGAAATGTCCCCTGTGAGCAGAGCTCCCAGACCCGGGTGTCACAAGGGAATACCTGTCAACTCTGCTCCACAGGAAGAGAACGGAAGAAGAAAGCCCCTTTCCTGACAGATACGGGTTTTTAAGTAATCAATGCTTTCATCATCCCTGATCAGCGAGTAGTGCCGATGCTCCCGAGACACCCCATGCAAGCGCAGCTATAGCGAGCTCCCTCAGCTCGTGTGACCCCCCCCAGGACACGAGGACCGGTGCGCATGCCCCCCAGGCGTGTCAGGGCAGCAGTGGAAACGAAGTCGGCTTCAACATCAGCACCAAGGAGCTTTTGTTGACCGCTCACACCTTCACTCACACTGGGGACAAGAAGGAGACATAAGCAACTTTCACCTCAGCGATCGAACCCATCGTGCTGGACCCCCGCAGCGCCGGGTGCTGGGGCAGAAAGGCAGGTGGTGGATCCAGCCCTGCCGATGCACAGCCAGCTCCTGTCCCACACTGACGCAGAGGGACCAGACAAGCCGGCAAGGACCCTTCCTCCGTGCAGCTCACAGGCGTTCAACAGCTAAGTTAGACCAGGTTCCCTTGACTACATACAGCGATACGAAAACTACAAATATTTTGACACTATTTGGTATCTGCAGTTGCGAGAGGCTACTTTCCAAACCAACCTCCTGTTCTGCAACGCGGGCCGAAGCCGGGGGGGCCATGAGGGTGCCCTGCCGCAGCCCCTGGCCGCAGGGTGCCACGCACCACCCGGGGAACAAGCCCTGCCGCTGCCAGCACAGCACCGAGACGCGGCTCCACAGCCATACCCGCAGCCCAGCTCCAGCGGGGAAGCACTAACCTGGACGTTTGCAGACAACTTCCAGCCAATTACCAACACAGAATTTAAAATGCACTCAAGCAACCTCATTAACTCCACAGCCAGAAATATGCTGCTGTAACTCTTACCAGCATGAGGGTGCAAGTGTCTGTCTGGTGTAAAACTCCTCCAGACACAAAAATAAAATTTTTCCTCAGCTGAAGTTTCTTTATATCCCCTGGGTCATTCTCTCAGGGTTAACGGTGTCCCGTAAATCTGACTTAACCGTGTTGCATAAATCTAAGTTTTCAGTGACAAAACCTTACATAAATGGATGATAAAACAGTCTCTGTCTCCTCACTGGGGGCTGGATCTAAATGAGAGACAGATTTAGGGTTTCAGATGAACCAAGAATACTTACAGGCTCTTCTAAATAGGGTCTGGGATTAAAAAATATGTTGTTGTTTTACCTCAGGCTGCCATATTTCTGTCTCAGCACAGAAATACATCCATATGCACCACACTCATGCAGGCGCTCCCCACACCTCCACCAGGCAGCAGATTTACGGCACACGCACAGGCACCCGCAGCTCTGCCCGCAGACAAACGGTTTTCCATGGGAACACAAGATATCAGGAGAAACACTCCAGTGCACCTTGTTCCCTTAAGAATGCAACCCCTGAGCAGAGGTCAGATGCAGAACAGAGTTATTTTGGTTGGCCAAATGTTTTAAAATCCAATACAAATAAGTGACTGCAGATGAAAAAAAGCAATTTGTGTTCAACTACAATACTTGCTGCGATTGAACAAGAATTGTTATCATGCCAAAAACCATTTTGTCCAGAGGCACCTTTTAACCACGTTCCTATGAAAGCCAGAAAACCACAGATCAGGTCCCGAAGCGCAAGCCACATCCTCACCAAAAGGCTGCCCTGGGCAGGCGTCCCTCCACCACTCCCCCAGCAGAACCCTTCACCTGTGGCAGCCAGGACCCCTGGAGACCCACCACAAGCAGGGCTGGCTGCCCTGACCGCAGGGGGTCTGAGCACAGCAGCCCAGCGCCTCGCCAGCTCAGCTCATGTTTTGGTGCCATTGCCGCCCAGCTCAGTGCTCGCCCACCCGCTGGGCACGGCTGGGCTGTGGGCTACGAGCCCTGTGTGCCCACCCGCAGTGCCCACCTGCCGTGGCTCAGAGCTGCAGGCAGCGCCCACACACCCCCGTGCCTGGCTCGCTCTGGTTTACGGGTTTGTTTTCACTTGCATTGCCACCGTTACTTCAAAGATAACTCCGGAATACTTGAGAGGAAGATCTTGTCCTGTTTCTCCTACTGAACCTGTTCTTTTTTGCATAAATAAATATTCAGGAGAGACAGAATTAGAATCCAGGCTCTCTCTGTCTCACTTTGTCCATCCCAGGAGCCCTCTACCCCACCGGCTATAATCACTCTTTTCCATCACTTCCCTCTCAAAGACTTTCCCCTAATAAGTAGAGCAACTTCAGTAGAAAAGATTGAGAAATTCACTCTGTAGAATACTCTTTAGCACAGTGCTTAGAATATTTATTGGATATTACAGGAAAATAAAGAATCGAGCACAAATCCCATACTAGAAGAAATTAATGATGTGTATACAGGACTCTTAGCACTGAATAAACTATTTGTACAAAGCAATCCCAAAGTCACATGGCAAATGTGCCATGAGGAGCGGAGGAGAAGCGGGGTTTGCACCCAGAACGGTTGCAATACAGGAACAAAGGGCAGGACACAACTGTAGCCCTGCACATCCTCTTCCCCAAAACAGAAGTTTTCCAAGAAACCCGACCATCCCCACACGACAGATTTGCACCAGAGGCGATCCCCCTCCCCAGAGGGCTGAAGCCAGGCAGGAGGCACTGCTGACAGATGGGGCCATTATAGCAGCTTCCAAATCCACAGCCGAAGTATCGCAACTCGCCCGAGAAGCGCCGGCAGAACTAGCACAGGGCATCTCTGCAGCAGGGCACCGACCACAGCGAAGCAGCTCAGCCACACTCAACCCCCATGCTCCCTACACACACACTTTCTTTTCTGGGAGCTTCTCTTGTTCATTGAAGGTAATTAAAGCTGCTAGCAAAACTACCAGCTTCCTCAATATATTTTAATCATCTAAAAGTGAATCATTAATAACTAATCATAATAATATCCGAAGGAGGTTCCAGGCAAACAGTACATTACTGAACAACCCACAGCTCTAAATACGTTAGGAACTTCCCAGAACGGTGCAGCTATCACCACTGATGGAGTGCACCATCATCCACCAAACTATCTTGAAGATTTATGTATTCCCTCCATTTTACTGTTTCAAATACCTTAGCAGATGGATAAATCTTTTTTTTTTTCCTACCAGTTTCTCGGAAAAATGAGTTCTATGTACAGATCAACCTGCAATTCCCCTCTGCCAGCTTTGGTCTCCTTTTTTGATCCATAGCCCAAGCTAAGAAGCTTCCAAGTTCTCCTTGGGATATCGTGCCTCTAATGTGGCAAAGAGCATCACGGCTGCGAATGCAGGAGTTGCTTTGTCTAACAGCAGTGGGCTGCTCTATGCCTTTACAACAGCAAAGTTAACATGTCAGGATAGTCCATGCTAAACGTGAACCAAAGGAGGATGGCAAAAGCTATCTTCGGCATATGCAGAGAAGATGTTTTTAAAAGTCTTAGTTTTTCAAGCATTCGCCCAACTAGACATGGTTATTAAATCTGTTATGAGCACAAAAGTCTCTTTGAATACCTCCACAATTTCAAAAGCGAAATACAGTTCCTTATCAGTTCTTTAAATGAATTGAAGTCAAGTATTAACATAAAACCAGTTAGACACTAATCATCTAGCTGAAGAAAATGACATTACAAACCTAATGAAAACAGCAGGGAAGCACAGGGGAAATAAGAACAATTCTTTGCCAGCAGCAGCGTGTCTGTGGGCACACCAAAGTTACCAATGAGCTGACATTTACTAAACAGAGCACAGATGCAGCCAACTCTTATGCGGGATTTTAGACCTCCTGAGAATTTGCCATCAGAAGGATCTCAGCTCGGAAGAGCTAATCGCATCCAGCTCAGCAGAGCTGTTCTCTGCAGTGAAATGGTTGAGCTTCCATCCAGTCTGACACTGGATAGGACTACACAGCAGAAACAGCCAACTGATCAGAAGGCAGACAGCGTACTAAATTACAATGCCAGAAGGCAAGCAAACTGTCTTCAATGTAAAAATACATTAGTTTGCTTTTATTAACACATAACTGTGCTAACAAGTCCTGGGCACAGATTGACCAGGATGGGGGCCAGAAAGCTCTCCATTCCCCAAAAGCAATATACACTGCAACATAGCTTTCTCTACGTTACGGTTCATGCTTGTGGATCTGCACATACTCCCAGCTCTTAAATTTCAGGTCCATATACGTAGCAGGACTTCAACCCTGGGAGAGGCTACAGCAGCCTTTAAAAATAAGCACCAAAACAAAGGCACACCTAGATCTTTCCTCTATTGGAATTTTAAAACTGCAACAACTGCTTTAAAGGAAAAGGGAAATCTTCTCCCAGGGAAGACAAAGAATTAAAGGCTGGTTTCTTGTAAAGACAGCAGCAGCAAAAGTATGTGCAAAATACCTTTTACAGAACGCATTAAAAAAAAAAAAAAAAAAGTGATCATGTTCTTCAGGCCATTCTGGCATTACAATTTCCGTAACTGGTAAGAAGAGAAGCAGCAAGTACTCAGATTCCCAAAATACTACTCGTTTTCTGCAATAGTTTAGGTAGCCTCTTATGCTAAAAAAGCATACATTTACATGATTTCATGATTTAAAAGCAAAAGGAATAAAACCCCAATGCACTCAGTTATATAACTGCTCTTCTTGGTATAGACCTAAACTTTCCCTGCATCTGAGGGCAATAACAATTTCCAGAACTCACTGAAGTGCCTCTTGAGGAGGCTGGATGTGTTAGTGGAAACAGACTGAAGCAATGCTAAAGGAACACGTGGATTTAGTTCATCTGTAGCAAAGAACAAGGCCAACAGTCACTACTGTTTATTCCAACTGTGTACTCATTTTCTAAAGTTACAACAAGAACAAGATCATCAAAACAATTATTCTGTGTGAGTACTTTGTTTTCTCTCTCTTTTATAATTTCCAGCAGTTCAGCTGGCAGCACCGCAGTGCACAGGCTGCCAGGTACACACAACATGAACAAATGACACAAGCAGCCAGGAGAAACACTGAAGTGTTGGGGCAAGCTCAGGAGGTCAGAAGGGCTGGGCAGCCCCCAGCAGAGGGTCCTGCTAGCGGCTGTAAGTGGGCAACGGGCTCTCCTCCCAGCTCCAACCCTGTGCAGGTACATCTGCTCTGGCTAAACCCCGCTGAGGCACCCAGAGGCTTCATACCACCAACGGTGGGCAATTCTGCATGCACGGAAAGGGTGAGACCACAGCTGAGTGTGGGCACACAAATGCTGCTATCACTTACATATCCCACCACCACCGGTAGCTTGTCAAGTACAGTTAGGTGCCCATGTCTCATGATTTCATTGGGAGCTATTTTCTTGTATCTAGCAAGAGCATGTTTTCCTGTAGCAAACCTGGTTGGAATGCAATTAGCTCATTAGATGGAGGGCTTCAAAACCGAGGAAGCAGCAATCCACAAAATGGAGCTGAGCCTAGAGCAGAAAACTTTGTCAGACATAAATGCAACAGCAATAAATCACACCACTGATGGGACCTGGAGAATTCTAGTTACGTGCTGTTACTTGCAACACATACCCTTAAAAACTACAGCTAGACAGTCTCTGCCTTTTACTGTTTCCTAAGTGTTCAGTGATAACAAGCCACACCTGATTAATCCTTCTTTCTTTTGGGAGTTAAGGGCACCAAGCACAAACTAGTCCAAGTTGGGGCTCTCTGGCCCATTTGACAAAATACTAATGCCAAATCGCACTGAAAGCCATGGAAGCTGAAAAATCTTTAACAAGTCTCTTATAGCCTGGGTCTGGATTTATTTTTTTTCCTACTTATTGAGTAGCAATTAGAACACCATACACCTTGAGAAAGTGAAATGATACAAGGAGAGATTGCTATTAAGAATTAATATTTTTATTGGTGTTTAACAATGAAATTCAGAAGCAAAGCTTCAATCCTAACAGCACAATAGTCAGAAGGCCAACAATCAGCTAACATAAAGGACACATTTTTCATAAATATACCTCCCCCTGGCTCTGCCTTTCTTCTTGTGTGCTCAGCTGTAGCAATTAGGAGAATAATCTATAGGAAGCCTACCCCAAAAAGCCTCTCAGCTTTCTCCAGCTGTTTCCTTCTTTTTGTTGTCGGCAAACTCAAGCTCTGAAGAGATGATTCACCTCAGCAGGACTCCAAACTCTACATCTGCTCTGGGGGCATAGTCTTTGCTGGGTACATGGAAATGGTCTTTAAACTAATGGAGTCACTAGACTAAGCAAAAATCCTCTTCCCTGAATCTACACACTAAGGTTTTATTCTCAATATTTCTAGCTGGGTATTTTCAAGATTATCATCTTTCTTCTTTAATTATGATGACGCTGCTTTGCAACACACATTGCTCTTCTAAAAGTTCTTACTGCACTATATAAATGCAAAGCTGTGTCGTCTTTTTGTAGATAACGAAACTATTTACAGTGTCTTGTCCAGCAATACAGAGAAAATCCCTGGAAGGAGTGGAATCAGCATTTAGTTACAATAACTCTCCCAAGCTACAGCATAGTGCTGCCCCATAACCACCACCGTATTATTGAGCATTAGAAAAAATTTGTTTTGAAAATGGATTTGAGCTTTCCATTCTTCAAGGAAATGGAGTGTTCTTCCTTAATTACAGCAAGTGACTGTAAAAAAAAATTGTATGACTGTAATGCATGTGAAGTACGACTACAGAGTGCTCCTTGGCCCAGGGAGAAATCCACAGCAAAACCGAGATGGAGGAAGAGGGTGGAAAGATTCAATGTGCTGAGGAGGAAAGCTCTGAAGCACTGGAGCTAGTCTGGACAAGCTCATTGAAATTTTTTTTTTCCTAGGTGGTAGATACAGGAAGAGATGGAAGGGAAGTGATACAGACAAGACCAAGGAATTGCAGATTACACAGCCCAACCCTCTTTGTGCCTCTACGTGGGAAATGTATTATTATAGGCTGAGGAAGGGAAAAGGTAAATGATTTCTCCCTATTTATACAGAAAGAGTTCAGATATTTGACTCCCAGAAGAGTTTCTGCAAATCCCAAAAAACCACTGTTGCTTATCACTCAAGATACTGTACAAAGCAGCTCCTCTTATAACTCTGAAGGAAACTTATCTTTATATTTGATAAATAAAATTTTCCTTTCTCAAGAAAGAATACATAATTTCTGTGAAGCACAGAGAAGCTAGAAAGATAAATGCTCACCTCCATTGTAACTTTTCCAACTGAACCAAGAAAGACTGCATAGGAGATCTAATACGTGCCTTTCTTCATGCTATGGCAAAGTAGTAGTGAACTAGAGTCTTCTACTAACATAAAGAGAAGAGGGTTTGGAAAATAGCTAGTGAGAATCTACCAACAAGAGGGAAAAAAAAAAAAATCACGGAAAATCTCATGGGTATCTAAGTACTGTCTAAATGGAGCCTCAACAATGGTTTTGTTCATAAATATAAGCCACAAAAGAATGTTCAAGAACAATTATGTTCTTGAGAGAGAGATTTCTTGGCCAGAAACTAGTCTAGGATCCATTTAGTCCAGTTCTTCCATGACCACAGAGAATTCGTCAGTCACATTATCCTGCTTGGAGGAACAGGACCACAGAGGCATTTAAACTGATGCAGAGATCAGGTGAGAACGCCAACTTCACAGCATATCCGAACCAAGGAGAGGCTGTAGACAAGGCCACTCTTCCAAATGATGGTATCTTCCCCAATATTAGGGCTACACATGCACGTGAAAACAACTTGAACTTGTGAAGTCCGCTGGAAAAGCAGGACATTATCCACTGAAAGATCTTGACTCAGAATTCAAAGGAAAAACAGTCATATAGAAACACAAATACACATCAATCAACACTAATCTTCACAGGAAGGAAACAGCTACAGATACAACATTCAGGTTATATGTGCTTTTCTGCAAAGTAACACATTTCACTAATGCGAAGAATTACGCTTTCCTCCCCTTACTGGTCTTCAGTGCGTTCGATACCGCACATCACAAGAACCATTCCCCATATTTACAGTCTGAATTTCCATCACCCAATGGTGTTACGGCTAAAAGAATTTCCTAAGGTTATCAGAAACTTCTCTCACAGATGCCGAGCAGGCCCATTTCCACTCTCTGGAGAACAAAAATACTCTCTTTAACTACTGTGATTGTGAATTGTCACTACCTCCACATTCATTACAGAGTCACCATCTGCCAGTAACTAATAAAAACAAGTTACCTCGTGCTCGTAAGACAACTAATCTCATCACCTTTTTAGAATCATTAACAACGAAGAAAAGCAAGCTTATTAACCCCTCCCTTGGTATTTGGAATACTAGGAATATATTATCACAAATAAAATTAATTTTTATTGTATATTCCACAGCATGGGTTTCCATATAAGACACAGAAAAACCAAGGACTAGGAAACAAAGACTGAAAAAGGCCAGTCAGTCATGTATTATGATTTGCCTCCCCAGGGAGGAGAGGATGAAACACGGTCCAAAGCTCAGACTGGAGCTTAGCTGTGGACTAGCCGTACTAAAATAATTTAACAAACATAGAAAGGGACCCATAACCCCAAAAAGAACATCACAAGGACTCCTGAGATTATGCATTTTAGCTTCTGAAGCATAACAATAGGACCTACACATGGTCATGGCATAAAAAAAAATTTCTCTCAATAATGAATTTGCTGACTCCTACTCAAGTAGACATTGTTACCCACAAAGAGCTCAACAATCTGTTGTTTGAAACACTTGCAACATCTACTTTTGTGTTTGTCATAAAAACATTGAGGTAAATAGCCAGCTAAAATCAAATGCATCACAATGTCCCACACTGGATCTGCTGAGGGGCCAGCGGGGCCCGGCATGCAGGCGCACCCTCCTCCACACCCACTGCCACCGAAGCTCAACTCACAGCTTGAGGATTGCACTTGCTACAACCTTCAATTAAAAAGAAGAAAAAATTATTTGTCCTTAAAAGAACAGCCTTTTCAACTCAAACGCTGATGTAATGGCAATGGATCGCAATGAAAAACAGACCTTCAGCCTGCAGAAGACCACCCTCACACGAACAGTCACCCCAAATTCTGCTGCAGTGAAACCACCACAGCTCCAGTCACACCGTGCAGCTTGTGGCATCAAAGGCAAGCAGAGGAAAAAAGGTTTCAACAAATTCCACATTTGGTAGCGCTGAAGATATAACCTTATTCTACAAGTCTCACCTCTGTTATGGTCTCTGAACATCAAGGCTACCTTTTAATACAATCAACTGATATAACTGGGCAGGAGGGGGGGATCATATAAACTTTGAAGTACTCAAGCCCTGAAGAAACACCTAAAGCTGTACTTACATGACCAAAACCTGCTTGGTTATTCTTATCCTTGCTGACAGTTACTTAAAAATAGTCTATATACAGTCCTCAACTTTGCCTTTCACTTGGTTCATTACGAAGACTTGAGGCACTGCTTGCAACACCAAATGAAAGCCCGTCTGCGGCAAGTGACATATTTAAGTTGACAACCCCCTGCTACAGGACTCTGTGCTGGCTATCAGTTATTGTCTCTGTGTAGTCAGGAAAAGATGCGAAGCTCTGCGGCAAATGTATTTCTCAGTACCATAGCCTACTCATTTATTCGTCTGCGTTGGGTATTTCTGTCCATATCAGAAAATGTAATTAGTCTCTTGCAACTAAAATGGCTTCTTTTTACTAATTTGTACTAGACAAGAAGGACAAGAATGCTTTACTGACAGCTTACAAGCGTTAGATGGGTTTCCTAACGCCACGTCTCAGCTGCATTTGTATCTTGCTTCATACTGGCCATTTTAGGGAAATACCCTTTATTGTAAAACCCTTGTTGCCTTGCATACTCAATTTTTCTTTTTGTCACAACTAGAAAGCTAGGGTCCAGATTATAAACCAACTGATATAAATGCAGTTCTTACAAAACATTTTAAATGAACGAAATATTAGTAAAACACCACAGTGGTTTTCAGGCAGGCGGTGCAATGAGTTCTCCCCCTCATCCCCAAAGCAGGGTGGCAGCCCACCGCAGCTCTGCGGACCAGGGACCAGCTGGCTCTCTGCAGTCTTTCCTAGCGTGAACTTGTTTTTCAGTTCTCCTGGAAATTCCTACCTGAGCAAACCACAGCTCCAGTTTTCCCAAGGTTTCTGTCTCCTCCTCACCCTTCAGGCTCTGGCAGCACCCAGCCCTCACAGGAGAACTCCTGAAAAGCTGCCACCAGTGACAGCCTGTTCCAGCACCCCTGCCTCCAGGGCTTTGTGTTTCACCTTGCACAACTGCAGCAGCAGCACCACCCTGCAGTCAGAGCTTACAGATTTTTCACCGTGTCTCTGATATTTCAGTGTGTCTCATCTAACTGCAGCTGCAGCAATGAGACATCTACCTTTCAGGAAGGCTGCCAATGCACATCAAGCTGAGACTGCCATCGGCTGCTGAGCCTATTGAGTGAATGGGGACCCACCTCCACAGGTAATATCAAATTCAGTCTTTTTGCTCACGTTCAGCAGGGCCTCAGTTCCCTGGCAGCCCCTGCGAAGGGCCAGAGCAGCATGCACACCTTCATCCCCATGGCAGGTCTTGTGTCTCATCACACAGCAAATGTTTGTCCTTGATGACAACAAGCAGGATTTGAATTCTCATCAATGAAATCCTTAATTTTTGCTTAGTGAAAAACCTAAGGCAGATGGAAGCAGCAAGGAGGGTTAGAGAAAACTCATTATTACAGAATATGAATTATTACCCACAAGTCTCTTAGGTCACCTCTGCTATGCTGTGGAACACACATACTCTTAGCACAAGGCTTATTAAAATACAGACTATCTGACAGAATGGGGCTATTTTTACCTAGGCTGAACAATATCTAGGCATCTTTCCCCAGCAGTTAAATCAAACTCACACTAAAAAGCACATTAGGAAGGAACTAAAACCAAGCAAAGTATCTCTGAGACCAATTTCTGCCTTATCCCCACCTTTCAGCTGTTTCTAGTAGTAAATGTGGTACAAACAAAAATGCTAACAGCCACCAAGAAGCACCAAAATGCCATACAAAGGAAATCAAAATCATAAAACACACAAATCTTTCCACAAGATCGCAGCTGGCATCTCAGTGTGCGATCTTCCATCACAGTTATTTACACCACATCTATACTGTGCTGATTCTCCACCAGCTGGCTTGGCTACTCTGGATTTCATGGCTGAAGCCAGCTCAGATGTAGGCGCTCAGCCTGCCCCAGCTCGCTGTTACCATGGCCGTGCTGCAGCAGGGCCGGCTGGCCAGCCTAAAGCCAGCTCCTGCACGTCCCCATTGGTGGCAAATCAATGTCACGCAGGCACCCCCTTAAAGAAAAGGCAATGCTAGCTGCCTTTGTGTGCTACAGCCATTCCTGGCAAAAGAAACTGGGAAAATACTTCAGCAGGAATTAGGGTTTTCTCAAACACTCCCAGCAGTCGTTCCAGAAAAAAATACCACTTATGTTGCATGCTACAAGGCATCGTTGCACGGACCACCACCACCATTTGAAAAAGTTAACAACTCAACACATACCAGACATCTAATAAATCAATTCATTTTTGCCAAGAGTGTAAATGACAAAAGAGGGAATGGTCACTGATACTGCAAACTCCTTCCTTCAGCAAGACGAAGAACTGCTGTTTTTAAAAAAGACATTGCCTGGAATATGTTGAAACCAGTATGACATGATCTTTGCCTTCTGCAATAACCCAAATACGAATATAAAAAGCAAGAACAAATACGTGTTTGCAGCCTGCCCATTATCAGGTATCAGCAGACTGGTACGAACTGCACACACAAGAACTGCGGTGATAAAAGGATACAGACAAGTTGTCTGGTTATGACAGTATTCCTTGGAATGGTGATATATTCACACCTGTGTTGATAGCATTCTAGTCAAGATTCCTTCTATGAATCTCTACTGGCCTTGTGAAACGTGTATGTCACTGATTTCCGATGGTGCTTAGCTTTTGCCTTGCATTATTGATCCCCCACCTACCGCACAGGCTTCCCCAAGCGCATCTCCAGCCCAGCTCTCCAAAGCAGCCCTCACGCTGCACATACCCAGGCACCTGAGCACAACCGCTGCCATCACAACAGCGCAGGCGGCACGTGGGGCCTGCAGCCATCGCATCCAGCAGGGCAAGGCAGCAGCAGGTGCTGCCAGCTGTCCAGAGCCAAAGCCACTGCCGTTGCACGGATGCTCATCCCACTAGGAGCTCAGTGCTTACCTCCATCTCACTGTAGCTCTGATCATAAAGCACACACCCAACCTACTGACCGGAGAGCACCTAATCAGTGAAAAGCCTGCCCGTTATCATAGCCAGGTGATACTACTTTTCCTACTCAGGTGATACCACTTTTCATGATTCAAAGGGTACAGAAGAGGAGAAACAGCTGGTTCTGGGGGCTCTGCTTTTACCTCTCAGACTAATCAGTCTCAGGTGGCCACAGACTGTTACGTGGGGTACAGATGGCTGTTAAAAGCACAGATCTACTTGTTAAAATTCTGGCTGGCCGTAAGGGAGGTCAGAAAGGCTGTCAAAGCCCTCCTGAGACCTTATTTCATGTGGTTCTCTTTAATGAGGAACGTATGTAAAGAAATCTCAGAAGTAAATGTACTCTGAGCAGCATCATGCAGGACACTGTTGCCTCTCAACTTTAGTAAACAACAGCTTATCTGAAAGTCATTCTTTTTTTTAAACTAAACAGGGCTTCAGCGTATCAGATTTAATCACCAAGTTACAATCTTTTGCCTTCTCTTACATACACAAACTACTGTCTTCTCTTTCACACACACAATCCTACTGAAAAGCCTTCTCTTCTTACCTTCTTCCTATCTCATGTGCCTTTTCTTACCCCAGGCATGCTTTTAATGGCATTACCAACTGGTTGGTAATTAACTTTTACTCTGGTTTAGTTATTGACCGTTTCCCCGGATAGATTATGCAGGAACGCTTATTTCACCCACAGCATGGCTTTAGCCAGAGGTAAAAGACTATACCTAGTAACAGATAGTCTTTTTTTTTACCCTTCTGGGAGAGTAAGTAACCATGGATGCAAAAGAAACAATGCCTGCAGATAAAAAGAATGCCTCCAGATAATAATGTTTGTCAGAAGAGATTTGCACATTTCTTTGAACTGATATATTTATATCCTGCTAATTATTTGAGAAAAATCTCAGAAACCATATCACAAAGAAAGTCAATGCTACGGTTATATTTTTTCCCCCCTCAAGTCTAGGTTTCTTTTTGAAGTATCCCTCAAACTTTAAAGTTTGCTTTTAACAGTCTTCAGCTGTTTTATTAACTTACACCTATGCAAACACCTCTACCTTAGAATATACTTGTACCACTTGTCAGGAGACATCTTTAGAATCGATGCCTATTTGGATTTTTTATAAATGGCCTAGGTCACATTTTGGAAGACCTGACTTCACTACTAAATACTCACTCTCTTGCTCTTACTCTGCTTTTCCATGAAAAGCAGTAACAGCAATGTCCTACGCTACGCAAACACCACACAATACAACTGACAGATTCAATAAGCTGTACAAGCAGGAAGCAAACAACGATAGGGCACCTTAGGGTCTTTCTTTCCTTTACAGCCACTGGAATAGCAATTTAGAGAATGTTCTGCTCAGCAGGTTTTCAGCTTCTGATTTTCCCTCTGCTCTTAAAGGCATAAGGGAGGCAAAATAACAGAGGAAGGACTGTGTCACAGGCTTCAAAGAAACACTACGCATGGACTGCAGGGACAAAGACAGACAACATCTCACCTCCCAGACTAAAAGGAGAGTAAAATACTCTACCACTCACCTGCAGACCTCACCATTTCACTCCATTTCTGTCACCTTCACCAGTCCCAGCTTGGCAGACATGAGTGTTTCCTTAAGGATACTGCAGCTGGCAGCAGACCCCATGCGACCCCCCAGCGATGAGGGGATGTGAAATGGCAGCTTTTGCTGAAGGGGCAACTCCACGCTGGGACCACTTCCCTGCCCTGCCGTGGTTGCGTGGCCTCCTGTAGTTGGGAATTACAACAGAACTGCACTAAACCCACCTTCACTTCAGAGACACAATGCCCTATTACAGATTCTCATAGCACCAAGTACCACACCAAAGTACTTCTTAAATTTCTTAGTAAGATGCACCTGATTCTCTTTCAGCAAATGAACGGACAGAAGTTGATTGCCCTGAAGCTTACATGGAACACCCCAAGTAGCCTGAGCAAGCTGAACTGAGGTACAATTATAGAAAAATTAGCTCTTTCAGGTAAAGTACAGGAAGTCTACAGTATTCAGTACTGATACACATATGCATCTCACCCAATAATCACTGACACCACAGAAAAATGATTCCACATACAAAAGTATCCCTTACTATAAGGATTAAAAAAATGCAAAACTACAAACTGCTTCTTCACCATTAGGGCAATGTTTACTACAGGAGCTTCAGTCTGCAGATTGTGTCCTAGGAAATGTCATTGTGTTATACTACGCCAATGGAAGTTGACATATTTCAAAAATAATATGCTTAAAATCATTTTACTCTACCGAACATGCAAAGCAAGCACAAACTCAGGGTGTCTTCATGGAGGATTGGATACCTCACACACAGAGCAATTCCTTTTATAAACCCCAGTGCCTCGGTAATTCAATTCCTGTTTTGTTTAAATGCTTAAAAGTACTTTGCCCATTATATGACTGAGCACTAGTCTACAAAATCTGAAATGAGTGACTAAGGACTTATACAATATGTGGAGGTAGGGAAAAAGAATGGCCCAGATTATCAAATTTCCTCAAGCTGACAAAATCTAATCAATGGGTACCAGAAGTGTGTATTGAACACTAATTTGTGAAACTGAGACTGTGTCCAACTCCTGAATTCAGTTACTCTACAGAAAAGAAATTTGGAAATGGCAGTGGCAAAGTGCATAATGGCAGAGATAACTTTAGAACACAAATACAAAACAAAAAAAACCAAAAAAAATAAGAGATTCTAACACAAACCCACTTATCAAATCATTCCTTCAGACCGTTAAATACCATAATACTTTCTATGTTACCATAATACCTTCTATACTGCTTTATTACTTCACTTAAAATTAAACTAAACCAGTAAGTTATGGTTAGTCATTCATATAGCAGCTTATTTAAGTTCATATGAAAATATTTTCATTTATGTAAATGAATCAACCTGATGTCCTTTAGTGGTAGAGTCTCAGCTGGTGCCAGCTGTCACAAATCTCTTGACCTCAATGGAGGTAGGAATATTTTTATCACCTAAGATCCGTTTCTCACTGTTTTTATAGAAGCAAATCAAAAACAATCATTTAAACTGGTCCAACAACTATTTTGTCATTTCTAAAGAGTCTGAGTGCTTGAAACAAAAATAGGAAACATATGTATTTTATGAAATATGGCTCTTTTCCCTCTTGTATACAAAATATATGCAGGCATTGTAAACACAGCAAAAGCTGGTGCAGCAGCCTGACTGCAAAGGGACAGGTTCTACAGTTTCCCCTGAGGAGTCTCAAACTGTGACCCCAGGAATAAAGGCAAATACTATCAACTTGTCTCTTCTGAAAATTTAGCTGGAATACATTAGGTATCCAGAGATTCAATTTACAGCTTTTAACGCCAAAAGGTGCCATTGCTCATATATTCTGGCATCCCCAAAAAGCAGAGTCCATTACATTTTACCAGCTGCTCCCTTAGGATGAGCTGTATTTTACTGTATTATGTTTCCCAGAAAACGGACTACCTTCAAAAAGAAATATCAAGTGTAGAATTGCCCTTGGCAGCAAGTACCCTGAGAAGTGGCTCTGTATGGCCAAGAACGTTTAAGTGCAGGAAACATGAAGCAATGTGCAAATGGGCAAAGACCCCAAAGATCTGGCCCTGCTCCACTCCTCGGCTCTTTTCCACCACAAAAGATCCCTGCAGACTGTGCACCCTGCAGCCCTGTGAGCGGTGAAGGAGCCAGGAACTGAAAGCAAACCTGGCCTCCCAGCACACTGGGGATGCTGGGGACTGGCAACATTAGGAAATGCAGGGTAGCAGAGTTTAATTTGTGACTATGGACACTGCTGGGCTTTGCTAGATATGATGGAAATACCAAAAAAAAAAAAAAAAAAAAAAAGAGTCAGTCTTCACTTCAGCCACTGTAAGCAAGCTAGGGTTTATTTCCCCTTTTTGTTATCTTTCTTGTGCGTTAAACAATTTGTCTGCTTTGTTTATACTGTCAATAGTACTGTGTGCCAAGTGTGATATAAAAATTTATTTAGAATTTAATTAAGCTTCCAAAGCCACCAGGAAAACAATAGAAAGCGGGTACGTGAGAAAAGTGAGGGTAACATTCTCATATTATTAAGTTTGAAGCTCTTTTCCAGTTCTTCTGTTAAAAATAAAACAAATCTGAATCATGGACACGAACTACTTAGTCAAATTCCTTCAACACAGCGTACATCCTTCTCAGGTGGAATTAAAATTCAAGCCACCAGAAATAAACTCAAGTGCATTTCATGATCACAGGCTTGTGTATGTGGCTGTACCCTGGAGCCACTTCGAAAATATCTCCCTGAAACAGGCCAAGCCTGGAACACCAGCATCTTTGCTCAGAAACCAAAACTACAAAACACTGTGAGAACACAACTGAAGAGCAGCTGCCTCTGATCAATACTACCGGTTTTCTATTTTTAAAGCTTGTGATGCACTTCGTAAAAGAACACCAGCAGTCAGATTCCAATCTCCATTATAGTTGGCAATCCAGTATAACCCAGCAGAAACCAGCACAGCCACTCTGCATCTACGCCAGCAGGAGATTCAACCCAGTTGACTCCCACAACAGAGGGGGGAATACTGCAAACACGCAGCTCAAAGCACTGCTCAACTAATTATTCACAGTGATGAAAGAAAGCATTTCAACCATAACAGAAAACAACCTAAATCACACTAAGGTTATGTGGCAGAATTACAGGAAACGCAAAGGTATGAAATGATGTTGTGAAGGTAGAATAAAAGAACAAACTCAGGTAAGAGGCCACATGAAGAAGCAGATCCTATAAAAAAAAAAAAAAAGATTTGGTTTTGTTACTTTCTATAAAAGTCTTATCAGAGTCTTCACTGGAAGGAAAGTGTCTCTGTTAGAGAATGAGAGGAAGAGAGATGCAGATCTGAACAGGGAACAAAAGCCGATCAGTATAGTAGAGAAGTCAGCAGCCAGTCCCAAAACAGTCTGGCACACAATAAAACGTACCAGTAATTACCAGCTTCTGAGCAGACTTCGGTGACAGACAGTGGAAGAGCTGCAGATGACATGAACAGATGGAAAGACAAAGCCAATCAGGAATCAAAATACATAGCTCCGGCAAGGAGAGTCTCCGCCAGTGTATATTTTACAGTCTTTATTTCTGTAACTAGGTCAAGTAATTTTTTTTACCCCTTAACTGCTGCCTGCAGTAAAAAGTTCTGAAGCGAGCAGGATGGATCCCTAAGAACCCCCAAAAAATATACCGAGCATGTATGGAAAATAAACAGATGGCTGAATGTACTGGTGTGGGAAGCGCCTTTAAACAGGGAAGTGCCACAAAGACACAAAGTTACTTCCAGCAACGTAAACAAATCACAGTTTGTACTAGAAAATGTAACCAAGGTACAGAACCCTGCACTCCAGGAGAACATATGGAAGGGATAAAATACAAAGCGGTTTTCAGAACGACCAGAGGTGCAGGGGGATTTTACGCAATGCTGACAGACAGCAAAAAGTCTCGGTAATTGCATTCAGTTTTCTTATCAATAGGAATTACTTTTTTCTCCCCCCTTAAACTTCCTCAATACTCTGCTACCAAAACAAATCTGCGATGTTAATAATAATAATAGACTTTATTCATTAGCAGTCCATGACCACAGGTTTGTGAACGTATCAACTAACAACTCAGGAGCAAACTAACTGGTTGTTCAACTACAAAATCTAGTCAACTACTAAATAAAACCATCAGCAGACATTACTATACAGGCATTATCAACAAAAGGCTTTCCCTCTCTCTATTCCACCCTGCACACTCAAATCATTCAGATGCTGCACTAGTGGCATATGTGTAGATAATCCCGAGCAGGGATGACTCTGAATGCTAAGCAACAGTTTATTTTGACTAAGTGGGAACACAGCTTGGCCTTTGTACACAAGTTTCCATGTGATAACGCACAACAGCCTCAGCATGCTTTTTGGCACAAAACACGGTCCGTCATTTCCAAGAAGCAAGAATTTAGTCAATATTTGACCTTAAAAGCCCCTGAACATCATAAGAATTACAAAGATGCTTAATGTTGAAGATATGTTCCCTCCCCTGCAAAACCAGGCCTAACCAAATGCCTGCTGTCAGTGGGAGGACTCCCACCACCTACTGGTGTTTGGCCAGAACACAGAAGGGAAAACCAGCATTGCCGGAGCCCAGGGGTAAGGAGAACCATGGCAGCAGCAGGCTGTGTCGCTCTGCTCCAGCTGCGGCAGGTTGGCCAGAAGACTGGGATGGACTCAGAAGCCCTGAGTCCCATGCCGTGCCCTGCTAGGCAATCTTTGATGAGTCATTTGTCCTCTCTGATTTGACCTCACTTATCCAGTCCTTCATCACCTCTTTTGTAAAGTTCTCCAAGACCTCCTGGTGTCATTTAAAAAAAAACAAACACACAGCACATCGAAGCTCCTCTGCTGACACAGATCAAGGTCCAGTCCTCTCCAGACTTTTGTTCAGAGTTTAGCTTCCCAATTGTACATCTTGTTGGCCAAGAACCAACCTTTGGTCTCCCTCCCTGCCAGCCACCTGCAATATAGCTGAACTGAGACACAAAAACACTGAGATCAGGACTGCAATCATGGCTTTGTAACAGTAACAGCAAGCCAGCACCATGAAGGACAGCTGAGTTAAGGTGTACTTCCAAACAGTTATAAATCTCATTCACTCATTACAAAGGTTACTCCTTCATTTTCTTCAAGTGAAGAATGTCTTTAGAATGACAAGATTTATTAAAGCTTTCAAACCAATGAAAATCAAGAGTAAATGAAAAAACAGACAAGATGTGCACTGGGAAAGAGACTTCACATTGACTCAGAAGTACAAATTATAAAAAGCTATGAAATTGGAGTAAGAGTATAAAATATTTACTATAGCAAGGGAGACATTAGTTAGCATTATCAGATTGTATTAAGAAACAGCAAAACAGTGAAAAGTGTATTAAGAGACAGAAATTTAGACTGAATATTAGGAAACAAAGTGCTATTGATTAGAGAAGTAACATCCTACGTGAATGGAGGGAGCCTCCTCAACTGACAATTAAAACAACTTTGGAGTGAAAAAAAGCCCAGTAAATGTACAAGACGGAATAATTCAGAAAGAAGCTGGCTGATTCCGTCCACAGAAAGCAGTAGTGCCTTCCTCAAATGGGACTCTGGTTCCCTTCCCCTCCAAACTATAACCTTAACAGTGGCTTAAAAATGCTTTAGTTAGAAAGAAATTCTCCAGAGTGCTTTTTACTGACTTTCCACATTCTGAACTACAAAAAAAAAAAAGTATTTTAAAAATACTAGAAAGTTAACCTGGGGTGGGACACTAGCTGTAGAAGGGGGCTGAGTAAGTCAGGAATGCAACACTTAACATCTCCCACACAGCCAAACATGGCAAATTGTCCACGTAAACCCCCTCCAAACTCAGAAGAAATGAAACCAGCCTGACACCTCACCACGGGCACCAGAACATTCTGTTATGGCCTTGGGTTCATTGTTGTCAGTCTTAGAAGCTTGGAAAAGAGCTACCATGTTATAAATTACAGGCACAAGAGGGTCAGGTGAAGACCAGCTTCTTACACAAGGTGAGACTATACCACAGGTCCAGATACACTGCTATCTGGAGAGGAAATAACTTAAGCTCATTACCAGATTTTTCTGCCCTGTGTCCATTACTGGTGACTTTCAGGTCATTCTTGTGAAACAACAGAAACTCTCGAGAAAGACTTTAATCACCTGAGACAGAATGCAGGATTTGGACTCCATCGCTCTCCTGACGCCACTGTGTGCTGGAGCACCTGGAGACTGCTCTGGTTTACATCAACACCATCTGCACCCTCAAGGACCATGAGTCTACAGAGGACTGAATGAACAGAGATCCACCCTGCCTCTCACCTCCACCCCCTCGGTCTCTCTAGCTGCAGCTTCCAGCAGCTACTCCGCACTTCCACTGGCACACAGCCGGGGCGCGGGGACCGGGGTACCCCTGAAAGGCAACGACAAGATCCAGACCTTCTACTTCACACCGAAGGCACAGAGGAGCTGGACTGCAGAGTGGGCCAAAGTCATTTGCAACAAACGAGGGTTTTGGTGAGCTGCTCTGTTTGGTTTTGAAGCTCTGTCTGCTCTACATACCTGTAGAAACTGAAACCTGCAAATTCCTGCACCAAGCAGGTCCCGGGCACAAATTGCTTAATTATCAAGAAACTGGTAATCTCCATTTTATATAAATTTTCTATCTCTCGACAGTCACTACACTTCCCTTACTAGTCAAAAGCAGCCAGCCAGATACAAGTTACATCCAATGTAGTTGTTACTGAGAGCAGCTGGGAAGAAATGAGCAGAGTTCAAGGGGACACGCTTAGCAGAGATGCAGAGGGGCGCCTGGCCGTGGCCTGGGAGATGGGGGGGGGGGGGGGGGTCCTGGGGCTGCTGGCATCCCCCAGTACAATGGGTCCTGCTGTCCAGGCTGGGGCATCCTGCTCAGCAAGGCCACACCTGAACCTCACTGACCTCACAACAGTTCAGCACCCCAAGCAGGACAGGAGTGTTACTGACACACTTGTTACAGAGGCATTGGCAAGCGAGCAAAACGCATGGGAATGTTTGGGGTTAGAATGGTATCCTTAAGCAGAAAAGCTAAGGAACCCTGCCTGTCAGGTGAGGTTTTTTTGTTTTTAATAAAAACACTATGATTGTATCTTTCTTCAGAGGTACCAACATATTTTTTTTTTACGGGAGGAGAAGGAACAGAGCACTTAGTTATGGCTACTTCACAGTCTAGTGCTAGTGTCATGGAACCAATTAATGTGTTTTCTCCACAAATATTTGTTTTAAAGGGGACATTCTCAAAGAACAGCTTTACAGCTTGAATTTAAGCCTTTCACATGCAATAGCAAGGGAGTAAATGCAACAGACTTATAGGGCAGCGCTAACAGCAGCCTCCAGTGTCACCAGGACAGAACGCAGCGCACAACCAGACAACATGAAACCCGCAGCACGAGGCCTGATGGTGGGTTAGCTCAGGTCAGCTAGTGGCATTTATTCTGAAGATGAACACCAAGGCTTCACTGACTCCTCAAAGCCTTCTTCTCTCACATAGAACTCTATCAACAGCAGCATCCAAACAGTTAAAATCTACAGACTGCCTCTGACTGACATCAGGAGCTAAATAACACTCAGAGGTACAGGAAGGTACAAGCACTGACAAACTGTTACAGACTTCACTTGCATCTGTCAAGTGCAGGCACAACCCACCAAAACAGAAAAAAGAACCCTCTTTTAGGCATCGTCTCAAGTCTGTTTGGTATTAACAGTGAAACGGAGCACTCTGCAGCTATCCCGCTGATCTCCCACCCACCTTTTCCAAGAAACACTTTGGTATTCAGGAAACAAAAAAGTTTTTCAGCATTAACAGTTCCGTGTTCTGATGTGCCTAGCATGTCTGAACATACAACAGAGATTCAAGAAGTGCTTTCAAACTAGAACGCTTGTCTGTTCTTGTAACTCTGACAAATGAGAAAGATTACCTCTTTCTGCAAGCCTCACCTCACCTGAATATACACGGCACCTAACAGAAATACAAGGTGATTTATATTTGGGGGTTTAGGTTTGTTTGTTTGTTTGTTTTAATATTCCACGGCTAACAGAAATCAGCGTTGCACCACTGTCAGCGGATCTACACCAGCTGGAGATGATGCCAGCCTAAGAGCTATCTTTGGATTTGTTGCAGAGAGAGACTGAGAAACCAAGGCACAGGTTAGAAATTGACTCTGCGTGCAGGATGGAAATAGAACTTTCAAGAGATGAACAGAGCACTGCAAAGCAGGCATTCATTTTAACTCCTGCTTATTTTCTCAAGCCACAGCCCGTCGGAAGCAAGCTGATAAATATGTGGGCCTGTTCTAAGACAGGCCACCAAAAACCTCAGGGAAGAAGGCTCTGTATTGTCAGAGCCACTAGATTTTCCTAGGAGCTCACCCAGCACATTGAGCAGCACTGCGCTGCCATCTCTTGGCAGATACTTAGATAACAATTTAAATTCTATACAAGTACAGGAATTGGCACCAAAAAGACTCTGGAAGATATAAAAATCATATACAGACATGTTTCTCTTACTAGCCAAATAAAAACAGACTGAAGCTCTAGGTAAACAGTCTAGTCTATATCCAGTTTGTTTCCCTGACTCTCAAGATTTGTACTTAACCTTAGACACACCTAAAAAAACAACTGTTAAGAGTTTAAATATGGTCTAAAATATTTTTTTTATTATTTTTCCACAAAACAGTAACTAATTTTTACAGCCAGCTTATTTCAGTAGCATGTAACAACTGTCCTGAATTCAAGATTTTATCCGCTTGCTTTAAGCAGTATCAAAGTGCCTGCAGAATCGGGAGCAAAAACATGGCTTAAAAGTTCTTGGTCCTTCCAAGTACATAAAGTCATAAATAAAATAATTTAAAATATACAGCAAAGACAAAGCTAGGACTACAGCTTAATGCCACCTGTATATACTGGAAATGCAGAGGCAGGAGAAAGTATTTACTAACAGTTTCTGTTGCGCAATGTTTACACTCTCTGTAACATGAGATCTAAGAGTTCACCAAAATATTGCACGTAACACCTCCATAAAAAAATCACTGGGATTTAAATTATGACAGCTACCAGCTAAAGAAACAATTCAATATTAGGCATGAAGACACATCACCATGCACTGGTGGAAACAGTCCATACTAACATCCACACACTCCTAAATCTACTTTCCACATCTATGGTAGGCTAGTCTGGTGCTCAAGATGTCTCACCCTCTGCCGCAGATCCTCTCCTCTACACATATACAGTCTGTCACGCTCCAGTGTCTGGCATGTTTTGGTATACACAAAACAAGACTGAAACACAACTCTCCTCAACATCAGGAAGGGTTTTAACAGAGATACTACAGAGGGAGACAGAGCACACACAGCCACCTGCTTGAGCTGGGAAGAAGAGTGACTCCTGCTCTGATTTTGCAAGAAAGAGCTCCTTCCCCAAAACAGTGACACCCCTGCAGAAGGGGAACCTTCTGTGTAGCACTTGATCGGGTTTCTAAATACCTTTACCAGGCTTTTGGAAAAGAGGTTCATGTACCGAACTCAAGAGCTGTAAAATCTAGTCTAAAAGCAAGTCCCTAAATAATCTGAGAATTGAGTCATACTGAAATCCAGTGGCACTTATGGGCCTCTATAAATGTTAGCCATAATTTCTATAACTATGTTTAAGTCATCAACTAAAACATATGATGCAAACTCAAGCTACTCTGCAGCGTAGACACAAAGTCTTGGCGGACCCAAGCACACGCAGAGTAACACCCATAACACGGTCTCAAGCACTGTTTTCTAGGGAGACAATGGACAAAGAGCAGCTGAATAACAACTCTTACAAAGCACCAAGCCTTGCACCTGTGTAATTTACCATTATTCCATTTGAGCGAACAGAAACAATTTGCAGCAGTTGCAAGTCTAGTCCATCAAATGCATCCATTCGCAACATAAGGACAAGAGCGTGATCTTTAAAAAAAAAAAAAACCAAACCAACCACACATAGAATTATGAGGTTGCAAATGCTGTGCTGAGATAAACAAGGTCACTGTCTACTTACTCGAGATGCAGTTATACGAATCTGACCTTTCTGTAATAAGAGGTAACTTTAGTGAAAACAACCTTTCAATTCAGAAGGAAAGGGAAGTAAGTCATGTATCCTGCAGCTGCAGTTTATGATGAGACTCCCAGCCCTAATTTAAAGGTCACCAACAATCCTTTGAAAGTGAGATTGCTTTCCACTTTTTCCACATTTCATATAATGTAGTCAGAGCTGACAGTCCACAGCAGCAGCACCACACAGCCACCTGGCCAAGGAGGAACTTCTGCCTTCTTTCCAGTACTAATCACCTTATTAGGCATGCCAAAACTACCTGCAGGACAGTAAGAATAATCAGTGAGAATGCTGGCACAAATAATTATTTTGCTAATCTGTATTACAATAGTCACATCAGTATTTGCACTCTGGTAACAAGCAGAGGAACTGAAGATCTTCCTGTGCTAGAAGGCTACATGAAGGTTGGGACCGGACAGTCAGGATTTGCTTCCCATTCTCTCTAAGGAGGGTCACAAAGTGTGATACATATGGAAGCTTCCCTGGTTTTGTTTGTTTGGGTTGGGTTTTTTTCAACCATTCCTAAACAGATTCTAGAAACATCCTGATCTCTATCAAAATTGCCTATTCTTAGGGATCACGGAACCAAGAATACTAGCTGCAGCCGACTAATTTTCTTCATTTCTAAGATTAAAAAAATATGTGGACATGAAAACTAATCACAGCTTTTAAATCCGATGTGTTCACATTTGTTCAGTTCGCCAGCAAGGCGGCAAGCAGCTCACCTGCAGCTTTGGTAAGTACAGGTCTTCCACCTCTTCCTTATTATTTGACTGCTGTGATGAAAGAACGTAATGCATTCTCAGCCACATAGTAAGACAGAAATAAGCATAAATCAAGCAGCGCTTTAGAGAAGTTGGGAGGAAAGATGAAAAAACAAGCCATGCCTGAAAAGATGATGTCATATTTGGGAAACAGTGTTGTTAAATGCAAATACCCGAGGCAGACCTGTCAGCTACTAGTTTGTAGATGTGGCCGGTTAAATACTACTTCTGAAGAAGATGCTAATTCCTGTGTCATTCATGACATCGCTCAACTGTGCAACTGTCTCTTTGTTTCCCCAAACTCCTTAAAACAAAGAACCAAATGCCATTCAACCCAAATAATGCTAACCAGAAGCCAGAGCAGACTATTTCCACGGTGCTTCAACTGTTTTCAAAAAGGAATAGCGTTCCCTCCTTCACCTTTGCCTGCTCAGCAGATTGTGACGTGGGCTGTATGCAAAGGACATGCTTCATGGAGGTTAGCATCAAAGACAGGATTAATGATGTTCGGTGATAAATTCCTAAAAAATTCACTTCCTACACAGAGACTCCCCAGCATAACACTGGGATCTTCACATCTGCAGTTTTAGATTCAATTTCTACATCTGGAAATACCTGCTGCGAGGTCCTTAATAGAGCTTGGAGAACACCCATGGGGAACTCAATCTGTGGGATGCTAGAGCCTGGAAGCATGCAAAGAGCTTTGTGCTTTCAACTTAACCTGAAGAATTTCTTCAAACACATACTAACCCCAGTAAAGCTCTCTCCCGGGAAGAGATTCAAGCTGATACTGAAGACAGATAACAAGAACTCTGTGACCACGCAGTACAGCTAAGCTAAGGACCTTCCTGAAACAAGAAGGCCGGCACCTCTTTCTCTCCACCAAGTTTGACATGTTAACCAGCGGGGAAAGCTCCACTGCACAGCTGAGGAAGCACCCAGTGGCAGAGACAGGGCCACCGCTGGGCTGGTGCACGGGAAGGAAAGGCGATGCCCTAGCACACCAGCTCATCTGCCTGTTCAGCTCCCGAGGACCATTTCCTTCTCCAAAGAAAACACAGATAAGGTCTGCTGGCTGCTTTTAATCCTTACATTCCTTGTCTTTAGAGGTAAGCCACTTGCACCTAACTGAAACACCTGCAAACGTCTCTCCATCACCACAGCAACACCGACTGCAAACCAGCACGAGTATCTGCACACTTGGAAAAGTTTAGTTTGGCTTTAGGACCAACAGACAAACGAGGGAACCACTACAGCACTCTGGTCCATTACAAGCTGACCAATCTTTAGTATTAACAAATCATTTAAAAACTGAAGTGATTAAGTGTCCAAATACAAGCCCTTTTTTCTTGAAAACAGTAATGCTCATCCCTTGCATTATGCCTTTTCCCCAGACACTACTATTGCTTCCAGTATATTGGCTGAGCAGCACTGCAATTTTCTTTTCAGTTTGCATCCTACAAACTGAGCATTTTTCAACGTGTTGTAGTGAACTGAAAGTTTTTAAGGCCACAGTCCTGCCTCACTGATGCCAAGCTGTCTCAGTGCAGTCCAGATTTCCTTTTTGCAGTGTCCACCGTGGAGCCTGCAGAATGACAGACAACACTACGTTGCAACTCTGAATTTTTAAATTTTTTTTATCTTTTCTTCTCTGAGGATTTTTATACATGCATAAAGGGTGATTAAGGTTATGCTGTACTTGAGCTGAAAGCAACCAGAACCCAGCTGCTACTGGGCTTCCACCTCCCTCACACTCCTTTAGCAGGATAGAGGAAAGAACACACACATAGATAACATGCCTATTGTGCTCTAAAAAAAATAAACCTATTACTGACTCTCTTTCCACCTTAAAAGCTTTACACCATGATGGAAGCCAACATGGAGAATCATACAGTTCTTGGGTATCCCTTTAAAGTCTTGCTCATAAGAACCTCTAACTCACTCCCAAACTACCTGACGGGCCAGATCACTTGGGATCTTCTGTCAAGAGTTTTCTCTGCCCCTCACTGGGTAATGCTGCCTCCTGGTACCAGCACCTTGTCTTTCATTTTTGTTTCATACAAAAGGGATTCACTGCCTTTTCTTTATGGCCAGTGAACTGGGAACCCAGGAATGTGACCCTGCCCTTCCCTCCACCACCCGTTTATTACCTGAAGCAGGTAACCATGGATTTTTTCCCCCCACACTGACTGCTGGATTATACAAACTGCTGCCCTCTGCCAAGCACAAACCCCGCAGGACTGCGGGACTGCACAGGGCTCCTCCAGCACGCTGAGCTGCTCCCTGCTGCGCTGTGGTAGCACAGCCCAGGGAACCTGCTTCCAGCACCTGCACCAGGCTCTGACAGCCATGCCGAGGGTACGTAACCGACTTGTACCGCACACAGCCCCATTGTCATCATGTCATATAAAACACACCCATGTTTTATATGGATGAGCACTTCTAAGCAGTCAATGTTACAACAAACAAGGATGACAGCAGGCTGGAGATTACTTAGAAACATATTCAAAACATGTCCTTTTCACAGAGCGCTGCAGATGGTTAAGACCAACATTGCTGACCTTATCAAACAAACCCTGTTCTTCCCCTGCCCCCCATACTGGTAGCTGCTGTCCCTTCTCCCCAGAAGTAGGAAAGGACAAGTAACTTGCCACCAAGCAGAGGATAGCTAATGATGTTCAAAAATTTGGTGATGGTGGTGATTTCAGCTCCTTCCCAGAAAAAGAGCAATGAATTTGTCTGTGTATATTCAAAAAAAAATTTTTCCTGGAAAAACTGTTTCTCTAACTAGACCCTCACCAGGCAAGTAATTTCTGAACGCTCTGTCGCTGCAGTTACCTGTTACAGGAAGGTCCGTTAAGGGGAAAGCAGTATTACAAATGTAGCCACCAAGAGCAAAATGACATCTAGGCAGATTCTCCATATCTTCAAAGTTCTGAAAGAAAATTAATTTTTACTTGGCTCAGGTACAGCTCAGTCCCAACTAATTTTTTTATTCACTTTTTTTTTTTTTTGCTTTAGAACCTGCATGCATCACTCGAGAGCATCACTCCACAGTGCATCACCCCATGGTTCCAGCTTTGAAGAACTCAAAAAGAAGCTACAAGGGCTTCCTTCTGAGGTGAAGCTGGCAGCTGAGGTATGGGCAGAGATCACAGGTGCTGATTCACTCCCTGGGCATCCAGGAGGTAGTGCCTCCTGCTACCTACAGTATACACACACATTCGTGCCATTTAAGTGAGACTTGCACCTGCCTAAGGGTACAGAATTAGACCATTTCTCATGGCTCTCAGTTACTTGGATTGCATTTCACTGTAAAGCATTGAGAAAGACAGAGGTACTCAAATTTTCATTCCATAAAACATACAGAAATAGCTTTGCACAGAACACTGATAAAAATTGAGAGATTACATCAAAATGAATAGTTTTGAAAGGTAATTAAATTCTAAGCTACTGGAATGCTACATAAACTAACATTTGTTTTCTAGTAAAGCATTATTTTTCTTTTTCTTCCTGAATTTTCTTTTAGAAGGAACATTTAGCAAGTTTTAAGCATTATGCCTTTGAGATAAATTATATCTAAAGGTTACAGGCAAAACTAGATACCTTAGTTCTACATAAGATGGCTTATTAATTACACTAGATATGCACATACTCATAAATTTGTTTGTATAATTTGACAAGGGGAATTGATTTACTATCACAGTGAAATACTACATTAAATGCGCATAATTCTTTATACTACTCCTCCCCTCTTAAAAGCATTCTGTTTGAGTGCATGCCATTCTGAATTATTATTCTATAATCATTAAGTGATTTATTTAACTGCTACAGCACATACAGTTAACATTCATCTATATTCTTACTCTAACTTCACCTTCATGTTTTCTGTTGTCATACCAACAAGGAAAAATTATGGATTTCATTTAAACCAGAGTATGGTTATGGAACAGCAAGATAAGATAAGGGACTTCTTTATTCTCTTACGACACATCTTTCTCAACAATGCAAATACAAAAAAAATGCAAAACACAATCTTTTTGAAAGCATAAATAGTACAGAATCATGGGTTGATAACTTTGTAATATATTAAGCAAATATTGCTTGGGGAAAAAAGAAAAAATACGACCCATTTTTATTACTGTCAAATCATTTAATAAAGGAAAGGCTGTAGACCAAGATGCTACGTGTGACAAGAACTGGAAGGACTTGTTCCGCAATCCATCATGCCTGACCCAACATTCGCTGAAGATAAAAATGATTATTCCTGACTCAATCTTCTACTTTACTCTCCAAGCACCATAGTTTTCCATCAGCCTTAGCTCATGTGCATTTTCAGATGACTTGCATTCCAACAATTTTTGGGAGAGATTAACCAGCAAGATGAAACCAGATTAACACTACAGTCTCAGAGTGCACCGAGTTCATTTCACATTCAGTGCAACAGCCTTTGCATGCTCATCTTTTACAGCCTGGGAGATCCCTACAGTGTTTGCCAAGATGGAACTGTACATTTCCCTCTACACCTACATCGATTTCGGGCTCACACTGACTGGAAATACAGCTGATGCACAGCACGTATGCCTGAAGACACCTTTAATCAGTACAATATACAACAGAGTTGACAGTAAAACACTGAAAAGAACCACTCCAACAAGAGTATTCACACACACCAGGCCGCACTAGCAATAAGAAATCAAGAGCAAGAACCTAATAATTTATTTTAAAAATGAAGCCAAAAAAAGTGTCACAAGGGTTTCCAGAAATGACAGTGATTCTGAGGGAAGGGAGAAGAAGGGAAAGCAAGCATACAATCTCATCCACCATCTGGATCTTTACTCAATAGCCTGAAGCAGACCTGGAAAAAAACAAAGCCATCTAGATGCTCAATTCTGAGAAGATTGCTTCAATCAATATAGTCCTTTGGAACAAATTATGCTAGGATTTTAGGCAAAGATGAAAACACTGTCTTAAATGTCTATATAGACACACCAAGGACGTGTTCATATACAAAGGTAGGTACCCACCAGAACACCGAGGTACACACTTGGTATGTGTTCCTACCCTAAATAATGGCATTTCTGTTACGTCCAGCAGCACCACTCATGTATCCCAGCCCATGGCTGCGAAATGTCAAGCAACCCCAGCTCCTGACTTTCAGTCCACAACAAATCCCCATTATCCAAAGGGACTCCCTGCACCAGGGAACAGTAGTACAGTGGAACATGCTTTTCCAGAAACTCTCAATTATGTAAAGAAACATTTCTAAGTTAAATGGGGGTGGAAAACAAAACCTGATCCCATGGAAACTATACTATTTTTCTTAGCTTAAGAGAAATACCTAAACCAAAGTAATCCTTGAGGACACAATCTCCCAAATGACTGCCAAATGAGAAGGATAAATAAAAAAGCCAAAGCGCCTATTTTCAGAACTCCTAGAAGAGCTATTTTTTCATACTGACAGTTAATTATTTTCACTTTTCTTAAAGGTTCATCCAAAAATTATACAAGCACAAGAGTTCAACTACCAAAGTGCAATTCCAACAACAGTTTTCAAAACACATACATTAAATGTTTCACAAAATACATGTGAAATTACATGAGCATGAAATCAACCATATTGTAAACAATCTGACTTTTAAATAAAAGCAGCTCTATAAAATACTCATACACAAATTAACTAACCCTAAGTATGTTATGTTTGAGTACTACATCTGTGATAATTTACAAACATACTGGTTAATAACAATGTTATGACCTTCAACAAAATGTTAAGCAGAGAAAAAAGCAATCACGGGTTTGGCAGAATAGCATGAAAATAAGACTCCCAAAGTCCCACAGAAGTAGTTTCCAAATAAAGTCCTAGTACTTCACCAAAACCTTTTTTAAATTTCATTAAATACTTTCGGAAGTGCTCATTATTTATTAAATACAGATTAAAGTTATATAAATGGTAAACAATACTCTAATTTTGTATTTATAACTACAAATTCAAGAAGTACACGCCTGTGATCAGGAGGACCAAAATGCTTTCCTACCCATATATCTCAGGAAAACAGTATTTTGGAAAACATATTTGACTGTTGTTCAGGGTCATCTTTAAGTATGTGAACCTCTGCTTCTCCAGCCTTAGTTAGATGCTTTCCCTTCTCTGGTAAATACTGAGGAAGACTGAGGAGACAGCACATGGCAATCCTTCAGAAGTCTCTAGCCTTACCATAGGACTAAAAAAAGACATCTTCTTTCAGTCTCCCAAGTGAAATTCTCCATTGAAATTTTAGGCAACAGTTAGACAGTCATCTTCTATGACCTAATTATCTTAAGCAGGGATGAGAAAGAAGCTGTGTCTCAAAGAAAAACAAGATTGGGTCTGGGGAATCCCCATAATAATAAGGGAAACAAAAGAAACTTGAAGATCCCAGCACTGTGAACCTTTCCTCACAGTGTGTAGTATGAACCTCTGCAATGACCAGCCACACCTCCAAGCACAAAAAGTCAGTATAGCTTTCTATACATAAACATGCAATGTAAAGGCTAAGAAAACATGTATCCCCAAAATAAACTTCAGATAGCCCTCAAAACCCAGCTATACAAAGCTACCAGTAACTCTGAGCAGCAGCAAGCCCTACCCTGGCACCAGATGTGTACCTTGATAACCACAAGCACATCAGTCACAACCACCTTCGCGACGCACCACACCAGTGAGCTTCCTGCAAGCTCCCCACAGTGACAAGGTGCCATTGTCACTGTCAGCTGTAAGAAGAAACTGAAGCTTCACCTCAGTCTGGCTTCAGCTATGTGTTCCACAACACGTGGGGGTCACAGACATACATGATCATGACACACCCACCTGAATGACCAGGAATTCACGCAGCAAGTGCTAACAGTAACTCAGACTAACCACTGCAGTCAAATCTATCTGGCACTGAAGACACCAGACACAGCCTAATAAAAATGGAAAAGCTACACTAACCATAAACTAAATCCTTCTGTATAGGCAAGGGTCAAATGAACTGCACAACCACCGTTTTGGTGAAAGGCAGCCATCAGATCTACGCAGATACTACTCTCTCAGCCTCATTTACTCATTTCCTGCAAGCACTAGAACATGCTTTGTATCTGGCAAACTGCTGAAAAGCAGCAGCATGTTAAGTGAACCTACGGAACAAATTTTGCAGCAGAAGTTTGCCAAGCACACTGTAATACTAATACATCAATTTGAAACACTGGCTTCAATCCCTTGAAACCACCCATTACATATGTAGTCCATAGAAGACCCAAGTGGTGTGCAAATACATTTTCCCTACCTACACAGGGCTTGCCAGAGGTCACTGATGTCAAATGAAGTTCTCTCATACAAAGCAGCTGAGGAGCACCAAAGAAATTTGATGTGCACTTCAAAGGGAAGAAATTCCTACAGTCCGCGAGGCACTTCTATTTCCAACTTAGTAATGAGTTTCTTTTGAAGTAATATTGTTACACAGAAATCTATTTAATTGGAATGCTGCTATATATTTTCTAATAGCAGAAGTAGAATACTACAGTCAGGACAGATTGCCTGCAAAACATTATTACAATTTTAGTCAGTAGATGGGTGGTCCATCTAGTCTTTCCAAGTGGCTCACCCACTGCTGTCAGGCCAAAATACTTTATAGATGTGAATTTATTTAACTGAAATACATTGTGAGACTAACATTCACTGAAATACATTGCTACTAATCAGGAAACAATTTGCATGACGAGATTTGAATTGTTCCCATTGTTCCAAACTTGTTTTGCTTACATCTAAGGATGTGACAAAATGTTATGTAACCTTCTTACTCATATGAAAGTCAAGACTTTGGGAGTGTTTGTGTATTGGCAAGATTTATGGTTCATATTACTTAGTCAATGCTACAAGAGCAGCATAGGAGGAGAGATGAAATGCAGAGTCATGTGACAACCAAGAACAATAGCTCAACCACTGGTTAACTCATTTCATGTGTTTCTGCGTCAGTTTTCTTATCTGTAAAAGAAAGGAAACAAAGTTCATCTGTCTCTGCAAAGCACTTTGAGATATTTCGATAAACCATGTTATTCAAACACAGCATTTTCCAAGGTCAGTCTTCTCTGCAGAACTAGGGCATACTTCAACTTCTACTTCTTTGGATTTACAAACATGATTAACAGATATTTCATTCCAGCATCCACTTACTTATGGAAGATTTAGCCAGCTCATTAGCACACAGCAGGAGACAGTTCCACCAGGCAGGAGCCCCAGGCACAAGAATGACCCTCAGAAGTCCTGCTTCCAAACCTAGTGAGGGCCAGGTGTGACTCACAGATAATGAGCTCGGCCTTGCAAAAAGCAGGCAGCATGCCAACCAAACTCCACTGCACAACACCACAGCAGACCTGCTGCAAAGACTGCAGCCTCTCACCATTTCACATTCTCAGCCCATAAAGTACTTCAATGTACTTCACGAGCGATAAAGCATAAATGAAATGAGCTGTAAATAGACAAAACCTTGTTTCCTAGCTAAGCAATTAGTGGACACTATTAAAGTATTTATTATTTTTTTTAAAAGACAGTAAGAGTAATCCAGTGTATGGAGGTGAGTCATACCTGTGGTCAGCCAGATGTTTATGAATAGTACTGAATACAAGTAGCATACCTTAAAATAACCGTGGACTGATCTGAGAATAGGTCAAAAGTAGGAAATAGAAAAATACCTATGTTTTCACTCCCCATCTTCAAATGGCAGACTACTGTGCAGAGAACAGGGGGGCAGGCAGGGGAGCTGCATTCATCATCTATATGTCATAGGCATCCACACTGACAAAAAATAACAAACAAAAAATTTTTTACACCTGGTCTTCTCACAGTTCTCCAAGCACTTAAGAGCAGATGCTGGTATGCAATATCAGATAGCTCATGTCTATATACCCTGCCTAAATACATTGTAGAGCATTTATTTTCAACTGTTTTACTACTAATAAACAATAAACTACAAACATCATAATAAATCCATGTATCTTTCTGCACTTCCAACACTTTTTAAAATCTGGTTGTTTGTCACCAGTGTTCCAGCCATGAACACACACAAAACAAAACCCTAACAGGATACGTATATTTCACCTCATCTGCCTAGCCAAGACCACACGGGGAAAAACCCTAACACCGTAGTGTCTAGACGCTAGTCTTCGAACCTGAATAAGCCTTAGAACATTGTCACTCTACTCCACTTAATAGAATATTGATTTTTTATACTTCACTCTCTGCAAATCAATATTCTAATAGACACACAATAGACTGGCAGAAGAATAGCGAGTACGTGCCCACTAACCTTATGGGGATGATTATCCAGCAATGAAGGTCAAATCAAAGGAAAATTTAAACCTGACATGAGAACAGCAGCACAAACAGTCTGTAAGCAAGGGAATTAAAAAAAAATAAAATATAAAAATATCTAAGATTAACCAGAAGGAAGAAGACACAACCTAAAGAGAGCATGGATAAAGCAGCTAACAAACTCTCAGACTGGCAGCTAACAAACTCTCTGCACTCAATGCCATGATTTAAGAAGCACTTCAGGTTTCCCGTAGGAAACATCTCCAATATATTGCCTGGGAGACATACTTCCTTTTAAAGGAAAATAGCAAGTTTAAATATCTGAGAACTATCCCAGCAGCCCATTCAGAACAAAGTCAGATAGAAACTATGTGCAATGTAAAATAAAATACTTAAAAGGAATACCCAGTTCTTCCAGAGATCAGTTCCGTAGGGAGCTAGTAAGCTGAAGAGAGCCTTCAAACACGCTCTTAGCAAAAAGCCTTCTTTTGATCGCATCTTTCTGGTGCAGGCAGCAAACAACTTTGTTGTTTGTCGCTGTGAAATTAGGACTCAAAGCAGCCACCTTGCATGGCCTTAGTAACTTGCCAGTGTAACTTAAGGCAAGCTCGAGACAGAAAATACTCCAACAGTCCAGACCAGTACAAGAGTGTTCCTGGGGCTGAGTATCCCCATACAGCAGTGCCCGGTGGGGAACTGATGGAGCAGCAATCCCACGGAGAACTACCCCAGGGCTTACAGTGGAAGCCAAGCTGCAAGTAAGCCCAAAGTGCACTCTCTTTGTAAGTTACGCAAACCTCGAGCCAGGCTACATGAGGAGGAACACAGATCCAGGGAAGCTACTAATGCTCTCTGTTTGGCACGATGAGGTAGCAAGGCAAGCTGTGGCCAGTTGTAGGCCCTCCAGCTCAAAAGATATGTAGAAAAATTGGAGATGACCCAGCAAAGGGCTACCAAGATGGTCAGAAGACTAACCATATGACCAGTAAGAAAAGCTTGAGGGAGATAATTCTTGCTTGTTTCTGCAAGGAGGACACTATGAGATAATCTAAAAGAATGCTATGAGGAGTAGTTACAAAGATAGCAGAGTAAAACTCCTCTCAGTAGTGATAAATAAGGCATAAAGGCAAAAAACTGAAGCTAGGGAAGTTCAGGTTTGACATTCTGAAAAAACTCTCACTGGGAGGCTGGTACAGCCCAGAAACTGGTACCCAGAGAGGATGTGAAATCTCAGGCCTTGAGAGTTTTCCAGAAGTCAGCTCATGAAAGCCACAGATGGCCTGATCAAGTATTGGCAACACTCCCAGTTGAAGAAAGGGTTGCACCAGATAACCAGAATTCCCTCCCAACCAACAGTACTGATGATGACACTATGCATACATGAAATCATTGTAATATGTATTAATCACTTGAGATTGCTTAGCTTCCACCACACTGAAATTAGAAAGAAACCTCTTAGAAAAAGCTTCCTTGATTCCAGGGGCTTCTGCCTACTGGAAAAGACATGAAGCTTCATATTTATTTCTTCTAGACTAGGACTGTGCCTAGTTTTCTGAGCACTGCTCCCTTACTTGCAGCCTGGTAAGTCACAGATTCACACACCCCCTTGAGTTTCAACATGAAAATCATCAGCCATGAAAAGTCTGAAGTGACATGAAGACAGCTCTCAAATGAACTCACAGTTCCAGGCCCAGTTAACCTACCAAATTCCAATTATCAGATGGATATTATGAAATCTGAGAAACTGCAGAGAACAGTCACAAATTATTAATGAGCAGAAAACATTACCTACATAGGGAGAAAAACCAACAGCTAAATGCGTGCAACGCATCAAAGAGAAGTTATTCATGTAGTCTCATCCTAGAGAGAGCATCGTGTGCTGCAAAAGAAATTCACAGCTGCACCAGGTGTCTTGGTTCAGCATCACAAAGTTCACATACAGTTCACTCTTTCAGCTCCATTTTAAGCTTGCTTTCAACAAAAATTTTACATAACAAATAAAAGTGAGCTTTCATCAATTTTTCACCCAACCTGGGCATTTCAACAGTTCAACCCATTCACAGTTCAATACAATAGAAGCACTGGGTGGGAGAAGGAGGAGGAGGAAAACAGTGGATTTTCCATGACCTTTTGCAGATTTCCAAAACCCCATCTCCTGTAAATGTAAGCAATCTGTTTCTTTTACTACAGAGTAATGACTCATTACTTCTGTCATTTAAAAATGGAGAAGAATTCCATCTGGCACTAAGGATTAGCAGCCAAATTATGTGTGTCTTGATCTAAAGGTCAATTTGGTAATAACATAGTGCCCTAAACTACAAAACCTAAGTGTATTTTAATACCTGCAATCACTCAAAGTTCCAGCATCTATCTCATAAAACTGATCTACCACTTTCTCCACAATGACAAATGCTCACAGGATGAAAGCATCAACCCCAAGAAGGCAGGGCTTACAGGCATCTGCGGGAAACAGCTGTACGGCTGCCTGGGTGGACAAACTGAGACTAGTAGGCTGTATGTAAAGCTTTCCACCATTTTCATTACATTCAGCTATGAAGCGCTGGCACTACCGGTACATTTCCTTTACATTCACAGCAGCATACACTGATCCAAGGTTTAAACTGACCAAAGCCTTCCCCAAAATTATACCGGCCAGATACTAGGACGCACTGATCTCCACAAGTTCATCTTCTATATCTTCCCTTCTCTTACAGGCTAAGTGCAATCCTGAACAACCCCGTTCATTCTCTTCCTGTCAGTTCTGCTAGCCCCATTAACTACCCAACACACAAACACAGACTTCACCATCCAGTCTCACCTGCACCTCTCCTGGCGCTGCTCAGCTCCTCTTCCAGGCAGGAGGAAGGAGACACAGCAGGTGAAGGCTCTTCCCATTGCCTGGATATTGCAGAAAGAAGAATCGGAATTGAGTCACATAAGTAACCACCGCAGAGAAAGCGGCACACAACTAACACCCTGTTGGAGGGGCACAGAGCATGCTCCAGGAATTTCTGCCTCTTAAGTCTGAGGAGCCAATTTCTGGATGTGATAATTGATTTTAAAAAGAAAGCACCTGGATCCCACAAAGGGGAAAAAAAGGTGAAAACATAGTAAGAGTTTCCTCAGCCTTCAGCTCCAAAACAACTGACCCAAGGAGCAAACCACCAGCACCTGAAGAACACAAGTCCGGCTCGTCTTCCCCAGTCACAGCTCAGCCTGCGGTGCAGACAAAGGATGTGACACCGACTGTGGCTGCTCGGCACCGTGCTGCACAGAAACCACTGTCACGAGCGCTTTAGGAGAACAGACATAGCACTGGCACCTCCCAGATCCATCCAGAGCCTGGTTCCATGGGTCTGTACTCCCCTTCATCCAGAAAGCTAATAACACGTCCTGACAAAGGGGCTGAGGGGCTGACCAGGGCCCTACCTCTGGGCACAAACCCGAGGGACCCTCGCGCAGCCCTGGCAGGGGGGCCACTGCCTGCGGCCCCGCTCCAGCTGGCAGCATTTCTAGGCCTCATGAGATCAGAACGTGCAAGTTCCCACCAGCATTAAAAAATACACTAACTTAAACGAAAAAAACCATACAAGTCTAATTAAAAGTGTAAATGAGCCAGGAAGAATTAAAAAAACCCCAACACCTAGCCAGCCAAAAATCCCCCTAAAACTCAAACACCTTCTAAACAGGCAAAGATTTACAGCACCATGAAGAATAACTGTGTAGCATTTAATTAACTTGTGAAATCACTCTTGTTGTTTTGAGCACTTCCACACCCACCGCACGGGGCTGCGGCGGGGCCCAGCGGCGGGAGCCCCCCGGCTGCAGGCACAGGGCCCGCCGGGCCGCGGGCAGCCCCACAGCGAGGCCGTACGGCAGCACGGAGCCCCCGGGGCGCGCAGCCCCGCCGCGCCTCGCCCGGCCCAGCGGCGCCACAAGATGGCGGCTCCCCCGGCGCCGGGCAGCGCCCGGTCCCGCGCTCCGCCGCGGAGCAGCCAGGGCGCCTGCGCACCGCAGCGCGAGCGGCTGCGCGGAGGGCGCGGGGGCAGCGGGCGGGCGCGCGCATGGCGGACCTCAGCGGCGGGCGGGAGGTCCTGGCTGTGGCCGTGGCGCCGCCCGGGGAGGCCCCGCCGGCTTTTCAGGTAGGGGCGGGGGCCGGCCGGGGCGGGGGGCGGGTAAGCGGCGGGTAGCGCGGCCCGGGCGCCTGAGGAAGCCGTTGCCCGGCGCGTCCCTCGGGGGCTCAGCAGGCGGCCAGCCCCGCCGCGCCGGGGTCCTGCCGTGCGCGCCCCTCGCACACATACGGGCCGGTTTGCCCCCGGTACGGCGCGTTTGGGGTATTTTAGCGGCGCGGTGAAGCCGCCGCCCCTGAGGAACAGCGCGACCCCTGCGGGCCCGCCCCGACAGCTGTAACCGAGGGACACGGGGCGGCTGTAGGTGCTGCCCAGCGCCCGGCACGGCCCGGCTGCCGCCCGTGTGCCTCGGGCCGGTGTCACGGCCCGGCTGCCGCCCGTGTGCCTCGGGTCAGCGCCGGACGCCTCACGCCGAGGGGTGTGCTTGCCTTAGTGTCTTTGGAAAACAGCTCGGAAACGCTTCCAGTAAGCCGGGGGTTGGGGGGAGGGAATGGGAATAAAAGATGCAATCCGAATAAACCCTCATCTTCCTAAACTGCATGGGGTGCTGCTGTCTTACAGAAATAGGAAAGCTTGTAGTCAGTGAGCGGGGAACAGATAAGGGGCTGTTGGGTTTGGGTAAAGCCAAGCAACTGCGGAAGGTGACATTCACGAGAACAGAAGCCGCTGAATGAACCGGTGTGTTTCACAGCACCCGAAGCTACCAGGCATAAGCTACTGTAAAATGTAACGTTTACTAATACCGCACACTCCAGGCTTCTAAGTAAAGCTTTGCAAGCCGAATGCTGAGAAGGAAGTTGAAATATACAGGTAGCTGTCTTTATGTTTTGATTTTCAAATGTAGCAGTTTCTCTCCCCTTTTATTTTGGAGCAGTCCGTGGTTCTATAACCATTAACCTGCTGGGGGCATCGTTTCATTTTGAGAGCCTGATTGTCAGCTGGGGTTGCTTGAAGTGCACCACATCTGTTCCCACCGACAGAATTTAGGGTGAAGCAAATACCAGCTCACGTTGTACCCCGACAGCAGAACAGTTAGCTTTTGGTGAACGTGTAGAGATGTGCCAATGCATCGCCGACATCACCTTCTAACAGAATTGGCAGGAGCAAGTTTGAATGCAACATTTTGAAAAGATAAATTTCAAGTATCTTCCTTTTTAACAAAAGCAGGCATTTGAAAGTCTGTGACTTATAATAGCTAAGTAGCTTATTGAGGATGTTGAAGGGGGAGAGGGAATTAAAGATACCATGCTATTTCTATAAATAAAAATTGTATCTGGTAAACCAGATCAAATTAGCTGATGTGTTTTTCCTGCTAAGATTTTTTTTTTCTGGCTATTAGACTATTGTGAGAAATTCAGTCACTAACAGACTATTGTTTCTTTCTCAATCTATGTGGAATATCAAATTTGCATTCTTTAAAACATTTTAGAAAAGTTAGGCTTGTAGTTAGAAGTTTATAGGTAAATGAAGCGTTCATGGTTTCAGTTCAGTTCAGAGACCAGTCTTTGCCAAACACAAACTTCGTAAAAAGGTGATAGCCTCTGGAAAGAAGCATCGAATGTGACAAGGATTTGACTCTTGTTCTCTTTGCAGTATAGCCCAGACAGCGTGGCTGGAGCAGATGGAGAGATTGACCCCACTGAAATCACCTTTCGAGGATGTTTCTGTCGTACCAGCTCCTGCGTGGTTCATGTGTGCTCGTGTCTTTCCCACGGTGAAAGTTACAACAGTTTGTGCCTCAGGCCTACAGACAAAGAGGAGTACACCAGGCCTGTTTTTGAGTGCAACACTATGTGCCAGTGCAGTGAATCCTGCCAGAACAGGGTTGTTCAGAGGGGTTTGCAATTCAGACTTGAGGTATTCAAGACTGAGAAGAAAGGGTGGGGTCTTCGCACTCTGGAATTCATAGCTAAAGGAAGATTTGTTTGTGAATATGCTGGTGAAGTTTTAGGCTTCAACGAGGCACGTAGAAGAATTCAGGCCCAGACATCAAAGGATTCAAACTATATTATAGTGGTGAGGGAGCACCTCCATAACGGTCAGATAATGGAGACATTTGTTGACCCTACGTACATTGGTAACGTAGGCAGATTCCTGAATCATTCTTGTGAACCAAATTTGTTCATGGTGCCAGTTCGAGTTGACTCAATGGTGCCTAAACTGGCACTTTTTGCAGCTACTGATATTTCTGCTGGACAGGAACTTTCATACGATTATTCTGGAAGATGCCATAATTTACCAATGACTAACAGGGAAGAGAAATCTTTACAGGAAGATAAGAGATTGAGAAAACCTTGCTACTGTGGTTCCCGCATATGTGCTTCCTTCTTACCTTGGGATGGCTCCCTTTTTTCCACACTAGACACTTCTTCAGGGAGTTCTCCATAGCTTTTCAGTCCTCATGCATACCTAACCCATATGATTTTCTCTAGCAGTTAAATTGCAGTTAAATAAAACTCTGTATTCCACCAAGGAAGCAGATGTGGTTTTGAATAACAGCAAAAAGACAAGATTTTGAAAATAACTTCATGCAACATCCTAGAGGCTGTTTTCAAGGTGGATGGTATGAGAGAGTACTGGAGCTTCAAGGTGTTCCAAAATCAGTTACTAAGCCAGGCCTGTTTTTTTTTTCTTGTTTTCTTCTGACAGCATGTTAAAGCAGCTCTCTCAATTTGTACCTCTCAGAAAGAAACAACTTTAACATTTGTACACAGAAAGGACGTGCGATAGCAAGGAGAAACATCACTGAAAATTACACAAGAGGGAGACTCAAGGAATCCTGACATTTGCAAGAAAGGCATTAGGTTTCTTAAATCCCATTTTTTTAAAAAATTACTTGCTGTACAATTTTTTGTTCCACAAAACATTATTTATATAAAAAGCTTGCCCAGAAAAATTTGCTTGAATGCTTTGTCCCCCACTGTTTTCTGTCTCCAGTCACATCTAGCTGCATGTCAAAATCGGGTTTTAAGTGACTAGTTCAATTACATTACCATTTAGCTTTTATATAAACAGCACAGGAATACAGGCTCCGAGAAGTATAATCATCCCATCTTTTTAAATCATGTCTATCTCGAGGCTCATCTAATAAGATCTCTGCAATAACAGCAAGCAGCACATCCATGTTACTTTCCAGCACTATTATTATACACTCAGGAAGCCAATTCAGACTCTGTGGTCTAAAGCAGTATGATGCTGTTATTCTGACTTCTGAAATGGATTGAAGTAGGAAATAGAAACGGACATCTGAACAACAAACAACAAATTTGGCTTTTTGCGTTGTTGAATGGCTAGCAGATATGTGAGCGTTCCTTTCAGCTACTAACCAATTTGGTTTTGCTATTCCTATGCAGCCAGACAGTATTAAGCGAGGCCTGTTCTTTCCCAACAAAGAAAGAAGGTCATTGCATCTTTTCATCGTTCTTACACAGGTCTAACACGTACACTGCTTTGTCTCCTTACACCAGGGATACACACGAGAGCTTGATGGATGGAGCACATTCACACGTTACTTCCTTTCTAGAAAAGATCAAATTAAGGAAGCTTCAATTGGGCTTGTTTTGAATTTCCCCCAGCTTTGATATACAAGACAGATAAACTGCAGTGCTGCTTTTTACAGTTGTGCCACAGCATGCCATCACGGGCACAAACCTCTAGGTTATTTGCTCTGTACAGTTTGATCTTTACCTGTGTTCATAACCTTTGCCATAACATACACACACAAAGTAGCACATCTCGGGGGGATCAGCTGTGCTGCAGGCCATTGGTAACTTTATTTTTAAATAAAAAACAGTTTTGTTTTGAACCTGAAAGATCAATCTGATACTGACAAAGGAGATAAAGAACATTTTGCTGTTATTAATTTGCTGTTTGCTAAACAAAATCTGACTTTGTTTTTACCTATACTTCCTTGGTAAGACTTGGTGTTAGCTTCTCCCTGCTTAATGTATGCCTTCATTCTTCTGTTACAGAAAACTGCTGTTCATATTTACATCTGGCAGTGGTTTTAATTTAGGATGATATTACCATGTGATTTTTCTTAGGGTTAATCATTGTCACTGCTGTCAGTACAGAAAGCTCCCAAAGCATTTCAGCTGCTTGTCAAGAGTACTTTATAAGCTGAGCAGCCATTAAATTCATTCCTTGCCTGATTAAGGGTGCCAGCTTCTACATAAGAGAAGTTCTCCGTATCCTGTAACTCGGGCTGCATGCTGCACTAGACACAGCTTGGGTTGCAAGGTTGCTTGGCCTATTTAGAAGCTTACCTGGTTTTCTTCCCGCAGCGGGCACTCTGACAGCCACCCAGCCACTTTCAGCCCACAGGACTGGAGGGCTGGGAGCAGATGATCCAATGTATTTCCTCTTTCCCTCCTGGAAAAAGTTCCAAGACTAGTTTTATACCATCTGCATTCCTCATTTTCAAGATGACGGCACAGTTTGTTAGCTTCCTGTTATGAATACATACCTGGCATGATTTTGAGTAGTTAAGGAAGTGTAGATTTAAAAAAAAAAACACAACAAAAAACCTCCAAAACACAAAACCCCAAACACCATTAGCGATATCTAGTCCTTGCATCACCAGCCTTAAACCAGAGAACACAGCCATGCCTTCTGTCTCAGTGCAATCCTACCCCACCAGTCCAAGCCAGCTGATGCCATTTCTAGCAAGTAAACCGAGCATCAGTTATCTGATAAGCACAAACCTCCACAGCACAGAACAAGGAGAGAATGATGTACTGTTGAAAACAGCCAGCCACATTAAAGGCCTTGCAAGACTATGAAATGATGCATTGTCATTGCGTTCTAAAGCAGCATGGCCATTAACAGCCTTTTTCCATATAGGATGTACATTATACTTTGCTGTGCCTTAGCCCTACAGCTGCCCGGGCATGTTGTGGACCAAAATCCTACTAAAAGAAAAAAAATGCCCTAGCAAGGAACTGGAAGAGAAAACAGAGCCTTGTTTCTGCCTGCTGAATGTCTGTTCTCTGCTTCCTTCAGGTTTGCTTCAGGCTCAGAGCCCCTGCCTGCCACTGCACAGTTTGTGTGCTCAGAGCTCGAAAGACTGAGCTCCGTGTAATCCTCCCTCCTCTCTGCTCTCAAAGGGCAATAATGGTTATCAGTATTTCAGTATTCATGGAAGCTTGGCAATTTACTTTCCTATTGAAATCTGATCAGATTAATTCAAGAATCTTTAATGAAAGATCTTGTAATTAACACAGCAACCATTATCCAAACAAAAGCAGCATCAATGGGAGACATTCCATCTCTGCAGAAGAGCAGACAGCTTTCCTCCCCATTCCACCCACAGCACAATGAGTATTGACTGACATACCTGATGATGTAGTATCATGAAAGTGTTTGCTTAAATAAAGTTGTAAGAATTTTTCCACGTATGGAATCATGCGTATTTTTTTCAAGGATCTTTTTCCCAGAATAAAACTCCAAAACAATTCTAGGCAAAATCTTTTAGAAAATATATTCCTTCTTGTGGCAGGGCACGCCTTTTAGAAAGACAGAAATTAAAATAGATTCTTTGCTTATTGCTCTTAGTAAGATACATGTAGAGATTTCATGCACAGATTTCAATTAAACATGTAATGCTGGTAAGATAGTCTTTGCTACACAAAATATTGAAGTTTTTATCATGCTTACGTGAGTGCCAAGTGGTACAATCCGGAATAGCTTTTTTCCTGCTTGCTAGAATTACTTTTATGCGCCACTGGAGGCTGGTGTTTGTTGAAGGGCTCCCCAGATATCCTCCACTATCTTCAACATGAAACACTAAGTGGAGAAGCAGCTGGCAAGTGATGGATTTGTATTAGCTCCAGGTTGTATTAACCCCAAACCCAATTTATTACAGAAAGGACCATGCCGAGAGGGACTAGCATCAATGCAAAAGTTTTCATCAATCCCCTGCACGTTGCACTGTTAGATCTCAAAGCACTGCTGAGGGCAGAGCTGAAGGCCCGTTTCACACGTGGGCAGATCAGAGGGCAGTGGCACAGCACTGTGATATGTTTGAGGACAGCCGTTCTGAGTCAGCACTTACTGCGTGGGAGAGTCCTTGTTTAGTCTCCTCTTAGAGCAAGCAATTGCTTGGCACCAAAGCATGACCAGATACCGTGTCCTAGAGCAAGCGACAGCACAAAACACTTTGTGAACAGCCTGAAATACATTCAGACTCCAAAATGAGGTAGCTCTCATTATCTCTGTTTCCCTTCTTCCTTGCTAAAATTCCTCTCCTTTTAAGTGGGATGATTTTTATTTAAGCAGAACAGTTTCAAAACTTAGCTTATTAGACCTTGGGGCTCACAGTTGCATGTGCCATCTTTTCACTGTAATGATCTTCTATTCTAGTGGAATAATTTATTAGCTTCAGTTTCTGGTGATACCATTTTTGCAATTTGCAGGTCCCTAAAATAAGCCTAGATCACGTCTTAAGAAATTCAAAGGAAATTGCCAGCGTTTTTTCCATCAATAAGTCTTCAGCGTAAATACACACTTGAAATTTTATTCAAGTATGTACAACATTTCTAATCACCATCACCCTGAGGATTATCATCCCTCAGTTGCAGAAGGCACTATCTAAAAATGAGCAAGTATCTCACCAGAAAAAGCACATTTCTGGACCTGATTTTCACTGCAACAGGACTGTAATAGAAGGGCTGCACTAACTGCCTGTGTGGTTGGATGGTGTCTGCCAGTCCTCACTCTTAACTCCTTCAGTTTTCTTTTAAAGCTGTCTAGACATTCTGAACTGCTTCAAGTGTCTCCTAAAGCTGTCTAGAAGTTTGTAAAGTTCTTGTTGACTGAATTTGAGTGTAGAAATTAAAACTATACATAAATTATTTAATAAAGATCTTTTCTGAAAGGGCTATTAATTAACCTTTAAAACACAATAGGCATTTCTGCTCAGTTTTGTGCTAGTTAACTCCAGCACATTTGCTAAAACCAACAGAGATCACCAATAAAAAGTTGGGTCAGGATAAAAGTCCAGGCCTGGTCCCTCGAAGAGAAATATGTGAAGGTTCTTCAAGCAACACTGAATAGTGTTGGATTCCTTTTTTTTTTTTTTTTCTTCTCTCCATCAGCAGGAGGTTTAAGCACCAGATTTCTCTGTTCCGTGTCATCGGCAAGTGACACTGCAGGGATCTCCTCTTCCCTAGATGAATTCAGCCCCTCATGTCTCAGTGCAACAGCCCACCTGGTCACTGCAGTTCTGGCAAGGTGTCTGCTGCACAGCGGAACCCCAGATTTGAGGCAGAGCTGTCAGGAGTGTTTTGACTACGTGCTGCACAGCGATACCTGTAGCAGTAAGACTGCAGAGCAAGAGAAGAAAAAGTGAACTTAAGAGCTTGCACTTCCTTAGGCAAGAGTTCATTAGATTAATAGAGCAAAACATTTCAAATACCGTTGACAGATCAGTGAACTGATACAGATGAAAATCACTGCATTAGAAATAAGGGAAATTTCACTCTATGCAGAGACTAGTTGCAGCTGATATTAAAAGTAGTTTGAATGGCAAAGCGTCTGATAACATGAGTGTCAATTACTAATATATCTCTCTGGCAAAAAGCTAAAAATGACCATTCTGCTGCTCCTCAGAGGAAGAGCGAGCATCTCAGTGCCTTGATCCATCTATCAGTATATTAAGGAGTAACTGGAAATAGACAGGTACTGGCACCTGTCAAAAAACATTTCACTGAATGAGATGTGACATGAAGAAAGGAGTAACTGGAGGGAAGCTCTGTCCCGCTATTCCTAGCATTCTAGGGGTATTTATAATCAAGATACAATCTGCGCTGGTGGCTATAAAAACATCTACGTTTACAATTAAGCCACTGAAAATCATTCAATTGCATTTCAGATATTCCTTTTCATCTTTACAGCAGGGTATAGACACTGGTCTACAACAAGTTTTGTACGTTCCTTGGCTGCATGGATTTGGCCATGTCTCGGTGCATGTTAATATACTTACACTACTCGAAAAAGATGAAAAACACGTGCTATTCACAGTGCTACAGACTCTCAGTGATCTGGTGTTAGGAACAGCAGCTTCCACACTGAAGAACTAACTAGTTTAAGCAGCTTGCTACATTAAGTTAGACTGACTGCCTGGAAGCAGTTATCCACCATGGCACGGAAGGACAGTCACACTGGTCATTTCACTATTAAAGCACTGGGGAAGCAGACTGTGCATTCATGTCTCAGCTCCAGTACAACCCATCCAAGTTCTGTCCCATTTTGCTCTTACTTGAAAAGATCTGGCTTGGCCTTTTTGTTCCTATCCTCCTGCTACAGGCTCCTGGCCTCTGACAAGAAACCCACCGCCTTCAGTCAGGCTGGCTCAGCCGTATATAGTCAGGTTCTGAACCAGACTTCTGGAATGGCTGAGTGAAAAAGCAAATTTTTTTTTTCCCTTTTTTTTTTGGGGGGGCAAGTTGTGGGGAGCAGAGAAGAGCAGGGAGAAGAGGGTAGTTTTTCTCCTTGAAACGCAGATCCTTCAGGAGTTTGGGCACAGCTACTAAACAGTTCAATTTGTCCAATCACAAGGACAGTGAGAACTTAAACTGGCGGTGCCATTAGGGGAACAGTCCCGTGAACTAGCCATCCCTGCAGCAGCAGCAGGTCACTGATGTTTATCTCCATGCATTACAACCCTTCCTCACCAGTTCTTTGATACCCACACAGAGCCAGAGAGTGGCTGTCAACAAGAATGGTGCACACTAGTGCTATCTCACACTGCAGAGGTCTACCCTAATCCTCAACAGCACACCACAGGATTTAGAAGCTGAACTATTTTGAAAACCAAAGTAGCTGCTAAGTGTACCTGTAAAAAGGTGCAATTTTATAGCCTTTGTCAGCTCTGAAAGGCAGAAAAGCAACAGCATAGATGGATGAGTCTGCACAGTTTTTAGGCATCTAACAAAGAGCCCTTGTACTAATCTTATTCAGTGAGGTTTTTGTCTTGATTCACAGCCTAGTTTTATCACCTACAAAGATAACTAGGACAAACTAGAATCTTCACAAACCTTTAAAATGGGTCACATTATTCATCACTGAAAAGTCTGTTCCAGTGTTAATTTAATCAAAACCGCTAATTAACATCTGACATTGATTTCACCTAAGAGGAAAATCAGTATAGAAAATGGGATCTCTCTGTAGAAAATTTAATCTAATTATGAGGAAGATTTGCCAGCTGCAGGCTCTGAAAGGGAAGAACAGGATGGTTTTAATGAAAAGAGAGATTTACAATAAGCATTTTTTTCAGCACTGCGTGAACAGTGTTTAAAACATGACCTATGTCATGAACTTTTCAGAAAGAATTTCAAGTATGCGATCATCTAAGCTGAAACATTCACCTCCCAGCAATCTTTCTGCAAACACCTGATACTCTTTCTGGAATGAGAACCATTCTAAAACTAAAAAGCTCATCCATACTTTGTACTCCTCCAAGTACCACTCACGTATTACAAGGAAAACGGTATTAGAAGCATACATCAATTTTAAGTTCTACATCTAAAAAACTCACACTGAGTAAAGCAGCTTGTTTGTTTTAACTCCAAGCTAACAAAAAAGAAGCCCTCAAGAACATCAGGTATTGCCTTTCCTTAAATTGCATGAAACCCCTTAACAAGCATCCAGGCTGTCAGGAAAATCTGTTAGATCATTTTGTTGTCAAGTACTTTCAGAGGAAAGATCAATATGGAGATACCACAGGCCTTTTCACATTACCTTATGGCACATATAGGATCCACCCTTCTTCACCCTGTCGGTCCCAGATGAGGGCCCTTTCTGTAAAGAAGTGCACACCAGTTAGTATTCAAGGAACAACTGCTACTTACAGGGTAAAGGTAAATAGCTGTAGGAATGGAGAGATGGATAAGAAGCAGCCATAAATATTCAGAGCAAACAAAATTGCAGCTGTGTGTGTCTGAACCAGAAAGCCTGAAATAATGCAAAAAACTTGTAGATAGGTGAGAGTAATTGTGCTTCCCCACACTGCTGCAAATATTTAACATTGGAGCTACTGCCCACTGGCCAAGAGTGCCTTGTGCTTTGGTTCTGTAAGGCACCTGATAATACGCTGTAAAAAGCACAGTGGCAGTCATGAGAGAGTACAGATCTTTGAGAAAAGGTTAAGTTTCTGCAGTTTGGGGGTTTTCCTAAAGACAGATTAGGAAATTTTCAAACACTGGCCTGCACAGGCAGTGAAATCTGAGATTCTCATCAGTTCCACTGCTATGAAACACACGGACACCCGTGAGCCTCCAGAAGGGATACAGAGAGCTTCCGCTTTCCCATCACAGCTACAGTGTCTGGGGGGCAGTTGTGATGAGGGCTGTAATGCCCCATGTTTGGTGCTTACTCTCTTTCTACTCCAAAACACGAGTTAGTGACTGTACTGCAAGACATTCTGCATCATCTCCCAGTCACTACGTATTAAATTTGTTATTATGTGGGATCACGGCAGCTAAAAAGGTCTGGAGAAAACACAGCACTTTAGAGCCACAAATTTGTAATTGTCTGTACATTTGCAGTGTAATCTACATTTTTTATTTGAAGTGCTTATGAAATTGGCCCTAGAATTGATTTGATGAGGTTATTTCACTCTTTTTTTCTTAATTCCAACTCCAAAGGATGGCCTAATAGTTTAAGGAGATAGCTGGGCTTCCTTGATAATGCACTCCCTTGCTAGCTTTGATGCATATTTATTACACAAGTGAACATTTCTCCCACTACATTCCTTTGAGCTGTTAAAGTTACACTGTGCTCATCTAATGCTTAGAGACTACTGCCATACTTCACGTTTCCACTGCTGGTACCAGATCCTCTGGTATCAACATGCTCTCTACACGCCACATACATTGAGAAACTACCTTTAGGAATGAGCCACAAGAATATCTGTCTTATAGAAGTGACAAAAGATCAAGAAAAGAAACTGGTTTATTAGTTAACTGGCAAGCCTAGCCTAGAAGTTAGTACTGCCACTAACAATCCTCTCAAAGTTGTAAGAAACCCAATTTGCATGGATTTGTACTTTTGTACATGTTACACTAGCGTGCAATAAAAATATTTTCTTATGTACAAGCCACTGAACCTTTCACTTAACTCGAGGTACAGGCATTAGTTTTTTCACCACTTGGTATAAATCTAGTCTGTATTTCTAGAAAAACTTACTAGAAGAATTTGTGGAATATAGGAAGAAAAGAAGAGCTGTAATGTTCTCCAAATTCCTGCATTTTCTGCTAGACCATTACCAGCATCAGTAAATATAAGTTAGAGAAAAGTTACCAGCCCAGTTTTTAGCAGTTAGGAAAGAATTCATTGTTACCTAGTATGTAAATGATACAAAATAGTACTAAAATAGGTTAAAAACAAACAACTGCTGAAAAAAAAAAAAAATCAGCCAATTATTTTGTCTCCTCCTATCCAACAGCCAGCCACGTATCCTGGAAGTATCTGAAAGGCACTGTGCTTTCGGCAAAAGCTTAAGGACAAGTTCTTGACCAATATAAATGCAGTCAACAAAGAAAAATTTCACTTCCATAGTATCTCTTGAGCCCAGAAATACTTTAAGAAGTAGGCTCCTGAAGAGGGACTTCAGAGGGAATGACACCTCCCCAGCTTCTCTCAGCGACCAGTGATTTGGCCAGTTTGGTTACACCTGGTCATTGCACTGTCCTACCCTTTATCAAGGGGCATAGTTGTCTCTCATCCACCTCCTGCATTTCCAGAAGTGAAGTTCTAGAAGAATCTACACAAGACAAGCATTTGCAACACTGAACATAAATCACAGGGACTGTAAGAGAACCTTGGAAGTTGATGCTGATACCACAGAAGCTACTGACTGCATCCACCAAGTCTGACTGCTTTGCGAGTCTTCGTATCCAAAGGTTACCATATGAGACTTCAGCAGCTTCACATCTATCACAGCAGTTTATGTCAGATACATAAAAAAAGGGTTTGGCCTACTACTGTGTTTAATACCCTACAAAAACTCAAGGAAAACCACACCCAGAAGCAGTGTCCGCTCATTTCCAAGCCTGGGTGCTCCTCCACAGGACAGGCTTACTCCTTTTCCAAGGTCTCTGGAAACTGTCTTCACAAAACTCTCATGTAGATGCATAGATCCCCACTGTAAGATAAGCCACTAACAAGCACAATCAACTCCCGACAGCCTGTTAATCTCATTTTAAGGGAAACCAGGGTTGAGCCAGCCAGAAGAAAACTGCCCTAAAAAAAAGTTACGTGAGAACAAGACAAAACAGAAAACAATGGAGCTGTTGAGCAGGATTTCCCATTAAAAAATGTAATGCAAATACTGAGAAGCAATCTTTGCTATTAGCTCCAAAGTAACTTTTGTAAACTAAGAGGAGGATTAGGAGGTTTATTGTCAAGCTGTAAGACTATTTTATATTTCAACAATTGTAAAGGGATAACATAGACTGAAGCAGCATGTGAACCAAAGAAAATTATGATTGCATAAGCTCTTTTTATTAATTAAAAATATCTTTGAGGCTCAGTTTTTGCATGGTAGAAGGTTATTTGGTAACAAAAAACAAGTCAAATTGACACACACCCCCTCTGAAGTGGGATTACAGCACTGAAACACTTCACCTGAAAAAAATCTGATAGTGTTCTCCAATAATCTATTACACGAGAAAACATTATCCTCTTGAGAGATAATTCTTTAAACATCAAAGGTGAAGAGTTTAATCACAAAACAACTGGCAAAGTTCTCTGAAAAGAAAAAAAACAAACACTAGATGTTAGCTGGAGAACCAATCACTGCCTGTTTGACAACTGTCTATGGGCTACATTTAATTCTCCCGCTGTTGATATTTCTTTGTCTTGCTCTGCAGTTTAGCAAGGGAAAAGATAAAAGGAAATTGGGACAACCAGACTTCACCACAGCTGTATCCAGCTACTTACATATGTACAAAATCAAATGCACAAGTAATTGCATGCAAGAGACCAACTAGATCAATACCTTTCTCAGCTTGTGACTGCACTCAAATTAAATTAAGAGAGTAAAAAAAGAACCACAGATCCTCAAAGGTAGGGCACAGTGAATTCTATTCTCCTTCCTAGTGTTAAAAATGCAGCTTATAAAAACTCAGTCTCATTTGAAGGCTATTGTGAAGTTAAAATTAGAACCTTAACACTGAACATAGCAGGCAGCGATTATGCTTTCATTCAATACATAGCTCAGCTTCTCTATAGAAGGCACCACGTATCACCAAGGTGCCTAGCAAAGCCATGTAAGCTGATCCGAAAGCAACCAAAACCAAGCAAAAAAGACATTCTTATTCCAGACTGATGAGCATCCCCATTTACAATGCTTCATACTTTTGTATCTCAGGTCTGTCTACCCAGGGAGAACATGGTATTGGAATCAAGCTTTTGGTTTGCTTTTGCATCCTGCGTGCATGCCTTAATGCTACAGACTGATGACTTCAAAGTCCCCCACATGACCTGTCAGCATCCCAGGGCTGCATTTGCATTCCTTTCCTTTCCTTCAGGTGCCCTTTACTACAGCTCCCAACAAGCTCACAGCTCAGCCACTGCAGTAAAGCTCAAGGCAACCAGCTGTCCTTCCCCTGTACTGCCTCATGTCTTATTTTTATCTTCCTTTCTCTACCACTGCCTTACCAAAGAAACCTCAAACATGTCACATGCACGAAGAAGCCACATAGGCTAAGGAAATAGTCCAGGAACCTGAACAAACCTGTCTGGGTAGGTAAGTAGAAGGGTGCTGCAGCATGAGCCATCTGTTATCCAAAACAAGGCCCTGTTCCCAGCTCCAAAGAGGTAAAGGAAGAAGCCAAATCCCCACTGACAAGCTGGAATAAGAGATTTCAATTTCTTGAAAGGTATTAAGAGCTAGATGTCCCTTACCAGTGACACCCTACTTCTGATGCTGTACACAAACAGTTCCATACATGCCCTTCTGACCAGAGTCCTCTCCTCTGGGTGGTCTTTCTCCTACCTACATCACTTGATTAAACTTTCTCCTGTTTTACAAAGAACATTAGTAGTCCTTACATCTGCAGATCTAGAAATGCAAACTCATTCCTGTCTGAGCGATGGCTGCTTAGAGAATACTGAAAAAAAACCAACCAAAGCCCAAAAATCTTCACTGTCTTCCACAGAACCACACAGACTTCAGGTATGGTATCCTGAAAAGCCAAGCTCCCCCCAGACAATAGTTTTTCTAAAGTAACATGTTCATTTAATATACTTGGTAAAGTAAGAGTGTACAAACATCTAATTTTGGCCAGATAATGTTACAGCTCAATATCACACATTTCTTATAAGTTAACCAAAAAAAAAAAAAAAAAACCCCAAAAAAACCAAACCGAAAACCTGCAACAGTAGTATCTGCTCTTGCTTGTATCTTCCTTACAGATAAAGGAAACCTGCTTTGCTTGTGCTTACTTGTAATAAAATCTAATCAGAGCATGGAAATTAAAGTCACATTTGATTAAAACAAGCAAGTCTTTGTTCCACCAAAAAATATTGGTTTATGCCATTATCTGGAAAAGTGCACCATTTGGGACTGAAGTGGAAGGACATTTGCTGTCCATATGTAAAGAGCCAGAGCTGTCCAGACTTTGATCCCATGTTTAGAAAACAGAATTTACTGTATACAGGCAAGTTTATTTTGTTGTATAATGTTGTAACAGACATATTATAGCCTGGGTGCATAATTACAAGTGCTTACGCAGTGAATTACCAAAGCTTTAAGTAGGTTCACACCTTAAAAAGTTATTAAAATACATCACAGAAGCTTTTTTTTTAAATGAAAAATGAAGTTGTATTTCTTTCATTACAAATACACACACACTATCTGAAGTTGCATCATCGTTTTATATGCACAGTCAGCTACATGGCCACCCTGTTTTAAGCCAAATCAGTTTTCAAATGGAGAACTGCAGGTCATAAGAAACTATGCATTGTATGAAAAAAAAAAAAGTGAGCCAGAAGTCACCACAATTAAAATGGCCCCATAAAGGGATTGTGGTTCGGTTAATCTCATACACACTTGGCTACTGTCTGCCAAATGATCGTTTACATTTTTCAAACAAAAATAAAGCCCATCAACCCTGGTGCTTCTTAGTCCTGCCCTTCTGCACCAAATAGTAGCTGCAAGATGCACTAGAGAAACAGTTTCTGTGAGTTTGCCTTAAACTGTGTGAAGTTTTTTCCCCCACTCGTGAGGAAAATTGGCCCAGACATACTCACTTCTGACAGCAGCAGTGCTCTGGCTTCTTACCCACAGCCAATACTGAAGGAGTTGGAAGTATCAGTTTTACATTTTCTCCGTGGAGTTCATAATTCCCTACAAACTGAGTAGGACCACCTAAAAAACACTTTACATGTTTAAGCGATTAAGACATGCTGCAAGACTGTATTTGTACTGCCTTATTCAGTGCAACTCTAGCATGCCTTCATGTGCAAGCAAAATATTTCAGAGTAATTCAGAGACAGCCAGCTCCCTGATCTCCTGGCAGGCACTCAAGTAAAGAATCCCTTCAGCAAGGGGCCCCAGAATGCACAGTGTGCGCTGGAGAACAGCCACGGCAGGTACAGCCTGGCACCCTAAATCTAAATGCACAACAAAGTTCTGCATAGAAAGGCTTTTAGTGGTTAGTGAACACAGAATATAGACAAGAGCTATGCTGAGAGGTGAGGGGAAGTTAGAGAAGCAGGCCACAATTGAGACACACTATTCAACTTGAAATACAGAAAATTTATACATTATTTCCATTTCCATATGTAGCTATGGAAAACAGCTATTTTATATTTGGCTTATTCTAATTTCTGTTCTAGATTCCCAATATATGAGATTTCCACCGGACTATCCTGCTGCACCAAGTGCATGTTACTGGCGTGGATGCTTCCCATTTTTTTTTCTGGAGGGTAACAAGCCCATTATCTCACATGACATTGAGGGACCATTCGCCACATTCCAGATGACAAGTAAGGTCACATACAATTTGTTACTTAAACCCACACCAAATAGAATATTGTGTATTTCCTTCCATAAATAGTCTAAGCACAGTACACTGATCTACACTGGTCCTGTATGCTTGTAAAATGGGAAGACTTTCATTCCCTTAAGTCAAAAGAAAACAGAGACATTTGCAACTCACTAAACAAACCTGATAAGTAGCATTCAAAATAAAAGCTACCTGGACTGGAATAGTTGAAGAGACTTCTAGTTGCAGAAGTGTCTACTTAAATTCTTAAGGAAAGGTCTGTACAAGCAAATCTCCAGTTATACTCGTGGTCTGCTCTTAAAAGGTACATCTGTAACATATTATGATGCCTTTAAAGGCCACTAAGTTGAAAGTTCTGACAGCATCCCCAAAACCTCACTATTGCTAATAGTGTCCAGTGTTCCCTGGTACCTTACAGCTTGTAACTGCAAGGACACAGCACCAGGCTCTGATTCTATATACTTTTTGAGCTGCATAAAAATCTTTCAAGTTTATTTCTTTGGCTTTAGTACTTACTTGCACAGGTCCTATACCTGGCAAAGAAGAGGAAGAACATTCATTGTTCCATGGTTAGAGCATAATTAAAATCTAACACCTTAAAAAGTAGCAAACAATTCAGAAAGCCCTTTCAGGTGTCCCTCTTGGTAGTTATTTGTGAATATACAGAGGGCGAGAAATCTGTATGCAAAGTTCAACACACTCCTTGTAACAATCCACAGTAGACCCAAAATCTCTCCAGTATAGAGAGCTACTTTGAAGATTTCAGGTGTTAAACTAAGTATGTTAAAAAACTTTCACCAAACTCTGACCCTCTAGAAGAATTCCTAGTCTTTTAGGCAGAAAGAACACATCCTATATATAGGTTACTCTGACTTGTACTCTGGAGAGACTTAAGAGATTGGCTCTGACAGATATGGTGCTAATCATTTTTAATGTCTCAGAAGATACTGCAGCCTGGCTATTTTGAGACACCTTCTCACATTATGAGATTCAGTTTCCTTATCCATTTAATCTGAAAAACCCCTTGGAATTCACTTTGAAGTGCTCTGCCTCAGACACTGGATTCTGACAACTAGTTTCCATCTGAAAAAAAACCCCAAACAACAAAACTAAAGGCATCATTATTAATATCTAATTTATAAATACTTTCTGAAGTGTCTTCAAAGTGTTTATGCAGAATTTAGAAGCCTAAGCAAACTCACAGCCACAAAGAGCAAAATTTGCACCACACTTGTTTCTCACCATCACCTTAACACCAAAGCACTGCTGCATTGACATCATAAACACAAAAGCATTTCATTTAAATAAGTCATTCAAACGAAGGTGCATCACTGCAATATTAAGAAAAAGGGTATTTCCCTTGTTAAAACAAATAATGTATATTACCTTATGCTAACCTACAGACAAAACCAAAAAAACAGTACATAAACAAGTGCAATAGACATGAGATCTGTGACTTAAGTTCTATACACACACAGCAACAAACTTTTTTTATTCTCCAGATTTGGCCTAGTTACTCTATTTTTGTTTCCCAGTGTTACCACTTTTTGCTAGGGCAGACAACTCCTACAGAGCTGCGAGCTTTTCCCTGCCCTGAGAGGTCACTGTTAAACAAGCAGTCAAAACCGAAGTAGCTGTTAGACTGAGAAACAGATGAACAAGAACAGAGACAGTCACAACACGCTGCCAACTGCCAGACCTACGCTCTCCCCCAGCGACACGGGTGCTATTGGCCTTCGCAAGGGTGCGGATGGGAAAAGGGTCCTTTCCCTCCGCTCTGGTTAAGGCAGCACATGCAGATCAGGGGGCTTTGGTTCCAGCCACTGATGTGAAGCTTCATTATCGAAAGGGGTAAAGCAGGAGTTTCCCTGGTGCAAAGGACAGTAACCACACAGTCTGGAATGCAAAGTTCAGCCTTGCTCATCCTCTTCCTCCTAAGCTGACTTACAAGGCTGCAATCAAATCAATACTCTACCCTGGTATGGGAAAGATTGCTGGTTTTATTGTTCTTCACCTAAATTCACATTCTGCTAGCTACTCAAGACTTCATCTTTAGAAATGTTGCTCTTAAACTGGCCTTGTTTCCATTCATAAGGTACAGAAAAAAAGTTATCCTTAATTGTACATAAAACACCCACCAGAATGGAAACAGAATTGCAAGACAGCAGATGTTTCTTTCCTAATCAATCAGTATGCAAACAGGAAAAAAAAATCTAAAGATTCAGTTTGAATGCTAAGTATAAATTCTAAACATATTTCTGCTGTATATGCATGCAAGCCATGAGTCAATCTTGGAAAAAAACAGGTGTGTTTATACATTCAAGATTCAATTCATGCAACACAGCTTTCCATTCTTGCTGAATTACAGAAACTGGCAGAAATTTTTTACTACTGTGAAATACTCAAATTGCATCATATGTATTATTTGTGCAATATGTAAAAAAAGGTAGCAGATGGGGATACAACACAGCCAAGGTCCCAAAGGAAAAGAAGGTTCTTTCACCATTGCTAGGCCACTAAGACTGATACCAATAGAAATTAGAAAATAGTCCATCGTATTATAAATCAAACAAGAAAAAAAAAAGCTACAGCATTTCAGTTACTTGTGAAGATGTATGCAGTGCACTGTCCGACACAGAGCTGAAGCCACTAGAGAGACCCGTGGTGTCTTACGGGGATACAAGCAACTTGAAACTGGGCACTGTCATTGGTATGGGTTAGGAGGTCTTCATATGCTCCAACAGTGTGACGGAACGGCTAGTACAGATCTAGAGCAATCTAGACCCCAAAATGAGTTTGATTTCTCTCACTAGACACATACTCCCGGAAGAACAGCAGAAGACCAGCTTCTGCAATATACAAAACAGCAAAAAAAGTTTAGCAAGTTCCTCAAGCTACTTCCACTTGCTGACTTCCCAGAAAGGCCTCCAACTATGTTCAGCACACCAAAGAAAGAGTACACATATCATAAGAGACAACAGCATGTGGATACTGAAATCCTGCAGAGAGCTCCTGCCCCATGAGGTTTAATTGGTTTTCTCATTACAGATAACTGAGTCTGAACAAAAAAAGCTCTGTGAGAGCAGAGGAGTGCATTTCTCAGATTTAGTCATCCTGGATAAATGAGAGAGAAGGAGATGCAATACCAGAACTTGAATCTGCTGAGAGATACTACATGAGAAATGCCACATACAGAGCTCACCCTGCAGGACCCTCTTTCTCTGCCTGCCACAAAGAAAACCAAAGATTAACCTCTCAAAGCCTGGTAAGCTACTTTTCTCCATAAACTTCAGCTTTATTACATACTGAGTTTTAAACAAGCTAGCAGAAGCCGTAAAGATTACTCACAATGGTCTGTTCTCTACCTGGGGGTGTCTCTGTGTGTGTGGGGGGTGGTGGAAATAATAGTAGTACAAGCTAGTAGTATAGCTTGTAGCAACATAAATTAACAAAAGAACTCCCCCTCCCTCCAAAGTAATTCCACTGCATTGGCAAGTTCTTTATTTACATAACACGATGCCACTTTGGAATTATTCCACTGCTAACCAGTTGTGGAGGCCTGTCCAACAATAAATAACCTAAATTGCACTGCAATTCCCATGTTGATGATTGGTGGCGTGATACTTCCCAATGCACCAGAACACAGCCAATCCCACCCCAGACACAGCAGAGAAGAGCAAAGAACAGCAGGTTTTCAAACTGCAACCACATCAGAGTAGCAAGAGGGAATTCTATACTTCATGTGATGCCAATAAAATACTTACAGGGTTGTGAACTTCATCTGTTGAATGATGAACAGCCCACCAGTCTGATGTCCATTCCCAGGCATTTCCTACAATGTTGTACAAGCCATATCCATTGGGAGGAAATGCAGTGACCTATACAAGATATGGAACACAAGTGCCAGTTCTGTAAATCACTCAACAAGAAATAAGGTTTTTTAATCCTGAAGACCAGCCTCCTGAAGGTACATTTGTCTTTAGTAGTTTTGCCTTCATATCTCAAAAGCAGACACAAAATCAGAACTGCAGAACTATACACTTTTACCTACTCTGTTTAGATAAAACAGAATGAAAGAATGAACTCTCTTTATAATCATTCTCTATGTCCTCAGCACCACATTTTCACTATGCCATAAAGCATCTTCTCATTGGTTTTGGAGACTGATCCTCTAAAGAGAGGTGCTGTTTGACCAACAGATGTAGACCCGAACAAAGCATTAATGACCTGACCCTCCATGCCCATGCTTCCAAACTTCCACTTTCCCATTACCATCAAAGAGAAGCAAGGGTGGCTATCAACTCATGCATATGCAGACTCCTCGACTGATGAAGCTTTTTGGACTTACTTTAACTACCATTTAATAATTCATTCACATTCTTGACTGCCTTTAAATCCCACATTGTTTGCCGCACTAGACAGATACAACCTTTCCACAAAGGGAAGTTTCATTTCTTTTAAACTATTGCATGAGTTTTGTGCCTCAGGAACAACTACCCAAAAAATAAAGAGTTCCAAAAACTTCAATGCCAGAAGTGCAGGCATAAAGTGTTTCAGCTTCTGACTACAAACTGACTGGAAAGGGGGAAAAGAGGTCAGTTTGAGAGGAACTAAAAGTTAAAATGAAAGTAATCTTAACTTTCCAATTAGCTTTTTAAAAAGTGTCCCTTGGTAATAACAGTCTGCCGTGAAATATACTGTAACTTTAAAAATCTAAAGGTGAAAGAGTACAGGAACAGAAAATAGCCATGACTTACTGTGTTAAACACAGACCTTAATTTTATCACAGAATTATATCATAGAATGGTTTGGGGTGGAAGGGACCTTAAAAGACCATCTAGTTCCAGCCCCCCTGGATTTGTTCTTCCTTTAGGAAGACTAGGTTGGTTTCCATATGATTAATTCACTTCAGACACACGTACAGGCGCTGTTCCTTTATATCCATCTTCTGCAGTGTTACTAGTTGGGAATACTCCCTGCCAGATATTGGCATAATGTTGACCTTTCGGTTGAAGCTTGTTGCCCCATGGAAAAAGTCTATTAAAAGACATACAGAAGAACAATTGTCAAACATTTGTGCCTTTTTTTTATTTGAATAAAAAAAAAAAAGACACACCACACACACACCCTGCTTCCTCCCCACCTTACTCTGGAGAACTGTCTGTATTCCGGTTCCATTTGTGCCAACTTCTAGCAGGTTTTCAAGGCGAGCAAGGGACGAGGACAATTCATCCATGAAGGAGGGAAAGGCAGCACTGCCCTGTGCAGTATGTAGTCCAGGGCACAGGATGGAGAAGACTGTTACCTTGTCTTTCCCTCCTCCCCAAGACCAGTCAGGTAACAAGCAGGTCCAGTGGCCCTACAGTTGCTGTGCAGTGATAATAGTTATTCACTTAAGCTCTTTTGCAACTCTCCCAGCCTTGGCACTAAGCTCCTTCACTGTACCTTTCATCTCCTGCAATAACAACAGTCCTGTGTCTTGGTATTTTTTCACATCTCCTGCTCTCCTTGGCTCTCTGCACTCCCCTCCCATTACAGGGTTGAGATTACAATATACTATTCGGGTATGTAGGGAAATTCACTTCCCTAAAGGAATCTGTTCAGAGTAAGTCAGTGCTGCATTTAACACAGGTGTGCACACCACACAGGAAAAAGACATTGAGGGTAATAATAAAACCACACAAATTCTTCCTTATGGGTTAAACACCAGTTTTGAAACTTTATCAGGGACACATTTGTGACAAGTACCTATTTTCAAGGCCCCCTCGACAGCTGTACTCCCATTCAGCCTCAGTTGGTAATCGTTTCCCTGCCCATGTGCAGAATGCCACAGCATCATTCCAGGAAACATGAAGAACTGGATGATCCATTCTGTGGAGCAAAATAAATAGGACAAGATCATCAGTAGAACTAGGCAATTTCACAGCTATACAGCACAAGCAATTTACGAAACTTTTAGAGATGGCCAAAGGACTGTGAGGAAGTTCACAGTTCAGTTACAACCAGACAAGCATCAGATTAGTTTTACAGAGAAACTACCATTTAAAGAAAGACAGCAAGATGCTGGGAGGGAAATGCAGCCATCAGAAAAACAAGGAAGAGGAAAAAAAATCAGCTGCTGTTTGTCTCATTGTGCTTTTACATGCTGCTCTACAGTTTACAGAAAAGCTCCCATCTTTGGTTTGGTTCCAAGACTGCCCTTACAACCCTGGCTTCTCTTTCCGAAAGGAGGCAGAAAAAATGCCTAGTCATTCTTGTCGAAAGGATCCTCCCCATCCAAGCCTCTAACCAATTGAGATACTTCAAGAGCTGAGAGTCTTGGTCCAGAAGACAGATACAGAGGGCTTCCTATTAACTTGTCTTTCCTGCCTGATTTCACAAGTCAGCATACACCTGGTGGTCCATTAGGCTACTTCCATGGGGCAAGTTCACCAACAGTTGTACTAGGCTAGATTTGCACCATACTTCTACAAGACTAGATTTACATGGCAGGTTTCCAACTCTTATCTGCTGACTGTGACCTAAATTTCTGTCTCCCCCCAACAACACCTCCTGATATTATCTCTATTTTTGCCTCAGATAATTCTTTCATTGCCCTTGGAGAACAGACAATGGACTTGTTACTGAGCAGTTCAGCCATCAAATGATGTTACACTAACACAGCCCTGTCCTTAGAGAACTCAAAAGCATGCCAGCCTCTAGTAGATCTAGGCTACAGAGCCTGACTTTATTTCAAATGGCAGTTTCAAAACTTAACTAGATGATTAAGACAGCTAGTGTCAACTTCATTGACATCTGCAACTCTTTCTCTCGCTAGGCAATGTAAGAGGTCACATCTAAGTAAGCATGCCCTAACACTCGTAAATGAACAACAGTTTTCAACATGCACAACTTGGGGCTAGTTCTGCAGTATCCATAAAAAGCACCTGAGATTAACAAAGGCTTTTGATTTTCTAGACATAAAATTCCTTCCACTTCTGAATGGAAAGAGACTGCATGAAGACATGGATCAGCAAATTTCAGGGTTCACACTAGCAAAGCACAATACTAACTATAGACTGTTAGGAAAAAGCACAGTTTTCCAGAGCATTTAGAGCTGCTAGATAAAGTCACAACTGATTTTGCACAATAATCAGCCCACAAAGTCAGAATACAGTAAAAAGAACAACACTCTTCAGTACGCTGCTGCCAGAGAGATATGCTTCCAAATCTCAGATGGACAACATGCTACACAGATTCCTAGAACATGCATACAGCTCAAATTTAGTCTGCCTCCCCAAAGCCAGATCTGCACTGAATACTCTAAAGATACTGACCCTCTAGAGATCTACTGTTTCACTACTGACATCTAAATGTGACTAGAAAACACTGAAGCACGTTTCAGTACAGTCTCTTTTCCCTCAGGTGGAAAGTGTTTATACATCTTTTTGAAATTCTACATCATTGACCAGATGACCCCTAGAAGATGAGAAAATAGTCGCAGAAGCAGCAGCAAACAGGTACCTAATTAAAGACCTTTTCTTGCCCCCACCCCCTCCTGATGAGAGTTAACAGGTATATTTACAAGCACTGTCTATTATAATGGAATGGTCATTCACGGCTTACCTGTTGGAGATACTAGAGTCAGGACCCTCGGGGTGCTTCCAGTTGGCTCCCTTCACAGGCAACCACCAGGGAGCAGCTGCAACCTGAGAAGTGATGAGAATGGCCAAGGAAGAAGACTTAAGTTCCCAGCTAAAGGTTATTCTGAAAAAAACACCGTGCGAACACAGGCTACAAAGGTGTCACTCACAGTTCATGGCTCTGTCTGCAGCCAACTGACCTGTTACATTCCAAATGATCTTTCATAAACCAAGATGATAATTTGATCTACATTACAACACCGCTGCTCAAGGAACAGCCCAAGATACAGAACAGCACAAAGAAAATGCCACCCAAAAACAAGCAAGAGGGAGACTAAATCCTGAGCATACTTCTCTGAGGTACTGGCTGTCTCTCCTTCCCTTCTACATTTTTCTCACCTGCAGATCTGATACAAGACACAGTTTATTCTTTTCAAAAGCACAGCCTTCAGCATACTATGATGGACCACACTGTCCTCTCACAAATTCTCCGTTCCTGACCTCTGAAAACATCAGCCAAGAACAGATGGTAGTGATTGGAAGAGGTGACCTGGAACATTAGAGTATTACTCCATTCTTTTACAACAGTATGCCCACAGTACAGTTGAACCAGCTAACCTCCTGGCTGACTTCAGTCTGACACATTCTGCAGAAATGATTAAAAAAAAACCAAACACACAACAGTTTTGGCTTAAAGAGAATTTTCATCCCAATTATTTGCTCCCTAGACTCAGTGTTTTGGAATAACTACAACAAAATCCTGATGACTTCCTTTAACTAGGGTTAAAACGCATATCTTGCAACACATTTGCTTTCCAGTTAATTAACTCAGTAAGCCGATTTTAAATTATTTGCTGTCAGCTTCCAGAAGGTGGAGACAGAAGAGCTACAGAAGTGAAGCCTTTTTTTTCCCCCCGGTTGGTTGGCTGAGCAACATCAAGCAGTCAAAACACTCTAATAATGCAGACATCAAGTACTTCTCTCTAATAAAAGCCTCAAATTTGGTTCTGCAATGCCAAGGAATTATTGCTGGAATACATTTGTTAAGGATTTCTTCTATTAAGCTTACTTCAAAGCAGAGAAGGTCAGTGCACAGCACATTTAACTATTCTGTTCCCACTCACATTCACTTAGAAATACTTAGCTTAATAATGGGTCCCTTCAGAAACTGAGGCAGAAAATAACACTTATACTAACCATCAATAAGTGGTTTTATTCCAGCAGCCTGAGTGCTTGCTTTCAAAACACTCCTATTACAGAGATACCTCCATAATGAACAAAAACCTAAGTAAATAAGCCTCCAATGCTTTAGGAGTTAAATAGCCTACCAGCTGGTTAGCCCTAGACCTAGGAGATGCAGATGCTTCTCTAACACTGGCCTGTAAAACCTTCAGCAACTTCTGCCCTCTCTGCTGCCCATCAGCTTTCCCCACTCAAAAGATGGCAAAGGGAAGAAGCAGAATATTTCTTTGTCTTCATCATGCTGATAAACCAACTTTGTAAAGCATTATGCACACACGTAGGAACTGTGCCAAGAGTGTGATCCTTTAACTCATCAAATCCCTCACAGAAAGTTCAAAAGTAAAAGTCACTGAAAGCTGGTACTCAGGAGACAGAGTATCAGTATGGTCAAAGAATTTTAACAGCAGCTTCTAGGAGGAAGCTGCATCCTTCAACAGTGAAGAGCATTTAACATGTAATTACTTGTATGTGAGAAAAAAATAGCTATGACAAGCATCATTTGTTAAGAAAAACTCTGGTCAAAACTACCCAGCAGATCTCTCATTTGAACGTTTCAGTAGGAAAATAAACTGAAGTGCCTAAGAAACAGAAGTGCTGCTAATACACAAAGACATATTACCTTATTTTTATATCAGCTGATCAGTGTATGCTATAACAGTTCCCATGACAGCTTTTCACTCTTCTCCCATCACCACACACAGATTTTGCCTACAGCATACATCTGGGTACCTTACTCAAGAGCTCTTTGTAAATCAATAGCAATCCTGGACTAAAGCTGCAGAACTGTTGGCTTAAGCTCAGCTGAAGAGCCTACAGCTCTTTGTGAGCTCTAGGCAAGAGTGCTGGAATCCCTAAACGTGCTGCAGGACTCCTTCAGGCTGGGAAGCCATCCACACACAGGTTTCCGACACTCTGTGCCAAAGCTAGTGAAGAGACATCAGTGTTAAGCATAAAAGCAATAAAGATGTTCTCAGCTGCTTGCTGATGACTAAGATGTTCTGTCCATGTGCTCTTCATCTAAACGGGACCCTCCAGGCGCACTACGAAAGTAATGACGTTTCTTAAAGATCCTGCTTTCTGATCTCCCTAGCATAACAAGCACAGAAATTGACAACACCAACCACGTAATTCCGGCTCAGTATCTGACAATGCCAATGACATTCTCACCACAAGCAGAGCCCCTACCCTTTTGAAAAATGCATGAGAAGCATTTTATCTCTTGCTAGAAACTACAGTCTTCAAACCCAAATATGGGATCTTCAGAGAGATACTCCGCTCAACTCCCATAGCACTAAAGCTTCAGAACGATCAAACTGCTAAATAAAAACTACAGTCAGTAGGTTTTAAACTAGTCTGATTTAACCAATTCCTCATCTGTTTTGAGCTTTAATCTTTAATCTACACTCAAGATAGAACAGAAATCCAAAGTTAGAATTTTACAGATCTTTAAGGAAAATAAGAGCGCTACAGTATCGTTTGCTAAAGGTTCTCTGTGAATCTGAAAGATCACAAGTAAGATTTCACCCCAATAGTTACTAAGCACAACACATTTTTGTAAATTTAACTGCTGGGGTTTGGATTTAAAGAAAAAAATATCTCTGCAGGAGACTGCAAAGACACTTCAGAAGACTTCAATTTTGGAAAACATTTTTGTTATGCGAAAGAAAAAGCAGATGCTTTCAATCAGAATGGTTTATTTTAAACTGAGAAAAATATAGTGTCTCTGCATGAGAGCACTACGTGTGCACGTCTTCTCTTTCTGGCTCTGCTGAACTGAACACCAAATGGCTGCCAGTCTTTTCAGAACACCCAGATCTTTAGAGAAGCTACACATATAGTACTAGGACAGTGATAACAGTGATAAAGTTCATACAGCCTTCAATAATTAATTGGAAACTTATCTAAGTGAGCCAGTGACACCAGTGAGCATGCACCAAGATGCTCCTTCCAAAAGAGAAAGTCATGTACCTGAAATTTACAGTCCTTTCAAAAAACTTCTCATAAGTCTTTAAAGCTTTTAATTGTTCTAAATCTAATTAGTAGAAGAGCTAATTAGACAGAGATATTACAACATCACAGTTAATACAGCAAAGCCCTCCCTCACCACTAATGAGCTTAGTTACTTTCATAAAGCTTAGTATTCTCATGCTTCACTCCGAAACATGTGTTCTGTAGACGGGCAACAGATTAATTTTGTAAAAATAGCAGCATATGCTGCTGAATACATCTTGAAGAGTTACTGAATTAGAGGACAATATCTCCTTCACTTTAATTAACTCTTCACAGCACAGCCTACCACTTTTAAGATAATTGGTTAAACATTACCATCCTGCAAACATTATGCAACTGCGCTGATGTACAAGGAAAAGCGGTTCTAGGAGCAAAGCACATTTCAGAGGCAGAGAAGCTCAATGCTTGTTTTGGTCTGATCCAGCTGAAAACTTGGATTATCCAGCTCTGTGGTCCAGGATTAAACTTTAAGAACTCACTGTTCTGCTTAACACAGGCGCATAGCGCTGTGAAGAGAACACAATATGATCACACTGGGAATACTAACAGTTAATTCCAGCCTAGAAGTTTTCCACTCAAATGAAGCTATTTGAAGAACTGAAGCCTATACTCCCACTATCAGTTTGCATAAAAGTCAAAGTTTTAAGTATTCAATTTTCTTTTCAAAGTAGGCTGGGATATCCTAACTTTAATGGCCCCATTAGCTTGTGATTTCAAGATTTTTAAACTACTTTACAATCATATTGAAGAAAATTACTTCCCAAATACACAGATAAAAAACGAAAGGGGGGGGGGGGGGGGGGGGAACATCAGCAAAGTCAATTTCGTCGTCAGCATTACACTGGTACTGGTACTGCACAACCAGTAAGTAAAAACCCTTGAAAACATATCCAAATGCCCCAGCAAATAACCATGAAAACATTTATAATAGTCTTGCACCTAACTTAGAAAAAAACACTCCCCCCACTTTACCTCCAAATTTCAAATTCAATTCACACATATATTAGAAAAAATACCAAAAATAAACAGCTGAGTAGCTCATCTTGGCTGTAATTCCATTTCTAACGTGCAGCAATTCACTTGAAATAACAAAGCTGTAGATTTTAACCTTAAGTCAGGCACAGAAGATGAGAAATTCATGCTGTTATCCAGACATGTAGCACCAAACACCTTTTTTTGATGTGCTCCATCATTATAATGCTATTTTAATATAATAAGGCCTGCATACACTAGGTCAAGATAACCATTGGGAAGAAGCAGAAGTTATTGCAGACTAAGAACTTCAGCAATTCAGGAATCAACTGTCTGAAAAGAGATTTGCAGAGGGAAAAGTAGTCGAAGTCTGGAAAATTCTCCCAGAACCATTTATTAAGCCGTGGGTTCTGAAAGATACACACACTTCAGTTTCAGAAGCTGACTTAATAGGTTACCACTTGTTTGAATCAGATTGTGTTAAACTCTGTACATCTTTAATTTGCAAAAGCATCCTCTTTGCTGCAAAAGCAATGTGTGCATCAGCTGGAAGCAGGGAAGTTATGAAGCAATATCTCTGAGAAATACACCCAGTGGTCTGGATACCCTCACTGCTAGCATTGGTAGGACTTGAGAAAAAATTAGCTATTCGGTAAAGAATATAATATTTGGATGAGGTTTTATTTTATCCATGCAAGGCAGATACACATAAATCTCTGTCAATTTTTCCTCCTCTAAGCCATATCTTAAACCCTGAACTGCTGATTAATGAGCTACTGAAGAAAGAGGCAGACAGAAAATAGAACATTTTTAGTAGGGCAGGAAGTTTCAGAAATGAAAATAATTACTGTGCAACAGATAAGCCATTGTCATTTTCCACTCAGAAACCACACAGAAATCACATAAGGTGGGGTCCTGGTCACAAGTAACTTTACATCTATTTCTCTAAGTAGAATCAGCATGCCTTCCCAACAACCTTCAAAAACTTCTTCCCTCACTAAGATTCAGAGCAGAGATTTCACTCCCATCTCCATCACACAGCTCCCAACTGCGTATCCCTACAGCATCTCCTTCCCTCCACAGCAGGGAAGCCCACTCTGCCAGCCAGGCACTGCCAGTAGACAGGTACCATTCACCTACACCTGCCTGCAGAAGCAGGCTATGGGTATGAAGAAGTCAGTCGAGCACTGGGATCGTGATTCAGCAGCCCCAGACATCAGGAAGCAGCAGCTACTCTGGGCTGCTGCACTAGCACAGCCCAGCTCCCAGCTGACGCTTACCCACCCCACATTTTGGCTGGCAGCTGTCACTATCTTCGTCAGGTCCTGTTCTGGACCAGGGAGGGAAATCAGCAGAGGGCAGAGATGAAGCTTAGCCCCCCTGCTCTGATTCAGCTTGGCAGTCAGATTCAGAATGCATCACTGCATGACGGGCAGTTTGAAACAAGCCGGAGCCAGGCAGTGGTCCCGCTCGATTTTAGAGCCATTTTCCAAATGCAAGGAAAACCCTTCCAGCAGATGCATGCTCCCTGTTCACCTTTGCCAGCCTACAGCTCCACTTCTCCACTGAGAGCGGCAGGAACATGACCTGTTTCTATGCAGTGCACCATCTCTATAGCAACAGGCTTGCGTTTAAGTTGAAACAGCTGTAACTGAGTCAGGGAGACATTGCAATGTAAATAGTGTGGAAGTGAACACCACTTGAAGACTCAAGACAACGAATAGACCTCTCCTAGCCAGTTACCATGGTTGTCATAGTAGCTGCACATGGGAGATATAATCTACATATGCAGCTATAATTCATATTTGTACTTGAAGATACTCTGCAGAGAAGAGCAAACCTTCTATAATTATGTACATAAACTGAACTGAAACATGATTGTCAAATTCTCCACCAAATCAGTAATTAAGCACACTGAAACAGCTTAGAAGTAGACAGCTGAGTATTTTTTCCAGAAGCTAATACTTGATGTTGACAGCTTCCGCACCACTGCAAGTCCCATGCTATTTATTTATATCACTCAGAAGTCCCAGCTCCCAAAAGCTCCAATTACAGAAGAATCTGTTTTCATTCTTATTTTCTAAGGTTTCTACCCTCCCTCATTAGCTCAGAAATTAAAGCAATAAGGATTTTTTTTGTTTAATATTGAATATTGATATTGTTTGCCTTAAGTCCCAATACTTTAAAGCACTTTGAAATTGCAGTATCGCAAAAAAAAGGAAGAAAGGCAGCAGCTTTATAGATTAAGGATAAATATATTTTAAGTGATCAGTTGGAGAAAATATTTCAGACTTAATTGGAAACTAGCATTTTATTTTTACAAAGGGACCTCTTCCTTCATATAAGGAAAGGTCATTGAATCTCATTCAAATAGTGTAATACTTCACAGCTATGTCAATCCTCCAAGAAAAATAACCAAAAATATTTGATGCTAAAATCCAGTAAGATTCATTAAGTGCAGGTTTTGGAATCCAAAGAAGCTTCTTTTGAGGAACTGATATTCCTGGTGAGTTCCATCTCTGGAAGTCTATTTTTCAGCCAACATCTAAATCTGCACTCAAGCTAGTAATTTTTTCCAATAACCAAGTGAATACGAGCTTTAAGAAAATAAGGCTGGTATGGATACATCTGCAGCCTGAGGCACAAGCAATGCCCCATTTTAAATTTGTAGTTTATACTGACAGTTATGGACCAACATTACTGGTAATTCCCATTGAGAGACTCTTCCTGCACATCGTTCTTTATCCCAGTAGTGGGAGCACTGCATAAGAAGACAGAGATTAATAGTTCAATAGCAGCTCCACCTTCCCAGCTCCTCACAGGCAATAGCCAAACCATTGGGGTCTGCAAGAAATCAGCTCACCCATGCCTTTGATTGCCATTTTCTTTCTGAAAGGTCTCTGAAAAAACAAAAGCCAAGTGGGCTAGAGATGAAAGGTACCCTTAAAGTAGCAATAAGCGTGTTTGTCAACTTCTGCTTATGCATCTTAGGCATGTTGATGTTTTAACAGTAGCAGACAAACTATGCAATAACCTATCTGCTTCCCCCCAAGCCACAGACAAGCAAAGTATTGCACGCTGTCACTCTCCATAGTAACTGCTGCAGACAGCAGTACTGCTATCCTACCTGCAAACATTGCTTGTTTCATTATTAATTTTAAATCCTATTTGAAATGCTTATGTTTTCATTGGTTTTAGAATGGGATTGTGTCCTTTGAGTTACTGGCTAGAGGCACTGGTATAAATAGGCAAATTGCACAGCTCAAGACCGCTGCAGAGGTCTCCATACAAACAGGGATGAAAGTAGCATTCAGTAGTTCTAGATTGACCAGAACTCCTTAATAGTATTTCCTCAAGTCTGCCAGGAACTAATTTCATGGCATTCTCAGACCAAAAATTCAATACCTCCTAAAGACAAATTAAGTATACAGATTTGTATGCTATCGGTCTCTTCATTGCAGAATTTATCTGGCCTAGAAGCAAAAATTATTTTGCTATCCTGCACAAGCCAAGAATCAAAATGTTCCTACTACTCTCCAGTGAGAAAATCTGACTTACACTGTATTCCAGTCTTGGTAAGTGCTACCCTGTTTACCTTTTTCAGGGTAGATGCACAGCAAGCAAAACACTTGCAGTTATTTGCAGGTGCTCTCAAATCCCCTCACTGGCAAGCATGCCCCAGTACCTTCTCATTACACAGACACCATCCCCATGCTTTTTGCTCTAGGATACATTAAAATGCCTTATCAATGGTATTTTACAATGGCATGGAATAATAGCACTGGGCATGCATTTCCCCCCTGTCTCTACTTCCTTCTGAACTCAGTCAGGAAGATAAAGTAGGCAGTTTTGTCATAAAATAAGAATAACAAAACTTCTACATTTTGAGCTTTTTCCATTTCCTCCAGTTCTCTCAAAAGAGAAGGAAAGAAAAAAAAAAAAATCTCCGAGTTCCAAGCTGTTGGCAATTCCAGGCTGTGTTTCATCTATGGTATCTAAACCAAAGGCCAAATACCCAAGAAAAGCCATAACTTAATAGCTGTAATAGATGCAGTAATTAGTAGTTAGTTTTAATCTGCAAGTCTGAGAACTGATTTTAATATGTGAAACTATCCAAACTTGTTAAGCCCACACAAAATGATTTAGTTTCAAAGGACCTTCGCCTCTTAGCCTAGAAAATCCTTTTTTACTTGAAAAGGACCTCACCAGTTCTATCAGTAACACCCTCATCTGTTACAGTGCTAAATTTTCACTATCTACCACATCACCACTGCAAACTCAAAAGCCAAAACTAAAACTTGTGTTCCCAGAAGTCTAGAACAATTCAATTATTGGTTGCTACACCCCTTTTTACTGCTTCCCTTCCAGAGGAGGGTTAGGTCCAACCTGCATTCCTGTAGCAGTGGCTATCTAAGAGACCACCTCACCTCCAGGAAATGCACACCCAAAGCTCCAACAATTATAATACGTGCTAAGCTGGTTTGCTCCTGCATTAGCTTTCACCAGCCCCACCTCTGTTCTAGCTTAGCGGTCTGCTTCCTTTGAGGGCCTACGATAACTTTGTCTGGTTTAAGAACTGGAGAAGCCAAAGTGGCCAAATAGAGCAAAACCCTCAGATACTCCCCAACAGACACATGCACCTCATTATTTATAGGAACTGTTACAAACCATTTAGTTCAGTATCTTCACTGCTACCTCCACCCAGTTCTTTAACTGTGTATGAAATGCTAATTCCAAATATACATTCCTGTAGCTCTTCCCCTATACTCACAATTGCATTTAGCACCTCTGTGCTTCAGCTGGAGAAAAGTCTTATCAAAACATGTCTGAGACACTAAGGCAAAGTAAAAATATAGTCCTTTCTCCCATCGATTTGCTGGAAGGATTTTCAGTACCAGTAATGCTCCAGTGTTGAGATCTTATTTCTGCTTTTCACAGCCATAGTTATGATTCAAGATGACACATACCACAACCTAAATATTAGCGGACTAAGACATACATTGAGAAAAAAGCCTTAAAAAAGCCTATTGCCGATCATTACAATCTGCTGATGCAAACTTCACACAATTTACACTTTTTCTAATTACATTTGAATGGCTATGCTGCAGTAGCCAAGTTTTAAAGTGCATTCACTTTTCTTTATTAAAGTAACTGAATAGCATTACATTCCTTTCACCATTTTTTCCCCCGCAGACACTAGCAGATTTTAAATATTTGGGGCAATTTTCTTCCCCCCTCCCCTAGTTTCTATTGTTTCATTTAAGCTTACAGATCCTTAGCAAAAATTCTCTTACAGAACGCTCAAAGTCCCTACCCCATAGTTGGGGTGCTTCTGCATTTTGCAATAAGAAGTTTCTTGCAAGACATCTACAGAAACTTGTTTCTTGAAAGCATTATCTATAAAAAAACTGCTAATACATTGTATTAATTTCAATCAGCCAGAATAAGCATGGCCTACACAGAATTTGGTTGCCTGAGCAGCAGTCTCTCTACATTATATCCTAATGCCACCTCCCATGGCTCATGGTTCCCTTCCCTGCAACTGAAAGATCCTTACTTGTTCTAGCTTACAAATTGCACTGTCACAAAACCCAGTGACCCTCAAAACAACTAAGGTCTGTACAGTACTCGCAACATTTATAACCTCTCACAGAACATGCATACTGGACATGGTTTTGAGAGGCAGAAGCACACACAGATAGAACTCTAAGCTGTACCTTCAGACACAGTTATCTTTGCAGCTCCACTGCTGAGCTGCTTTCTGACACCTTCTCCTTGCAGGCCAAGTTACTTCCTAGAACTAGGATTTCATGGTATCTAGCTGGTGAGGGGGTAGGCAGACAGGAGGAACAAAAGTGGCTTCTAGTTTCTTTTTCACCTCCTGACAATATTACCACATTTTACAACATGTTTGCCCACAGCATCAGCATGAAGTTTAGAAGTGCCAAACTACAAAGCAGGCAGTCACTATTCTCCAGATCACTCTACCAAAACACTTAGTACAATCTTTCTCCGTGTCTATTTTGACAATGCTCTGCATTCTAGCAACTCGCAAAATGTCCAATAATGAATACTGAAAACATGGCAAAAAGACAGTCTCCTAAAGTTTACTTCAAACAAATACAGAAAACCTTCATCAAGAAGCAGCCAAAAAGACCAGTTTGGGCTCCATTCCAGCTGTCTGGCATAATACTTGTTCTGTTCATATTACAGACAACACTTTAAAATTTGGCTGACACACCCAGTAAAGTGGCTCCCAACACCCTGTATGTGTTTACACAAATATCCAAGACTGAGCTTACACCAGCATTCTTAGGGTTTCTTTGTTTTAAAACTGAGAGCGTGATTTAGGGATTTCTGCATCACAGAACTAGGGCAGGAAAAAATTTCTCTAATACCAACTGTTGTGAAGATGAAATGAGCCCATCTGGATTTATCCTACCTTCAACATCATTATGCTAGTACTTAGGAAGTCCAATTTAATCTTCCTATATCTCACAGTACACAGATGTTAGTCCCAAATTAAAAGATAAAATATTCTTGTAATCTTCCTTTCCTTGCAGTAGGAAGCAAAACCCCACCTTTTTTGCCAGTCATTCACAGCCCACATTCACATGGGGCTTCATGAAACCTCCAATCTATCAGTCTGCCCCTTGGAGATAGAAATCAAACTCTACAGACTTTCCCTCTCAACCAAGAGCATCATTTATACAGAACAATTAATATTCACTGCTCTGAGTTACCGCACCATGCGCATAGAAGAAAAATTCTCTTTGTGTGATAAACAATCTTGGAGAAAAATCAAGCAACTTAATACTGAAGTCCCAGGTATTCTCAGTAGTTTGCCATAATAAATAACAATCCTCTGAACTCCCGAGGTTATACCTTGGATCAACTGATATGCATAATGAAAACCTTGCTACTAACTAAAAGACATAATGTCATCTCAGATTGTCCCACCACTCTCCCTCTTTGCTTATCTAGTATCAGGAGGTGCAAAAGGTAGCAACTTGTGCTCTTCTATAAGTGCAGTTTCACTGAACACTTACTTACGTTTAACTGAACTATTGCCAAAAGATGGAGTTTCAGTCTTGCTACTACCTTATCCCTGCCCCATGTACATCCTGCTTCCCTGTGTTGACTCAAGCAGTTGCAGAATGAGCCAAGTTAGCTTTGCTAAGCCAAAAGAAAATTAACCAAAAAAAGCAGAAGAAATGCCCATGCAGAGTAAATGCTACTTGAAGCCACCCCCAATGCTTCATTTCTAAGGGCTTTTTAAAGGCATGGGACAAGAGACCTGGAAAAACAGTGTGTTCATCAGATCTGAGGATAATTCTGACAGGAAGAGACCTCAGGAGGTCATCTTGTCCAAACTTCTGCTCAGACCAGATAAATTCATCCAGATGACGACAATACATAATCTGCTTACTATTGGGACCTGTAAAGGTTAAGTAACTTGTTAAGGAGGAAGTAAATGAAGCCTAAGAAAGGAAAGGCTCAGCAACACATTCACAACAGAAAAAGAAGAGGGGCAGGGAAGCTTTGCTACCAACATTTAAAAAAAAAAAAAAAACAACTAATATTCACTTCTACTCAACAGGAGAAGTGGATCAGCACCAGCTGATCATCAGCATGGCACCTACCAGGATTGCTAGGTTGCCCTAATAAGATGAAGGGAACTGAAAAAAGCATCAAGGCATATAAATCTTCTACAGAGATGGAGGAAGCACAGCTTAAGCCATTCACAACATTATGAGTCTTACACTCTCAGGTCTGCCATAAAAATGGCACTTCTTTGGAATATTTGCCTCACTGTGTTAGTGAGTGAGTGCATCACTTAGATAGCATTGCTGTTTTATCAGATACACAGATTATCCTCATTTTCTTAAATTGGTAGGATCCGGGATTTGCCCACTTTGCTTGGATGCAAGACTGCATTGGCAGAGTCTGCCAGTCACGTTTACATATGCTCTTGGAGCCAGCAGCACTCCTGTTCTTTGCCTACACAGCACAGCACTCAGCACATGCTACTGACATTGGAATTTCTGAAGCATCACACTGTTACATGTAATGCAAATAAACAGCCTTCTATCTGCATCACTTACTACAGTCCTAAATATCTCTCATTATAAGGGAAAAAAAAAAAGACAAAAGGAGATTGATACTCACTTCTGCTAATCGGAAGCAGATTTTTTTAAAAAATTGTTTAAAAAAGATAAAAGAGAATAGACTGTAAATCTTCCACACTTGAGGGCATCTAATCTTTTAGGCCAAACACCACTCCATAGACCCCATTATATACGTGGCTTTGGAACACCACACAATTTCAATACTACTGCCATAACTGCTAACACATCTACCCCAGTGATTGCTAAGTAAGTTTTGCTCTGCTGTGTTACTCACTGCTTGGTGGATATTAGCCTTTACTTCTTCACTCAGCATTCCCTCGAACACAAAGGAATCCCCAAATTTCTCTGCCTAGAAAAAAAAAATTTAAAAAATCACCCATATTATGAAAGGAATGTTATTTTTAAAGCTGTAAGTGTGAGTGGTGTTTTATTTTATCAAGGATAAGGAAATTCTAATACTATTTTTGATTTGTCTTTCAAGGAAGCTATTTTGGAACAGAAGAGAAGGCATTTTACCTCTGGATGTCACTGTTCTTCAACAGCAACTGGACAGATGGCAGCTCACAGAGCTTCTGCAAATGTTTTTAGATTTATTAATTAAAAATGCAGTTCCAATTGTCCCAACTGTTTTAAAATGCTGCAGTCAACGATCTAACATTCAGAGGAAGGCGTAATTTCTCTTCGTTTTCCTTTGGGAATCACAATAAAAGACTTAAGCCTTGTCACTTACTGCTCCATCATCACTAGCACCATGTATTAAAAGTGCTGTAACAATAGGAGAGTTAAAGAGTTACCCAATCATTATGTCTCACATTATATAAAGCCAAAAGAAAACAAAAACCACAAATAATTTTTCAGTGGATCACAGTACATGATACTAACATAGTTTTTTTTTCCCCTTGGTAAACTAAGAGAATTGATATACTAAGGAAATCAAAACTACAATTCAACACATTTGCCCTTCTCAGTTTCTTCCTTTTATTATAGGCATCCAGAGACTGAGACCAATGGCCATGAGTTGCTTCTGCACACTCAGAACTCTTCAAGCAGCACAGTTTGAAAGAAGGATCCCATTGTCCTGGTTTTGGCTGGGGTAGAGAGTTAATTTTCTTCTTAGTAGCTGGTACAATGCTGTGTTTTGGATTTAGTATGAAAACCATATTGATAACAGAGATGTCTTAGTTGTTGCTTACTCTAGATGAAGGACTTTCCAGTTTCCCATGCTCTGCCAATGAGCAGGTACACAAGAAGCCAGGAGACAGCAGATGCAGGACAACTGACCCACACTAGCCAAAGGGATATTCCATACCCTAGAACACCATGCTTGGTGTATAAGCTGGGGGAAGTTGGCCAGGGCCTGCTGATCGCTGCTCAGGGACTGGCTGGGCATCGGTCAGCGGGTGGCAAGAAACTATATTGTGCACCACTCTGATTTTTTTTAGTTTCTTTTGTTTGCTTCTATCCCCTACCCCTTGTGTTTTATTCCTCTCTCTTTCTCTCTCCTTTTCATCACAATAGTTATTATTGTTATTACTATACTTCAATTATTAAATTCTTATCTCAACCCATGAGTTTTACCTTTTTCTGATTCTCCTCCCCATTCCACCAGGGCAGGGGAGGGAGTGAGTGAGCAGCTGCGTGGTACTTAGTTGCCAGCTGGGGTTAAACCACAACACCCACTCACCACCCAAACTGCAATAAGTTTTAGCCTATAGTAGTGATCTTTATATATTCAGTTTCAGAAAGGAAAGAGAAGAGAAGAAAAAAATAATCTCTCTCATTTGCCCAATCTGAATAACCCAGAGAGAGGCAAACAGGTTCATCACGAAATGGACCCCAGATTTCAGTCTGACAGCCTCTATCAAGGGCACTTTTAAAGTTTCTTAAAAAATACTTTTGGTTCAACAAGATAGCTGTACACCTAGAGATTTTTTTCTTCAGCTTTCTATTTACTTTCAGGTTTCATCTCCCACTGGAGTTTAGTCTAGTCCTTAACAGAAGAAAACCAAGAAGTAGGTTGGTTCTGTTTACCCACAGTAATACGGACACTATTTAAATACATAAAAACGTGCTCAGATGCATCCCCAAAAAACCCCTGAAGAATCAGTGCTGTTGAACTCCAGGTTTATTTTTCCAAATCCAGTGTAAAAAGGGGCTCCACATGACAAGCAAGGGAGACAGGACAAGTGGAGCACCCAACTATGCTAGCTGAGACAGGCTCCATCTGATGCTGTGCCACATTTAAATACCACTGCACATGTGCTCATTCCGGAAGCTGTTTGCAACAAACCTTGTTCAAACTCAAAATTGTTAAGCAACCTTTTTTCATAATTATTGAGCTAAGAACTTAAAACAGAAATAGTGCTGCAGATAAAAGAAGCCCTTCATCCAACCAGAAGGACTGTATCTTCCAAATGAGAACCAGCTTAATCAAGTGAATTCAGCAAAGTGCCTCCTTTGAGACCTGATCATTACCAAGGCTTTTATTTGCCTAAAAGGCCTGTCAGGAATTTATAAAAGTTGCGTAGGAACAGTCAACTGTCAGGAAAGATCAGAGCCTTATGCACAGGTAGCTTCTTTCTTGGAAGAACCTTAACATATTATTTCTTAGTCCATTGTTCCCAGTAACATGCATAAAACTATTATTACACTTGCTATTATATCTTCTTCAGACAACAGGGCTTTCTATTGCTCACCTCATTAGCAAGCAGCTGCGCTGAACTAGCCTGCAGAGTCCTCAGCTATCGCAGTTTTTTTAAATCCCTTCTACCCTGTTCCTCTAAAATAAGGAAAACCTAACAACATAGTTGTACTAGTACAAAGATGTCCTAGGACCCGAAGGTCAAAAAACCCCAAACAAAAAGCCCAAGAAATCTTGCATAGACATATTCAGCCACTTGTTTGCTTCACCCCAATTGCCTCAATCATAGCGCAGGGAAGATACTAGTTCAGACATCAAGATGCTTGCTAAATGTAAGAGTATAGATCTAAACACCCATTCAGACCCCTGAGCAGCAACGTAAGACAATTTCATCTCTCCACTACTTACATCAGAAATATTCTAGCACAGAAATCTGAAGAAAGTATTGTAACAGCCTTCAAAAAAGAAAAAACTTAGGTTTTTAACAGGAATTCTGTCAACACAAGATGACAGAAGACTGCATACTCTTCTGCCTTACCTCAGTAATGTAGCCAGTAGAATTCACAAATCTCTCAAATTCCTCATTGCTGACCTCATACTGATCCATGTAGAAACTGTTAACATGGACTCTTCTAGCAGGCCATTCTCCATCTTGCTGTATTTCAGGCTCATCAGTGCCCATTGTGAACACTCCTCCTGGAATAGCGACCATCTGCAGAGAAAACACCCCCCAAAAGATTATGAAAATGAAAGACTGAAAAGTCTTGTATTGGTCTTTCTTCTCCTCCACCTCATCTTTAGAGGTGGTTTTGCTTTGAGCAGCATTTTACTGACAAAAATAGCACAACAAAACAGCAACAGTGGCATCTTGATTACCACCTGTTTGGAAAAAATAGCAAGCACAACTTAAATTGAGAACAAAAACTCCATTTGCAGCTCTTTCTACATGAAGTCTGGGTAACTCAGAACTTCTGCTGAGGGTAATGCTTATGCTTTAACGAGCATCATGTTCCCCTACTTTACCCAAGAGCCAAGAAACAATTCAGAGTCCCTTCTACTCATTTCCAGATGAGGAATTTTGGTATTTCACTCTATTTCTAGGAAGCCTTGATACAACAATGAAGAATCTGGAGATTGTGAAACTGTCAAGTGCTCTTTTGGGGACAAGCCTATGCCTGTTTGCATGCTAACTACACATGGTTTTTCATTTAATAACAGGCACGTGCAGCATTTTATTACCATCCGTGCTGCAAACTGCCAGGTAGACACAGCACCTGCAGCTCCGCGTGCCAGAGATGAGACAAACTTTCAAGTCAGTTATACCCCACTCCTCTGGCAGACTGGCCTTGTGCAAGAGCCTCAAGCTTCAGAAGTAAAGGGACAAGTGACAGAATAACTTTTTCACTACTTCAATAAGGTGTTTTCCCTTTAAGGCCTCAGCTGGCTTCCAGAGAAAAAAAGCCCCACATTTCACCTCAGCCTTATTGGGCTCTTTGCAGGAACACAAAAGCTCCAGAGGTCTTGTCATGCCTTACCAGATGTTTCCCAAGAGCCCTCTAAAGACCAGACACTGAGCAATGCACTGCTTGTCCAAAGAACGAGACAATCCAGGATCCCTGCTCAGAAGTTCGTGCTGGAAGGAAGAATGACAGCTCAGGCCGCAAAAAATCTTCCCAATGGCCAGGTGACATTTCAAGGGCTGACCAGCCAAGAGCTAACTTGCCAAAAATTTACCCAACTCATCATAAACGGTTGAAAGAATTAGGGAAGAACACTCCCACTCCTTTCTTTTCAGTATTCCTGAGCTACCTCCACCCCTTAACTCACATTGGATTCAGCCACCTCCTCCTCTGGCAACAGTCAGAGGCTTGTGAATGAATGAGCCCCAAGAAAGCCATCCAGCACCGCCATAGGCATCCACTGTGGAAAACAATCTGGCATAACATATTCCACTAGAACATACCCTGGCAGCGATCCATGATCACACACTACTCTTACAAAGGAATTCAAGCAGGAGGACCAGTGACAGAACCTAAAATGAGCAAAGCCAGTTCTAAAAGGCAGCAGCATTTTTTTATTTGCAAGATCCCAATGTTTGGTATGCAGGAAACTTAAGTCTAATAACAAAAATATTCACTGAGAGAGAAGTTTCCAGACTCGCACACTTCTGACAACTCCAGAAGATCATCTCAAGTTCTGACAGAACAAGAATCCTGGGTCTTAAATGTACAAGAGTTCAAACAAAATTCCATATGCATGTAGTGGAATAACACAGTATGCAACATGTCTATGAAGAGTATCAAAACTGCAGAGATAGGGTTGTAAGAAATGTGAACTGATGTAACTTTATTTAAACGATAAGGCAAGTTCATAGAACCAAATGTGAACTCTGGACCATTCTGGTGCACAGCCTAGATTATAAGACTTTGATTCTTCTATAGTTGGATTTTTTAAGGTGTTTTTTTTTCCTTACTTTACAAAATTCTTTTCATAAAGTTAGATGCTTTCACAAAACAGTTTATCTGGATGCTTACAATGACTCACCAGTAAGACAAAAAGAGTAATTAGCTACCTTCCAGCTTGTGGAGTTCACTGTAATTTTGTAGTTACAACACCACTAGCATACCAAATGACTGGTAATTAAGTTCACATCAGTTATGCAGCACTTCTCCCTATTCTTAAGGGAAGCTGGAGTACTTGATAAAAACCTACATATACAATTTCATTGTTTCTTCTCCACCATAGATCTCTTATTTTGCTTGGGCCTCTCAGCAACACTTAAAATTCATGCAACTTGTAACAGGCCTGTAGAAGTGCTACAAATACTTTTTCCTTTGAACTGACAACATTTGAAGTTAGCAACATCCTTGTATCTTTTTATCCACTGAAAAGAATCTGAGCACTTACAGATTGTCTTTAACCAAAACCATAAAAGGGCTTCAGGATAAATTTGCTTACATTTTTTAGGACTTACGGGATGACTACATGGTACAAAGTTGCACCGCTTCCTTCCTTCCTTCCTATCTCTTTCCAACCTGCTGTAGCTAAAATAACTCCTTGAAGCAATCTTCAAAGCAAGATACAGAGCTTACTAGTGAACTGCTGTCCAAAAGCATGTGAAAAATTAACTCTCGCTTTACAGCCTAGCATTCATTTTCAACACCTGAAAAATCTCTATAGATTACCAGTGTACATTCAGCTAGAAACATCCAAAGGCTTCCTTGTGGACATTTCCAGCCCTCTAGCGCAGTGACAGCTGAGACTTCTGCACGTCCACCAATGTTGTGTCCAACCGATAAGCAAATATTGATTCCACAGGATTATCCTCCCCCACCAGGACAGCTCATTTCACAGCTCCACCTCCTGTTTGGAAATAGTACCTGCCTTCAAAAGCCAGCTTTTTGATACCACCACATCACAGGCTGCAAAGCTCAGATGTCTGACAGCACTCTTCAGCTGAGACCACAGAAATACAGCACTATGTGAAGAACAGATTTCCTGCATAGACACCACAGCCAGAGGCCACGTTTGTATAGCTAATGAAGCAGCTTTAACATCTAGTTTTAAAATACAGGTAGCTAACACCAAGGAACTAATCTCTAAGAAATATCAAAGTTGAACTATGGAGGCAGAAATCCAACAGCAGAGGCTGACAGATATGTCATTTACTGAATTAGGTAGTATGAGCAACGTTAATTGCCTGTATCTTCACAGTATTACTTAGGTAGCACCTGCAGTTGCCTTTGAAGCTCAACTTCAACTACAGAAACCACATTTCTCTATGATTATACTTACATTGAAAGTATTATGCTAATGTAGAGCGCATCCACTAAAATACTAGCTCCCCAATTCTAAAAATGTAGTGGAAATAAGTAATCTCATTTGTTGTTGAGGTAGAGGCTAATTCCTCCCTAAATTCCCTTTTGATAAAAATGTTTTCTAGCTAAGCATAATTAGTTAGGTTATGAACACAGCTTAAAAACTAGCAGTAATTAGTTTTCATTTCCTAATGTTGAACTTGCCAGATGCCTTCCATAAAGTAAGAGTCAAATGATCTTTTTTTTCACTCTACAGCAAGACCCACAGTGAAATGCTGAAACTTATTACACAAAACGTATACTAGCAATGTAAAGCCCAAGTGCAATATGGATTATTTAATTCATACTCTTTAAATATTCTCAAGTACAGCCTACAATAGTAAAGGCATAATTACCACTAGGCATCCTTCCCTTGGTAGTTTCCACATTGCCTGTGTGACAGAGGCTTTTTCCAAGCTGATGCAGCTTCCCAGTGTCACACCACCAAGAGGCAGTAAAAGAGGCAGTAAAAGAGGCAGCCCCTCACATTTTCACTACGCGCCAAGCCATCTTCTGCAAGAACAAGATCCAAGTCTGCTGCAATATAATTTTGTCTGCCAAAGCTTACTAGCACCTTTCATGAAATGAAATGGCAATCCCATTGCTAATAGCTGAGCATATCTCATCCAGTGAGGCATTCGGACTGCAGTGATGCAAAAGAAGTCTCAGTATCCCTTTGCAGTAGGCACACTCATGGCACATGAACCCACTTTAAACACTGCCTTCATGAGGAAGGCGCATTCCGCTCTGGATGGTGTCTTTCAGACGAGCAGCAACAGGAATAGAAGGAAATAAGCAATTAAGGAGACGTTCCCTTTAAGGGAACATGAAAATATATCTACATATGGATACATAAATGATGTTTTTGCTGAAATATACAAAGGAGGCACGACACAGCAGTTGCTGGTGTTTCAATTGCATTGATACCAACAGAGACTTAAAAAGAGATATGCGTGTGTGTAATCAGAGCCATAGCAGTATGGACACACAGCAAGGGACTCCCCTCAATGCTACACCTGTCCAGGCTGTACAGCGGCAGCCAGCTCTGCTCTGGCCAGCCCTCTGGCAAACACGGCTGCTGTGGACCAGTTAAAGGCACGGGCAGGCCTGCCAAAACCAACAGCCGAGAGGCACAGCCGGCCCTGTTTTGTCATCTCAGCTTTGCACAGGGAGGCACGGGCAGGGCAGACACAACCGAGGACATGGGAAGGCCGCTCAGAGATGGGCACCACTGCCCAGGCCTCGCTCCATCTTCGGGAGCGCCCAAACGGCCCGGGAGATGCTTGGGCTCCCCGGGTGGGAAAAGCGAGGCGGGACCAACCGAAGCACCCGTGCCCGAGCCCAGGCTTTCAGGAGCGAGGCCAGAGCGGGCCGCGAAGCAGCTTTGATTTGCATTTCTCCACAGAAACCCGCTCGCTGGGACCCTCCGCCAACCTCCCGAGCACGGCAGGAGTCCCTGCTTCGCCCCAGCGCCCGGCCTGGCCCGCGGAGGCCGCCGTGGCCGCCCGCCCCCTCAGCGTGCTGGGCCTGCCGCCCCAGGACGGGCACCCTGCTGCTCACCGGGCCGCGCCCCGCGCTCCGCCCGCCGCCGAGTACCGCCGCGCCGCTGCCGCCCGCCCGTCACCGCCGCCCCGGCTGGCGCTGCACCCGCAGTCCCCGCCAGCAGCTGCCCCCCCGGCGGCGGCGGCCGCCAGTCCCAGCAGGAGGAGGAGGAAAAGGAGAATGCAGCGGGACGCCCAGACGCGGGTTACCCCGGGCGCAGCCATGTTGGCCGAGACACCACGTGCCGCCCTCCGTCACGTGACAGGCCGCGTCTTAAAGGGGCAGCGCCGCGTCGGGCGGGGGCCGAGATCTGGCCCGGCGCCCTGCTGTGCCCGTCCGTCCGTCCCCTCAGCGCCGGTCCTGCCCGCGGAGAGGCCGCTGGCGCACCCCGGGGCGCAACCCCGCACGCCGCTTGTGCTTGTCTCCAGCAGGTACGTGAGGCCTTGTGTGTAGAGCGAGGAGGCGGGGGTCCCTGGGCCGAGGGGATATCGCCTCAGGAGCTCCCTGGCGGGGTGGCCCTGCAGCCCTCGGCCTTTTGTAGCCGTTCTGGGAGCTGGATTTGAAGTTTGCCTTGCCATTTTCTAAAAATAAGTGGGTGCTGAAGCAAACACAGCGTAAGCTCAGCACACAGACCCGTGCTGTCACCGAGATGCAGTCCCCCGTGCTCGGGTACCTCGAGGGTAGTGTCTGCTGTGTGACGTATTCAGGTTTAGTCAAGATGTATGTCCAGTACTTGTTAACAATTAACATTCTTGAGAAAAGCATGTATGTGAAATGAACGCAGATAGGTCTGTGCTCCCGAGAAAGATTTCTTAACTATCCACCAATAATATATGATCCCTCATTGACTTTTCATTTCACCTCCACAGGTAAAAAATAAGGGAAAACATATGTTGCCTTTAAGTATTCCCACTTTGAGATGTCAAAAACTGCAACTACAGGTCATCATAGTTGACTGATAATGTTATTTATCAATATTCATAGTAAGGGGAAATTCAAACCATGTAGGTATCACTCAGCAGAAGTCGGGCCTGGCTCTTGTAAACTTTCTTAGAAATGATAATTAGCAATTCATACCAAGGATGGTGGTCGTGGCCTTGGCCTCTGGCTGAGCATACCAGTGGTGTTCATGTGTGGATTAAGCACTTTCTTTCTTTCTCTTTTGCAGCAGATTGCTGCAATGAAGCTGCAGCTGAAGGACAGCCAACAGCACGTTGATGGCATTAATGTCAGAGACTCGTACAAGGTGCAGGTCTAAGGCCCAAAAGTTAAGTGCTTACACCTTTGACTGTGTTCAATAGCAGTATGTAATATGCCTATATACAGGCATGTAGGCGCCTTCCTCCTAAGAGTACCCTCTTCTCCTCTATTGGTGGATGATGATGCAACTCAGCATCATTTCAGAATAAGGACTTAGGAAAATATAAAGGTGTTGTACATTCCTTGGGCACTTCTGTTTGTATATCTATCCTGGCATTTCAATTTTTCATGCTTAAAAAATGAATTTTACCAAGTATGACACAACCAGTCTTTATGGCAAAAATATTACCATGGAGGCGGGGGGTGGGGAATATCACTGGAGGGGGGAAAGGAGAAACCTGCTTTTCTTTCCAAGTGAATATCAAATACTGTTACTTCAGTTTTGGAGTCTTTTACAGGAGTTTTCAGTGCAGGTGACTGAGAAGCAGTTTGTAACAAGCCAGCTGAGTGGCAACATGCGAGTGTATAAACCAAGCAGGTCAAGAATGGAAATGTACTTTGTAGAGGCACAATGGCCTCCTCCTTTGCTCTTGGGAGAGGTTGCAATTTGCTGTTAGTAGGAAGCAGCAAATTACTACCCCACTCTTTGCCAGCTCAGCTGGCTGCGACTTTGTGATCAGAGCAAAGGCTCTTCCCACTCGCTGTCCCCCTGCTAAGGAGCTGGGGAAGTAGCAGGTGCAGATGCCTGCTTTCTTGTGTGACATAAATCCAAAGTCCTGCCACCTCATTCACAGGCAGAAAGGGCGTAGGGCTTTTGTAATCCTTTCTACTCACCACACAGCCAAGGTACATACCCTAAGGCAGATGGTGATCAGCTGTCTCAATCCAGAACTGTCAATACCTTCTACGTCAGGGAACTGGTAATGCCCTTATTTTCCTTTGTTTTTCCTGTGGTTCACTGTAGTTGTTGAAGATTTTGGTGCTCTGTCATGTAAATCTTTACTTGCTGTGGGAGCTTCTGTTCCAGATTGTCAGCAGAATGGATATTCTGGATCCTCTGCTATGCTGAAAGAAACCTTTACTCATTCTGTGAGATATTAATGCAAAATATTTAATATATTTTTTCCCTGTACAGGTTAGGACCGTGCAGCAAAAAGAAGTATGACCGTAGTGAAAGAGGGTGGGTTTTTTTTGTTTGGTTGTTTTGTATTGGTACTGGAAAGGAACACTACTCAACTGTATTTGCTATATGAAATTTTACTGTGTGTAAAATGACAGTGCTGGGAGTCTTCACAAGGATGCATTTCAATTATCCATCATTGGTCCCTTTTGCCCTGTGTCGTACTTAGAAAAGCAGCAGAGTGCAGGAAAACAAATGAATACAAACTTAATTATAAAATCAACCCTTGCTGCTTCAGGGTTAGAAAATGTAAACATTCCTTTTATGTTGAAACTGTAATCTTAGCCCCATGCATTAATGAATCTCTATGAAAATGCAAAGTAAGTATAACTTATTTTCTCCTTCCAAATTTCCAATGCCGTTTACTGAAATGACAGCAAAATCTAGGTATCCAAATTGTACAGTCTTCTAGAATTGAAAAGAGTCTGCCAGGATAACTTATTAAAGCCATGGGATTCTGGCTGGGTAATGGTGGAATTCAAGAAAAATCAGTGAATTCCCAATGACCTGGGACAGTTCTCTAGTGTGTCTTGCTTACTCATTCTCATTGCTCATTTTCCTAGACTTCTTTTCTGCATCATTTCCATACCTCCATCAGGAAGGTTTATGTTCCTTATTCTCTCAGGAGACTAGATGAAATAATTACAATTACAGTTTGCTTCTGAGCAACATCCAACTTCCAGTTTATAATCCTGAGGACTTGTGAGAACTTTTGCTGGTGTCATTTATTGATCATGTTTATGCTCCTAAGCCATTTGTTCACAGCTAATCTCTTCCACATGGGGTTTAATTACCCTCTTTCCTTGCACTGAGTGCACCATGCTTCAGTGTTAAGAGACTGATTTCACTGTTATTAAAATATTACAGAAATGAGAGCCTTTTCAGCACATAGCTGAAATGCTGAGATGTTGCCTAGCATTTGTCCTTATTGTTCGTAGTGCTTTTCATCTCTTGAGTGCTGCAGTGCTGGCATGGACAGCTCTGACAACGGGAAGCTTTTGTGATCATCTGCCTCATCATGATAACCAGTCACAAGCAAGATTAGACAGTTTGATCCTTAGAGTCCCGGAGGCTGCCTGGAATATCTTCTGCTCTAATTTTTCTTCCAGGGCTTCTGATTGTGCAGCTGAACCAACAGCAGAAACAAAAACATATGCAAACCCACCCTGCAGGCTGGAGCGCTTTCTGTCCAAAATACTCCAAAGAAGTCAACAGTTAATTGCAAACTTGGCAGCATAAAACAAGGTAATATTGTTCTTATTCTTGGAAAATAAAGGACTGCAAACTTAATCTTAACCAATTTCATCAATGCTGAATTCATGTAATTGCTACAAGTAAGGTAGTGATGGACCAGAATGAGGTTCTAAAAGGAGAAAAAGAACAGAATTCTCTAAAAGAAAAAAAAATCTCTTGCAAGGTGTGTTCCTGTGACTGAAATCACATGTGTGATTGGGCTAAACATTTATAATTATAGCACTCTAAAGATGGAAGTGTTATCTACTCTTTTTCATTATTTCCTCTCTAAATTCTTGAACAGTTCTCATTCCTTAGACCCTCTTTGTGTATGTGCATGTGATCTAAGCCCAACCCCTTGATTGCTACTGAGCAAATATATTCTATTCCCCATCTCAGAGGCTACCTGCTGTAGTTCACATTATCAATGAAACACTTGCTTTAAAGAAATAACCCTATAGTACTTCCAAGTGGGAAATGTTTAATTCCCAGGCTGCCCTACTGTTTCATCTCTTCTTAAAGCTGTAAGATCATAGTAACCTTGTAAATTCACTGTGCCTGCAGCAGCATCCCAAAGCAAGTTCCTGAAGAGAAATGGAAACATTTTCCACTGTTGGAAATTTTCATTATTATCTTGTCTTTGCCAGTACACCTTCAAATCTAGCAAATTCTTAGCAGTACTTTATCAGTATTTTTGGTGGAAGGGCCTTCAGAAGCACAAACTCCGCAGCCTTTGAAGAACTGACCAAGACCCAGAAGCAAACGTAGTCCATGAGAAGAAAACGTAGCCTTTGATGTTCTACCTTCTGGAGAGGCTACAAAATCAGAGAACTGGTAGGCTGCAGAAGCAGCAGGAAACAAAGGACATGGACTGGTGTAGGAGAAGCGTGGAGAGATGTATGCAACTTTTCAGACAAGGAACCGAGGACCTGCAGGCTAGGATAGAGCAGAATGTCCCCAGGTCTCCTCTGCTGGCTCCTGTCCATCCCATATTCACAGAATTTCATACTGTCAGGCTGAGTGGGGCTGGGGGACCCATTCAACCTCCATCTGTGGGAAATTCCCCAAAACTATGTCTTACATTGCATGCAATTTCTAACATGCTGCTGCTGCTGCTCTTATTTAGCACTTGATAATGAAGATAGTTGAAGGCAGGCTGCTAGCATAACTGCTAAAGGCGTTCAGTGGGCAAAGCTCTTTGCCACTGACTCTAGTGACATCCTTATGTCACTGCCTAAGCGCACCAGATGTTCTAGCCGTTCGCTGTCCTAGCCCTACAGAACTCATCCAGAGATTAGATTTGATTACACAAGAATTCATTAGGATTACCTAATGATATTAGGCACCGTTACTCTGCCAAGTTCCTGATGAGTAATGGCTTGTAGCATTGCAGCCATTTATGAAAATCATAGAGCTCGATTCACTGACCTTCGCTCAAGTTCCTAAGTCATGGACTTCAACTTCTGCATATTCTTGATAGCTGTAACTGCAACTCCTCTGATGTTATTTTTTAATGAAGAACCAGTATAATGGTAGTGTTGAATTGGACCACTGCCTGATCCGGACTTGTTCCCTTTCCCCAGCAGCGGTGTGCTGCTGGAAGGAGGGAAACTAGCAGTGACCATGGCAGCAGCAGTTACACCCCATTTCCTCTCAGCAGCAGTAGGTGCGGGTCCCTGCGGGTGGAGGCAAGAGCAGGGAAGTGTTTTCTTCCCCTTATGCCAATTAAAGTGGTACAGCACTTCTGCAGCACAAACATTGCATCTCCTTCTGTGAGGAGCTTTGCGCTGCCAAACACAGCCACATGCACCCTATGGAGGCCACAACAATTGCAGTATATGCATGGACAATATACCTTGACTAATTTTAAGAACAAATAATTGCACAATGCAATAAATTAAAGGAAATGTTACTTATTTGTCATCACTGCTAGTCATTCTGGCTGAAGTTGCGCTGTCAGTCAGTGGACAGCCTTTAACATTAATTAGTAGCATCCCTACACCAGACAGTCTTACTGAAGAGGAAACCAAGTAAAACTCCCTTGCTGCTTTCAGAGTTTTAAACTGTTCTTCTGCAGAATAGCAGGTTTTACCCCACGTTACCGCGTTCCACACAGCTGGCAGCCCTCAGCCAAAGGGCCTTACCTTCCCATGAGGAATTTACCCTACAAGTGAAAGCAGCGCGTGTCATAACCTTTGAAACCTCCATCCCGCAGGGTTAAGCGCGGGGCTGGAGCGCGCTTTCTCCGCTATTTTGCGCTCCCCGGACCTGCAGGTACTCAGTATTTTCTTTTCCCCGGCTCCGTTTGCTCGGAGCTCCTGCAGCTGCTAACAGCGCCGGTGCGTCCCGTAACTCCCCGGCGGCGGGCAGGCGCTCTCCCACCCGTCATTCGCCCGGGACCCTGCGCGAAGCCCCGGGCCCCGGCCGCAGCGCAGCAGGAGCCCCCGGCCGCGGCAGCGCCCGCGCCCGGCACGCCGGGACCCGGCACGGTGCCGCGGTGGGGCGCGCCGCGGGGCACGCCGGGAGTTGAAGTCCGGCAGCGACGCTGCCCGGCGGCGGCTCGGCGGCGGCAGGACTCCGCTACCCAGAGTGCCCCGCGCGAGTATATAAGGCGCGGCGGCGAGCTCCGAGCGCAGTAACCATGTGGATGTGCAGCTGAGGCGGCGGCGGGCGGGGGGGAGCTCGGCGCAGCCTCCATCCTAACGGGACCGGGCAGCGCCGCGCCGCCAGCATGGGGCTGCCGAGCCGCCGCTAGCCCGCCCCGCCGCCACCAGAGCTAGGTAGGGGCCGCTGTGGGTAGGGGTGGCGGCAGTGGCTGGGGAGGGAGGCGGCTAGCCGGCCGCCGAGGCAGCCCCCTTCCCCAGGCCGCCGCGGGCCGGGCGGGGCGGGGGGGTGCGGAGCGGTGCTGGGCGGGGGTGCCTCGCCGAGCCGGGCCCCTCCGTGCGGGCTGGCCCCGGGCGGGGGGGGGTCGCTGCCGGCCGGGGTCGCTGCCCGCCGCAGGACGGCCGGGGCCTCGCCGCTGCGCCGGCCGCTCCAACTTTCCCCTGGTTCTTGGTGGGGTTTGTCCCTTTCGGAGTTGCGGCTCAGTTGCAGGAGGTATGTGGCGTTATGTAAACACTGGCGAGCGCTGGTGGGGACTTGGCTGTGGGCGATCGTACTCTTAAACGGTCGAAGCTGGGCAGCCGCGGTGGATGTTCCCGAGGGTCCCGGCGCCTCCTCTGGCGGGCCAAATATTTAGCGGTCTCCTGGGGTACCGGAGCCGGCCCTCGCGCGGGGGAGGGGGCACGTGTGCCTTCCCGGGTACGTGGGATGTGGGCTCATGGCTTTGTGCTGAAAGCTCAGTTACTGCTGGTTTGGGTCTGGGGGCCGCCCTGTGGCCCCTCCGCCTGTGCAGAGGCTGCGTGCGCCTGTTGCTCCACAACCCCTCGCGGTGGCTCCCTGGGCGCAGGGGGCTGTATGCACCCACCATGGCTTGGGCTCAGCCAGGCTTTCCCCTCTAGTATAAAACCTCTTTGCCCCATGCAGGTTAAGTCCCACTCACAGTAGTTTTTGTATAACAACAACAACAACAAAAGCTCCCAACAGGTGAATGGTTTCAATAAGTGCATCATATCCATCATGTTACGCACTGTGCAGCAGTTCACTTGTGCCCGCTCAGCTGCAGATGGATCGGACTGTGGTGTTGCTACTCAAAAATCAGGAAGAGAAAACGTGGCTAATACAATCCAGATCTTTGCCTTATGAAGATTCAGTGACTCGACATCGTGCATGAAGTAGTGTGCATGTGTGGTGGCTGTTTGCTTTATTTATTGATGAGGGCCGGTACCTGTGCATGTGTTTTATTTCTTCAGCATGCGTTTTGTTATGAGTTTCTTTTCCTGTGCTCGGAAATTTGCTTGGTATCCCAGGACTTCCAAATGCATTGAGCCAAAAGGCTCGCTGACTCAGAGCCCAGGCCAAAGGCCCACATCTGAATTGCTTTCCTCACAGGGTTCAGCTGCATGAGTGTGGGATGCAATGTGAAGCCAGTATCCGTTTCTTTCCCATGGTGCTTTCTCTATGGCTAAGTTAACAGGCTGACAGACACTGGATTATTTTATTTTCTGAACCTCTACTTTAAGCCAGTTTTCTTGCATGGCAAATAAGCCAGATGCTAAATGCTTAGTGGTTTTGCTGGTGTAAGATCAGTGCCTGAAAGAATAACAGTGGTGCATGATGTTGTGGCTGTAGCAAAGCGTTGGTTGTCCAACACTGGCTGCTCAGTGACTGGAGAAGACTGGTGACACTGATCAAAGCAAAAGTTCTGGTGTAACAGGGCACTTGACGAAACAGATGTGAAAGTTGACTGCTCTGGAAAACAGCAACTTAACAGTGAGAATGTGTAGTGGTCAGTATGTATAAACCAAAAAAGGAGTCACTGTGGAAATAAAAACCACAGTTCCAGTGTTTTTCAAAACAAGCTGTTACAGGAGTGCTATTAAGTAAGCTGTTTGCTGAGCTGAAGATTTCTAATGCGTTCTTTAAGCTGTCTTTTGTTTGTCAATAACAATTTTTTTCTTGTTAAAATACCAGGATCCACCCTGAGATTGAAGTGTTTGTTTAGATGATTTTTTTTTCCCCTACCTGCTTGTTTTGCAGCATCGATTATGCCTTGAAATAGGGAGTGACCTGGTTTCCTCTTACAGGGGTTCATAAATTAGGAAGTAAACAGCAAGAGTAACTTCGCTTTGCCTTTGCAATCGTGGGGTGGAGCTTAGCTGTGGGAAATAGTGTATTTTCCTGAACACCATGGTTGGAAAGTGGAAGAGGCCCTAGTGAACGCCACTGCAGGGGCAAGCACTTGTTCAGTATGCTTTGTTGGTGACCATTGTTGGAACTGCGAGTCTGGGTAAGAATGCCTGGATGAAGGAGGTCTACTGAGACTGGTAACAGAGTGGAGGGTGGTGTAAACGACTGCTGTGGTCTCTGGTTATAAACTGGGGGCATGAAGAAGTCTTATTCATGGCACAGTCAGCCTTGTTGCATCACCTCAACAAATCTGTGTTGGTGTGGGGTAGACTAGAAGGTGGGAAAACCCAGCTGAAGTGAAGAAATCTCAAGTTCTGGTAGCTTACAAGTGCTGTAGCAAAGTAGAGCAAGACTTGCAAGCCATGGTGTCCTGCTGTTGTGTGGTGTAAGGTCTTAGTCTAATTTTATAGTAATTCTTATTGTAAAGGCAGTGCTGAATGAGCATTGCAATGTGGCAGTGTGAAGAGATGGCCAGGGTGGCAAATCTTGGATGAAATGTGGAAGCAAGGTTACAGCTCCTCCAGTACTCTGTGTACATGTGCCAGAGGAAAGGTAACAATCCCAGTGACTGTTCAAGTATTGGCCACTGTGGTCCAGAAGTCTGTTGTGGAAGCAGATGCTCCTTTCAGCTGCTTCCTGTAAGATGTGCTGGTACCTCCTGGTAAATTGCTGAAATGGGCAGTATTGAGGTGGAACTTCTTTTTCAGTGCTATAAAGCAGGCTTAAAGCAGTGTGCAGATCTGCTGAGCCCTTGTCTGGTACGTGCCCTTCAGTGAAGCAGTTGGAAGAGCAGCTGTAGCTTGTTCTGGTTGTTTTGTTGACCATGCTTTCCCCCTGATGCTGTGCATTGTAATTCTCAGTGCATAGCGTACTCCTTAGGAGTATCTGATGTGTCAAGCTGCAAAGTGTACTGGGAGTCTTTGAGACATTATTACCCCATAAATATAAGATAGTTGTAGTTGTAGGATTATGTCTTAAAGACAGGAGGAATCTGAAGATCCTGTGGGAGGTGGGATGAGGGTAGTGGCTCTGTAGTAGCTGGTAGACGAGCTGCTTGCTCGCCTGTGGGTGAGTGTGAGGGAAGGCAGCTTCACCAAAGCAGCTTATGGAGACCAGAGAGGTTTAGACGTAGAAAATGATGTGTGCTGCTAGAAAGTTACGTAAATATAACGTTTATGTCACAATGAGACTATGGTATTCATCCAGTTTTATAAAAATCAGTTTCTTTTGCTGCTGAGATAGCACTGTTGCTTCAGTAGCCTGGAGCCTTTTCTCTGCTTTTTTTTTTTTTTTTTAAGAGTTTTTGTGTGTGATAGTATAGAAGATAAGTTAAGCCATTGGGCAGTTTCATCTAGTGGCCTATGCTGGGTACAGACAGGTACTGCTTTACTGGGTGCTGTAAAGGAGAAGACTTGAAAAGCAAGCAGACAGTATCTCTGCGCTGCTAAACCGTATCCTATCAGTGTCCATAGCTGTTCAAAATGATTCCAGTGCTCTTCCGCTGTGCGTCTCCCAGAGGCTGCTGCAGGAGGCAGGATGCCAAACAGCATGAGCTTTGATCTGGCTCAGTATTTCTTTCTGATTTCTGTTCCTAATGGGCACTACAGCAGTTATTGCCTGGTTCTCGGTCTTGGCACAGATGGGCAGTGGCTGGGGATGGGGGCAGAACCCTCTTTCCACGGTGCTGCAACTGCTCATGAGATTGGCAGAGGCAGCTGTAGGAAGTGTGTTATTTTCTTGCTTGTTCTGTACCTGTTGAGAAAGTACATTTCCAAGTCTTCAGAGCAGCTGTGTTTTATGGGACCAAATTCCTCTGGGGGGAAAAAAGATAAGAGAATGAAAACTACAGGAACAGTAATTCAGACAAGGAAAGCTGCAAAACTCAGCTGTGGATTCTGAACTTGGAAGTTTCATTTTCATACTTGTGGTCTTGGTTAAGCCTATCAAAGCTTAGATCAGAACTTATTTTTCCTTCCTAACAGTGTTATTATGGAGAATAAAATGTCACTTCAGATCTGAGCAAGTTAACCTTCTAGAACTGAAAAGGTGTTAGAAATGTGCATGGAGGCATGCGTTATTTTGCTGATTTACGGCTTGTGGCAATGTCACTGCATCCTCACGTGCCAGAATGCCAACATGAGGAGTGTTGCAGAAAGCTGAGTGTTCGCATCTCACCAGTTGTTCGGCTGAACAGGTTATCAAAGGGTGGTGAATAGCTTTGAGAGAACTAAATGCCAGGGGAAGCAAATTTCTTGGTTAGGATGTTAGGTAACATTTCTGCTTTTGGAATGATCTGATACTAAGCTGTAAGAAAAGAGGCTTGGATACTGGATCCAAATGTCATGATGTACACAAAGAGTTCATCCTCTCCTCAGCCCTGCCATGTGCATGATGTCTGTAGTCAGAAGATTGTAAAATCTCTGTGCATATACATGTAAGAAATTTCTGATGACAGTAGGCCAAAAAATGGCTACTGCCAAAAGGCTGTGGCTTTTTTTTTTTTTTTTTTAAATATATTCAGGATTGTTTAGCAGCAGGTTAGCGTGAAACTTTTACAAACATTCTTTTGTGCCTTGGCCCAGCCTATCTGATATTTCAGAAATTCGGAGATCTGCCAAGAAGTTCTGAAGAAAAAAGCTTTGCTTGCATCCCGGATAATGTCCTGTCTGCATCCCACTCTGAGACAAGATGCGTAGACACAAAGGTGGATATGTATCTGAGTAGGCTGATGGTGCTTAATCTAAAGGATTAATTGAAAATTTATGATTAAAACAACTGCAGTCCTTGGCCCCTCCTCCATCTGTAAAGGTTTATACAGATGTGGTTGCTAATGCTTTCTATGAGATAAGGTGGTACAGTATTTTGAATCTTTGCTTCAGAAGAATGACTCATGCTTGCATTCTAGAAAATTACTCTTGGGTGGCCAACATGTACAAGTTAACCCGGGAAGTGGAGCCTTCATCTGCAAAGGAGTCCAGCCCATTGGGTGTTTTTAGATCAGCAGGGCTCAAAGTAGGTCCCCTGGCCACCAGTGGTTCTCCACACGTGCTAGTCGTGTGCTGGTAGTGGCTCCTCCTCTTCGACTGCTCATCACAGGCAGTTAGGTTTTAGTCTGCAGACCTGGGTGCCTGCTGAGGTGTCTAGGAGGGAAAAGCAGCGAGCTTACCCTTGCAAGGGTTGCTGCATCTGCGTTTGGAAGACAAGAGAAGACTTTCAAGCCTTCACTAGGAGAGAGTTGCTGGTGGAAGAAGAGCATTAACTTTATTGCCAGCGGGGACCCAAGGCTGCTAGGAGACATCCAGCAAAGCCCAGCCGTGGAAGACGACAGCAGTGCCACCATGGAGGCCACAGAACCTCCGCCAAGGTGCAGTACTGGCAAAGGGAGAAGTGGGACGTGTAGGGAAGGGTGAAAGCGCTGGGCAGGTGGGGTCAGAAGGAGATGAGCAGGTGCAGGCAGCTGGAGGTTAGTGAGGCAGACAGACAAGGAAAATACTTTGGTAAATTTAGGGAGTATTGCATTTGCTAAAGAGCATCTATTTTGTGAGGAGGGAAGTATGAGGCTTAATGTGAGGATGGGGGCTGTAAGAGACAGCCTGTTCTGTGCTGAAGCCTTGGTAGATATATGACCATGCTCAATGAAATTGGGACTGTTCTGTGCCCTCTTCTTCCCTGGCCATTTTTCTTCCTTGGCTGAGCTCCAGTTGGTGTTATAAACTAAGCTTGCTCTTTTTCCCCATGACATTGGTTGCCCTGGTTCTTTTGGCCTGTTCCAGCTCTCTCCTGATAGAAATATGCTGGAAAACATTGTGTGCTTGTAGGGGCCTTGTCCAGAGGCTGACGTCTAAGCTGCCTTCTCCCATCAGGGTTAGAGCCAGTAAGTATCAACTTCAGTAAGTGCTTCTTAATTTTAATGGAATTAAAAAGATGCTGTCAGGTCATACTTGATTTGAATCAAAAAATGATTTTTTTTCCCCCCCAGCAGTGTATCTCTAATAGATTTTCTTTTTTCAGCTTTCTGCAGATGCCTGTCAGTAGGATCTGTCAGTTGTGTTTCTTACAGCAGTCTGATGGCTGCTGCGTAAGATAGCACTGTCAAAGTGTAACTTCTGCCTAGCGCATTGTTATGAGTGTGTTACTTTGAACCTGAATTTTCTGTAGATAGCTTGTCTGGTGCCACTGGGCAAATAAAAAAAATGCAGGTGCCCTTTCTGAGGAGAAAAGGACATTGTGCATGTTTGCTTTCCTTTATTGAAGATTTATTGAGGTTCAAGTTAACAAATTGAGTTACTTTATCTTTTTCTTCCTTTTTCTTAAACTGTTTTGTTGCACATATTAAATAGTAGATTTTTTTAATATCTTTGCCATTGATACAGTAAAAAAAGCCACTATTACAAATGTATTTATCTGTGGGGTGGCAGATACTATGAATAGAACGTAATTAACTCTGGCATCATTTTACTGTATGAATTTACATGCCTCTTCCAACTTCCTTCAAGTAAAGGGGGAAACATATGCTTGATTAGATGTGCAATGAGATTGATTTTCCTCCTGGGAGAAGAGGGGTGGTGTAGGCTGGTGGATGGGGATTCAGGAGACCTGGATTTGAATCTGGGCTCTGAGTCTGACCTGCTGTGTGTCCTTGAGAAAGTCATAGCTCTGTGCTGCTCCCTCCTTCCTCTCTTCCATACTCTTCATCTTGCCTGTTCAGACTGCAAACTACAGAAGAATCTGCTGCGTTACAAGCATTAGGAGGAAAAATACTTTCTCAGAGAAAGTGCATTTCTCCTCTTGAATCTAACGGTTCATCAAACGACAATTTGTTTGCAGATAGCGGGCTCCTGAACATGAAAGGCTACAGTTAAATGGAAAACAAGATTGTGGTAGATAAACGTACCATGCTGATACTTGTTTTTAATGTGTAATCTCTAAAATTTAACTACATGTGCATAAAATTAACAGTGCTGAACCCTCTCAAAACCTAACATGATTTCTGAGCTGCCTCCCACTGCAAGCGTGTGAGGGCGAGGATCCTGACGTTCGAGATGGTGTGGCTGTGGGTCTGCTGTGGTGGTGTCATTTCCGCGTGCTATGAACAGTGCTGGTGGTCGAGAAACTGCAGGATTTTACTCTGCTCTTGGCTGGGTCCTCAGCTGAGGAGTGAATGAACTTCCTTGAGATGGCCCGCTCGGTGCGTGGCACTTATCCCAGCTGCCTGTGCTACCCAAAATCTGTTTTATTTCTCTTTCCCTGGTGTATGCAAAGAGCTCCTTTTAGATTTGCTAAGTCAGAAGCTTTGCAAATGACAGTGCTTTGTCCTGCCGCCCCAGAAGAGTGATTATTCACTAGATGATCTTTTAAATAGAGCACTTCTGCCTTGCTTTGGCTGTGTTAATGGGATTCTTAGGAATCTTTCTCACAGCCCTCAGGAGGAAACCTCCCTTTTTATTGAGCTAAGAATGGGAAACATCAGGTTTTGGTTTAAGTTCTTAAAAAGTTAGCTGCACCTGTAAAAATAGATACAGAATGCTGCGTTATCCAAAGCAACACGGAAATCTTTAGAGAAGTGTTAGGGGAAACATTGGATCAAACCTGTAGGGCCAAATTTTCAGCCAAGTGATCCTGTTGTAAAGTTTGGATTTACCAAATTATTTAAGTACTGGACTTATATCTAGGGAGTCAGTCTTTGGGTGCATTTGAAAAAATGTTAGCTTATTGGGCCTAATTTACAAATATTAAGGACTCTGTTCCATTTGATTCAAACACGCTGCTTTACCTGGGCTTGTGGGTTCTCAGTTGTTCAAGTCTTGATGTGATGTTGCCAATAGCTGTTAATTTATGGATGATTCTTCACGTGCATGCCAATAGTTTATGCCATTAAGCAGTCCTTTATGTCTGCTTTTTTGTTGTGTCTCTACTCTTAAACTCTGGTCTTTTTTCTGTTAAGAGCTGAAGCGAAATTAAACTTTTGCTGTGGAGTTTCCTGTCTGCAGGAATGAAGTTGAAGCAGTTAAGTATGGTTTGAGATTCAGTTCCTAGCTCAACAACCTAAATAGCGAAAAAGACTATCAAAAGTGCTGCTCCAGTTTCTGTAATGGTACATATAAAATTGCAATCTCTATTTAATTGAGCACTAAACCACAGTGAAAATAAGATAATAGAGAACTGAGTACATCATGGGACTGCAAGGCACAGCAAGGAGCTTTTTTGCTCAAAACAAACATCATTAAAACCATCTTAAAAAGATTAACTAATTTGTATGCCAGTTGCTGGAAATCAAACAGTCTGCAATAAGACATATTTGGTCTCGTTTAATTTACAAATAGGATTTGCAGTCATAGGTTAAAGAATTAAAATCCCACACAAAGCAGACATGTGAGACATGGTATCAGCAAAATAGCTTCAAATTCTGTGAAAGGCCTTTCAGCATTAAATTACTCGAGATGAGGAATAGCATACTGCTGAAATCTTGTTACAAACAGTCCCTGTAAGGAGGGACTTCAAAAGGGGCCTTGACTCTGCTATTCAAGGAAAGCAAACTTTCAGTGTTGCTCTGAAGCTTGTCTTTTCTAACTTGACATCAAGATTTAGATGAGTGATGGGAGAAATTAGCATGAAATGTTTACAAAGCAGTTGCATTTCCTATTCTGAGATCTGCAGAAAGCAGCTGTCTCATTAAGGTATTTGATATTTAACAGTCAGTTTGATTTCTAAGTGTTTTCACTGTTAATTCTGCTTTAACTGCCATTATGAAGCGTGTTTTTATGAGAAAATGGATTGAAGTGCCTCAGACTTGAATTTCAGTGGCTATATCAGACTTACACTGGCTTACTCGAGGCCATCAGGCTAAGCATATGACCTACTTATGCCCTAAAATATGACCAAGTCCCAAAAGCCACTGGAAAGAGTTAGGAGGGAGGGTCTGCAGAATGTCACCTTTGGTTCAGAGCGGAGTGGTAGTGCTGGTGGTAAAGGGCTTTGTATAAACCCTGTCAAAGTGCTTAGTCTGCATTTCAGAATTGGTTCTTTTCATTGGCGTTTGCTGTATGAAATGCAGCTTGTTTTGAGGATATGCACAAGATAATCTAGAAGCAAGAAAATGAAAAATGAAGTCCATAATTACGGCACTTCTGTTCAGTCAGAAGACCAAACTGGTGGTCTTGTGATACAGATTTGTGTTCACCAAGGAATATGGAGTAGTAGGGGAAGGGCAAGTCCTAAAACTCTTGGGTTTTCCTGGATTTAGCTAATGCATTTTCAGATCCAGTCCCATAGAGCAAAGCTATAGACTGGCAAAATGACTTGGAAAGCAGTACCTTGCAATTTACATGAAATTCAGCAGGTGTTTGTGTTTATTTTTTTAGGGGTTGTTTCTTAAACAGAGACTTTATTTTATTTTCCTGTGCAGATACAATGTATCTAAAACATAAATAAACACATACTAACTTTCATATAGATAATATACATGAGGAAGTAATCACAAACATAATTAAATTCAGGCTGCCAAGGCTTAAAAAAATATGGTAGAATGTGCTAATCCTTCAGGTATTTTTTGATGTCTATGGGTAGATACAGTCTGCTTCTCAACATACAGTCCACTATTAGTTCATGTTTCACTTCTCATCTTAAAAATTAAGTCTGTCTTTCTCTGTCAAAATTGGGATCTTCAGCTTAGTGGGAAAAGAACATTATTTTAAAAGCTTGGTTTGCTGCTGTCGATGTTGCTGCCACCTGCATTAAGCCTCGTAATACTTGTTTGGAGAAACCTGACTCTTGCTAGATTTGTGTGTTAGTATTGTCATGCTGCTATCATTTCCCTATCAGACTACTTTAGTTTCAATTTGTCAAGTAAGTTTACCTAGAAGGAGTCTTGCTTTCCCCTAGTGTTGAAGTGGAAGAGGGTGACAAGGCTCCACGGCCAGGAGACTGCCAGGTTATGGCTGGAACATGGTGGGTTTCTTGGAGGACTCCTGTCTCTTGCAAGACATTGAACCTGGGAGTGTGCGTAGCAATAACTGCAAATGTTCTCTTGGGGCCGTCCCCTCCTCTAGTATTAATCAATGGCTCTTGGCACTGGCATATCTAAAATAAATAAATTGTGGAGTAATGGTTGTATTTCTCTACTGAGCACAATTGCTTTTTGAGCAGCGTGATTGTGCTTATAGCTGTAAGAGCTGGGTACTGAGAGTGGGTGTGAAGATTCTCCTGCCCTGCGCTTCCAGGGGGCTTCTGGTGGGCATCTCATGTCTGTGGCCAATGCCACACGGGAAGGGGAGCAGCCCCTTCCTGGCCAAGGAGGTGTGCGTGGGTGCTTTGACTGATATGTTCCGGAGGGGACCTGTTTTCTTCAGTCCCTGTGGTCCATCTCTGCTGTGAACTTAGGATAAATGTGCCAAGGTTGACAGATTTTTGGTGCCTCAACTTCTGGGTTCTCCAGCTGAAGACTCCCATAGAGGTCTGATTTCGGGGGGATTACCTGGAAACTTCGCTTTTGAAAGCCTTCGGCTTCTACCTTTTTGTCTCAGATACCCCAGTTGTCTGTCTCATCAGAGGTGGAAAATACTTGGCTTGTGGTAGCTGATCATTTAGTGTTTAATGCCAATAATTGATCAATTAGTGAAGTAATTTTGTTAGGTGTCATGAGTGCCTTGTGAGGAGGCTATGAACGCAGCTTTGAAACAAGCTAAATGAGTTTAGAAATGATTCTCTTGTAAATCTTGCCTGTTAAGGAGGCCTGGTGGGTCGTTAAGTCCCTCGCTCCATCTGCCAGTTCAGCATGTTCCTGAGCAGCGGCCAACCTCAGAAACAGCATGTTTGAAGAGAAATGTCAAGTGGACTGACTTTGGGTATTCAGTTATTAAAGAACGTAAGAGGAGTAGACAGTGTTCATCATGCCCATTTTGATTGTGGGTAAGCCTTAGGATAAATAGGTGTTTTACCAAGAGGCTCACCCTGCTGGGAATTGGCAGCGTGCTTCGCCAGGGTGGTGGAGGCACGCTCCGTCCGAGCATCTCCTGTTGCGTTGGAGATAACACCACACTGATAGTGGTAAAACAGCATTCAGAATGAATACAAGAAAAAAGTGAATGAAGGCTTGCATGCTAAATACAGTGTGCTTAAGAAGAGCCTTTAAAAATAAGGTTACTGTAGCTAGATCAACCCTTTGGAAGTCTGGCCTCCAGCAAAGCTGAGGAGCAGCAGGGAGCATGAGGCTGGGAACGGGAGGCTGGGGTTCAGGCGTGCCGCAGGCAGTTTGCACCCTGAGGAGCCCGGAGGCAGAACCTGACTGTACCGATGGCTTGGCAAGCCTGCCCAGAAAAATTTATAAAGGATCTGGTGAACAGACTGGCAATGAAATTCAATCATGCTGTGACCCTGAACTACCTCCAGAGTTAAAACTACCTTTCTGTTAATCCATAACCATATAATGATTATAGGTAAGGTTGCTAAACATTTTATTAGTGGGAATGTTAATACATGGCAAAAGGACTTATTTTAGAAGTTTATACTACCACGATATGTTGGGGTTTCAATATCATGGTGTATGACATGGTATGTCTGCATCTTTGTCAGTAAAGAAAACACAAGAAAATGGAAGTTATATTCTGGGAAGTAATGCGGAAGTTTGATTGTCCCTCCTTGGGCCTGGTTTTTCCTCAATGTTCTAAGGTAATTCTTTTTTTTTTTTTTTTTTTGCCAAGAAAAAATTCTTCTCTAATGGAAGTCAATAACTTTGACCTTCACATTCCCTTGAGAACAGCTGTGGTGAACATCTGCCTCTTCCAGAGGAAAAATGACATAGTCCAGTAGAGTAATGGCCCTCATAACCTGAATGGGATACCTCAAATGCCGCTGTAAAAAGGGGCCGTTTGGAAGTCTCCACATTTCTTGACTTTGCTTTGGGCTGTATTAATTTAGGGCTGAGCTTAATTGTAAGGTTTTTGGCCTGAAGTTCATAGTCAACATCCAAGCCAGGGAATGAGGAAAACTGCATTTCTAGTGTTGCTAATTCTGGCACTCGGCATATTTCTGTACGTTTTGCGGCATAAAATAGGTAGTGATGTTATTCTGTCCGCTTATCAAGAGAGAATGGGAATGGACTGTGTAAGATGCAGTGCAGAAGAACCTGGTGTTGAGCGAGCAGCCTGAAGCCAAATGGTTTGCTTCTGTATGCACAAGGATTTGATTTTGGAGGAGCTGAGACTTCACCCAGTATAAAAGCGTGGCCTGTTACCTTTGGGTTTTCATGAGTTTGTTTTTAATTGTGCAAATGACCCAGGGATTTACAGGCATGTGAATGTCTCCAATGTGCTTTGACTTAATAATGATGAAAGTTTTTTCTGTTACCACCACCGCCACTGCTTTGGGGCTGAGGCAGTGAGGAGGGAGGGACAGCTGTTTGCAGCTTTTCGGAAAAAAGCACAGCTTCAGCTTTTTGTTTGCACTTTGACATCTGCAGTGCATTATCACCACCAGCTTTTAAATCTCCATGAATCTGTCCTTGTTGAGCTCCAGCCTTGCTTAATAAACTTGATCCTTACACTTTTGGTAAACAAGATAATGTTCAGTGAAAGGGAATATTTATCCCCTGTACAGTATCACGGTTGTGGTCTGTAATAAGCATAATTTCCTGCTGCTTAGTTCTGGTGGTGGACAATTCAAAACTGATTTGGGTGTGATGTTGGAGAAGGTGAAAGCATTTTCAGTTATTTCCCCTGAAATCTGGGAGTCTGGTCCCGGGCAGTGTTCACTAGCAGGACTGCCTTGCTGCAGGCCACCAGCTGGTGAGAAGGAGCAGCTTGGAAGAGCTGCGTTGCTGCCTGCTGTTTCAGACCTCAAGCACAGAAAACTCTTTCAGCATTTTGAACTCGGTGATGAAAAAGCATGGCTTAGGAGGATCTCCAAGAAACCAGTAAATGGTCTTGGAAAAGATGTCTTTGAAAAACCTATTGAGTTGGCCTTCCAGGCTCATGTTGGTTGTCTCTTTGTTGCTGTGACAGATAGAAACTTGCTTTTCTGGATTTATTTAAATGACTGATAGGTCCTGTATGATTCCATCCAGGATTTGGGGCTCTAAAGAAAATAAGGATAGTTCTTAATACTGTGGAAGTTGACAACACTAAGTGGCTGTCTCCTCAGAGTTACATTTAGGCAATCTATTTTAAAAACAGGATTGAAATATTGCTGATATCACATGGATTTGGCTTCCTGATACATACGTAGCTTAAAGTATTTGCCTCTGGAAAACCTTAATCTTTGTTTTTACATGCAAAATCTGTTGTCAGGCATATTCATTGGGTCTTCACCTAATGCTGTCCGTGGGACAGCAGCTGTAAGTGGGTGGCTATTTTAGTGTTGGTCATGTCAATATTTTGACATAACCAAAAAATATTGAGAAGAATCATGTCAATATTATACATGACAATTCCCAGGAGCATCATTCCAGCGCAACAGAGAACCTTTGAAATATGCTGAAACCTACCTTTGATTTTGATAAAGAAGCTGGCAAAAAAAAAGTGTTGTGATTTAGGTGGTACAAATAATATGTCTTAAGCTGAGGCCACCCACTCTTCTTCCTCCATTCCCTCTCACAGGTGGGATGAAATGGCTCTGTACACCTGCACTGAAATGGCTGTGAGCATCTGCTGGGATGTATACGGCTACCCATAACACAGGCACACACCAAATGGGATGCCAGTAGCTGCTTGTTCTTCCTTAGTTTATTTTTCAAAGCAAGCATTTTGACATGCTGTATTTTCTTTGATACCTGACATTCCAGTGCAAGAACTTGTTCAGTTTTTCAAACAAATGAACAAACAAGCCAAGGTTCCTGTTGTTGTGACCTCCAGTAGCTTATACAGAGAAATTCTGCTTGACAAATAGTAACAGTGTGCTTTATTCTTCTAGGGGCAGTAAGCCAGAGATGACTGACAAGATGTCGAGCTTCCTTCATATTGGAGATATTTGTTCTCTCTATGCAGAGGGCTCAACAAATGGATTTATTAGCACTTTGGGGTAAGAACAGCTGTTCTCTTGTACTAAAAACATCCATAAGAAGGACTAGCAGAACTCAGCTAGCTATCCTGTTCCTGGCTCCCAGGAAATACTGAGTAAAGCAAGTTAGCTTTATGTACAAGTTTGACTGTAAATTTAAAAATGGCTTAAAGCTAATATGGCAAGCTAGATCTTGGGAGGATGGAGAGAGCATATCGATGGCTATGGTGTGGTTTTGATGCCCTTGGTGGGAGGAAGAAGTTTGCCAAGTTAAGGTGTGGGTAGGGGGAATGAATGCAAGCAAATGATTTTCATGTTGTTGTCTGTCCCGTGTCCATCCGTGTGTCCCGTCCTGTCCTGCCCTGCCCCCCCCCCACCCCCCCACCCCCAGACAGGAATGAATAGGCTTGAGTGCAATCTGCTGATTGGAAAAAAGGATGTAGAATAGGCAATGTAAGTAGCTTTAAAAAAAAAAAAAAGCCCCAAGCCAAACCGTTTCTATACCACTAACTTACCACTGTGACTAGTTTTGTCTTACAGTATTTTGAGGTTTCTCATACAAACAAAATTGTTCTTCTCCAGTCAAAGGAGAACATGTTTTGAATCTTCAGCTTTGCCAATGGCCAGCACCCTGGAGCTGCAGTGGGAGCCGTGCCTTGCCAGCTCCTGCCCCTGGTGTGCTTCCCCACAGAGCTCCTTTGTGCTTTCTTCTGCAAAGACATCAGAGTAGGTGCTCTTGGAGAGTGCCTCTTAAGCAATAAGTGTGTGCTACTTCATTAAACAAAAAGTAGCCGTTCACACAGGAAAAGGAAGAGTTTGCAGAGAAAAGATGTGGAATTGCAATACAGATCTGAAGAGTGTCAGGGTATGTTTTATTCTGCTCAACTGCGGCTGAGGAGAAATCTCTGAACATCAGAAGCTGGCAGAGAAGCTGTGTACTGATTTGGAAGACCTTGCAAGAGGCTGGATGAGAAGCTCAAAGAGCACATCTGCCGCGTTGTTTCAAAGCAGTGAGAAATTAGAGGGAGGGAAATAGAGTGCATGACACATTGCTGTGGTACTTCAATACTGAATGATTAGCAAAGAAGCAACCAGGAAGCTTGATGATGTGGTGAGTGGGCACGCACACAACATGCTCTTTCTCATTTCCAGTAGCCGTAAGGGCCTCAGGGTGGGTACAGTGACAGCAAATTTTTTGATGCCTACTGTCCAGATGCCTCTGATAAATGGAGCTCCCAAGCAGGGTACAAAGACAGCATCCTGGTAAGTCTCTCGGCAGGAAACGATGGGCTGGAATCTCACCTGAGTGACTCCAAACTAACTTATAGGTTTAGTCCTCTAGCTATTAGGATTCTGGAAAATAAGGGGGCAGAGAAGGAAGCAGACACTGAAGATGCACCATGATCTATTATAGGAAAGAGAAGAAAATATGGGATGCTGCCAGAAGGGAAAGAAGGTATGATAAAAGCAAGGGATGTAGTAGTAAGTAGGGTTGATTGAATAGTATTTGGCGAATGTATTTGACAAATTTCCCAGGTACTCGTCAAATATGACATGTACACTCTGCAGTATTCGATCAGCTGTGTAACTGGCCAAATACTATCTGCTGAAAACTGGCAAAATGAATTAAGCAATACTATACATTTGGCTATTTTATTTCTTCCTAGTATTGAAGCAAGTTTGGCAGTAAATAATTCCAGAACAAGTAGAAAGTTGTTATGTTATGTTTATTCCCATACAGTGCATGATGAACATTATGCAGTGGCTGTGGCTTTTGATGGCATTGCTGAGCAGATGTTTTTCACCATGGGTAGTCCTTTCAGACATCACAGGCCCTAAGCACGTCTTTTCTAGGCTTGATGAGATGTTCTCATGGCAGGTCTAAAGCTCTCCCTTAGTGTTACAAGCATCCTCTTTGATTTGATTAGTACTGTTTTAAGGTAACTGCATTATATAATGGCCACACATCTTCTGAGCCTAATTTAAGCCAGAAATCCCAATTGCGATGTGAAACGTGAAATGCATTATCATTCTTAATAAGCCTTTACGATCAAATTAGTTTTGTCCTATATTTAATTTAGCCTTTGTCCTGGAGAAAATTAAAGAAGCAAAGGAAAGATTCAGTGTAATTGTACTCTATACATTATATTCTATATGTGGAGTTTTGACAGTCTTATGTCATAACAATGTGTAATGACTTGTTCATGTGGTTAATGAAGGTTGAGAAACAGATACCACTATACATTCTAATGTCATTCTAAATCTTTTGAAGAGTGTTCCCATTTAATATTCCTATGACGTGACTGTTGCTTAATCGGGACTTTACTCTTGCTGTTTCCCAAACTCAGTGCTGTCATCATTATGATTACTGGTGTACAATATATGCTCTTTTGTGTTTTTCACCCTGTAAAATTTTTTTCTTAGTAGTTTGGGAAGTTCCTCTTTATTTGCAATTTAATCTCAGGATAAGAGGGATCTATTGCACTGAGATTATCTCTGTGTGGGATGATCAGAGTAACACGTTTGACGATATTTTTTGGCCCTTTGTTCACTAGAAGCAGGTCTTTCAGTCACCTCAAATAATAAAGCTACCATTCTGGTTGGAGCACATGTATGTATCTATAATACTTAATAGGGAGAAAAATCCATGGGGAAAAAGCAATTTACTTTGAATGTTTGCATATGCAGATTTCAGATGCATAGAACTGTTGAGTCCACTTGGTCTCTCTGATCTCTTAATTTTTTATGCACTTCATTATTTTCCGTAATTGTTGTCTCAAGATGCTCCCTGCATGCAACCAGCCTCTGCAAGGAACAACTCTCATATTCTAGGTCTCAGTCTTTCTCAAGTTGATTCTGCATGAGAATGGACATCTCAAACCTTTAAGACTTTGGAGTTTGACTTTCTACTTTTCTGTAGAGAGCCTCTTTGACAGATTGGCGTTAAGGGGCCAAAATGAGTCATTTAGGATCAAATCAGAAACTATTAAGTATTTGGTTACAGTTGCATTTTCACAATTTGGGAAGTGTGGTGAAAGTGCAGTTCTGTGTTAATCCAAAGTGTGCTAAGATCAGAGCAGTGGTGACAGGTGCATCTCAACTATTTTCTTTATTTTGTGGGATTTGAATGGACCCTGTGGGGTTTTTGTCGATGTGTATTCACAGGAAGCTCTGTCCTGGCATTCCCTATTGAAATCTCTTGGGTTCACTTGTCCATTTTACCTCCTTCCTGGTAGAACAGGAGGAGGTTAGTTCGATCCCTTGACTTAACTTATGTTTATGACAGGTGAGCAGGAGGGTATATTTCTGCCTTCCTTTCTCCTGGGAGTCAATTTTTATTGTGGCAGTTATTATTTCTGCCTTTTCTTAATACTTGAGGGGTCATAGGGTCAGTGCCCAGTTTGCATAGTTGTCATATTTTCCTGTTCTCTACCCTTCATATAAACACATTTGCACCGTTATTTAAATCTGTCCAAGAGGCAATAATTGTTCTAAGGCTGTCTCTCACCTAACTAGAATATGGGCTGTTCTGTCTGCACCTCAAGGAGGGGACATAAAGATGATGCAGTATACAGGAGCAATTACTTTTTTATTGTCCCACCTATCCAGGAGCATAGCTCTGGGCAACACTAAAAATTAGCTGCATGCTTCTTAGAAAGATTTGGCATAAGTTGGCATTTGGGGAATGTCTTCTGCTGAAGTGGCCACTCGGATTAAATACTGCAAATAAATGACTTTGGTTTTGCTAACAAGGATGTAAGTAATTGCAAGGGAATAGAACCTCACTTTACTTCTCCTTTCTTTGTAGCCTTGTGGATGATCGGTGTGTTGTACAGCCAGAAGCAGGTGATCTTAACAACCCACCCAAAAAATTCAGAGGTAAGTTTATTAGACAGCTCATTAGCCTTCTGGTTAGAAGTCGTCCTTTGTTTTGTGCAATTGTGTAACTATTTTGGACCTCCATGCTTTCTGTAGAATATTTTAATGTCCTCTTCTTCCATGAAGGGCAGCTCACAAGGAGAGAAGTAAATATGTGAGTGTGGATGTCTGTGTTAAGTGGGTTGCGGGACTTCAAAAGAATGCTTTGTGGGGGGGGTGGAAAGGGGGCTGCCAATTGAGGTTGGCTTTTCGATCTGATCTGTCCAAACTCACAGGGTCCCTGTAAGTTTCATTTCTTTCTCTCCATTGTATCATACATGCCATTTAGTTGCTCACTACCAAAGACACTACCTGTCTCAGAGGAAAATGAAAAGGAGCAAATGTTTGTAATAGCTGTTGTTATTTGACTTCATTCGATGCTAACTACGCTTGACTTTGCTTTCATTGTGCCAGGAAAACTATGCTTAGTGATAAGCAATTAATGCCCACTTTGCACAGTTTGGCTAGAGCTGATTTGTTTAAGAAACATCTCAAACAGGGAGAGAAGTGCTAACTGGAATTTTGTTTGGGAAAACCTTAATTTTTTTTTTCACCCCTTGGTTGCATCTTTTACTGAAAGGATAGCTCAGCAGCATATTCGAAAAATTTAGTCTACCTTTTATTGCTGTTCTTGGATGTAGCAGCAACTGTTTGTCTTGTTTCTTTGTTGGATGAGTCTTGTTTCCTTGGTTGTGCTTTGCCTTTATCAGGGGCTCAGAATTACCATAATTCTGTTCAGGTTTGGCCAGAACTGCAGGGGGTTCCCTTTCAAAATCGTATACCTTCTGTATTGCTAGTTTTCTTTGCTGGGTTTTTTTGGGGGGGAGTTTGTGTGGGTTTTTTTCCATGACATGAAGATGTCTCATATAATGAAACTCACTTTTTAGGATATTGTTTAAGTCTGTGAGTTCTTGTTAGTTTTTCTCCCTTTTCACTGGAAAACTAAACAGCTAATGATTCAAATACTGAAGAGGCAACCTGGGGAAGTTTTTGTATGTGATGTTAAGCTCTCCAGAAAAAGAACAATGGTGTTACGTGAACTAGAGCCCTGACTCTAGGCATTTATTGATGCTGAAATTATAAAAAAATAATAAAGCCAGATTTGACTGAGACTGCGGATGTAGAAGGAGGGGGGCGGGGTGAGCACGAGAAAAGAATGAGAAAAAGGCAATTCTTGCTAGCACAGTTTAGGAACTGCAAGTACAGAGACACATTTGTCTGACATAAAACATTGTGGTTAGACATTGTAAATGTTCTCATATTACTTATAATTTATACATGGCAAACGAATGGTGTGAACCTGTTCCAACCTTTGTAGTTACTTCAATGAAGGTTTTATGGGGAAGTTGATGCTTGATGGTAAATGGCAACAAAAGTCGGAAAACTTTAGCAAGCATTTTATAAACATGCTTTATGAGTGTAGTCTAAGATAAAATGCTTTCCATGATAAATATGATCAGAAGTAATGATGAAGTACCATCTTCAACACGTAGGGAAAATACCCCTTTTTTTTACAAAGCAAAGGTACCCAGAGGCTGGTCTGGGGTGTTGTGTGGGGGAAGTCTCTGGTAAGGTCAGGAACTACAGCCCTGTCTCTGCAGTCTTGCTTGGTGTTTTTATGACACCTTGCAAAAATACTTCCCTTGCAAATGGAACGCAAAGTCTTCCCTAAGGTGCATTTATCCAAACAATGTAATTTATATCTAGGATATAAAGCAACCATGGGCATCTGGTGAGTGTAATTCAGTAATCCCAGTATTTAGATTTGTTATACTTGAGATTTAGTCTTCATTGCCGTCGGCAGTGTCACAGGTACAGCAGACCAGTAGCACAACATTACTTTTGTACAGTAGCAGCATGGGGCGGGAAATGGTGTGAAAATGTTCTAGTAGCCAGTTAACTTTATAGGTGGTGCCACGTTTGTTCAATGATTTTGTATAGTCCATACTAGTCGGGGCAGGTGATAGGATCTCTGCAGGTTGAGGCCTGAGAAGTGTGATCTTAGTTTGAATTCAAATACATGTAGGACACTGGCACTGGTAACTGAGAAGTAACTTTTGAAAAACTTATTAGGGCAGGACCAAAATTAATCATACATAAGTGACTTACGTTATAGCTTTACACAGTACTGGAAAAACGCCTCTTGCTAGATAACCTCTTTTATAATCTGTGTGTGAACCGTCTTTCAAAAGAGCTATTCCTTAAGGTGTCCAGATGCAGGTCAGTCAAATCTGAAGTCACCTTCTGGGAGGAGCACAGAGTGTGACTTTGTGGCCAGTTTTGAGGATCTCACTTTGGGTAGTATTTTTAAGAAATGTAATTGTAAGCTTCTCTGAGCAGATCTGTCTTCTGTGGGCAGATGTAAAACAGTTGTAAATAAAATTTTCATGCCTAATCAAAGTGGTGAGAGATATCTAGAAGCAAAATTCACTGTTTAGATATGCATACGTGACTCCAAGAAAATGCAGTGTGAAAGTAAAGCATATATATCCAGTGGCAGAATTAATCGATCCTGCTTTTTTCTTAGCAATGGGTGTTTCAGGTTTTAAAAAGGCCTGTTGCCTAGGCTACACTTAATCAGTTGCATCTCGTGGCAGCAGCAAGGCCCTGGTCTAGAGGGTGGTGATTTTTCATTGCTCTCTCTGCTTTAGATCCTTGAAATAGAGCAGAACTGCAGTGCACAAAGTGATGGTGTGTACGCACCGTCCTTCCTGGAGAGAGCCCCTCTCATACGGAAGGCAGTTGACAGTAATACTTAGCTGTGAGTATATGCTGTCACTAAATGCTGATAACCTGCTTGTGGTGAGAAAATAGTCCCTGTCTGAGGAACATGTTCCTAAAAGCAAGCACTTTGTAGCTGAAACAGAGTTGGGTTTTGGTGCTACTATGTCCTTCTAAAAATGTTGGCTTCAAGTTGTTCTAAGGAAAATTCAGTCAGGGGAGCTTGATGTACGTTTGGATGAACTGGGCTGAGCAGGATGATTTGCAGCAGTGCGACTGTAGTTGGAGATGGGAGCGATAGAGCCTTTCAGTCTGCTTGGAGGAAAACGTACAGAGGTATCCTGAGGACACGAGGGCTTGCTTTGTTGACAAAAGTTGTGGAAAAAGTAGGCTGACAGATTAATCTGGTGGTAGTGGAGCCCTGAAAGGGTTGAAATGCAAGAGGAAGCTGAGAGTAAGATGTGATAGTGTTCAGGTAAGATTTGCAGTGTGGCATGAAATTATGAAAGAGACATTAAGAAAAAAAAAACACACACACACAAAAAAATAAAATCAGAAGGTATATTAGATGGAAAAAACCTGAAGTGCCGGAGTTGGAAAAAACTCTTAAGGAAGGTATTTGTCGAGCACCCTCATAGTTACTATGAGTGGTTTTATTTCACATGTTAAATGCTCTGGTGCCTCTAGATCCTTAAAATAAGGTTTGATTGCTTAAAGATATGAAGGTTGGGTTGGGGTTTTTTCCCCCTTTTCCCATCCCAATCAGAAGTGGATAGCACCGGAAGTTCGTAATCTGAAGTTGGATGGTAATTACGGTCTGTGAGATCTCAGTGTATTTTATTTAATTTTATTTTGTTCTGGCTTTCTGAATCCACTTTACATGTGGTGGTTTTGGGGGTAGGTGGGTGGGTTGTTTTGTTTTTTTTTTTTGTCAAGTACAATGTTTCTCTGGCCCTTCATGTTTTCAGCTCCAACTAATCCAAAAGTCCTCGAAAATTGCCTTGCAAAACATAAAAACTTAAAGAGTACGTTCATTAGAGTGTTTCTTTTTAAAAATGTTAAATGCAAGGATTCTTGCGAAAGAGTATTTTACTTAACTGGTCTGAATATACTGTGTACAGATGAGATTCCTGGAAAAAATCCTAGTTGTATGAGTCTCCAAAAAAAGAAAGAGTGTGACAGTTCCTTGGTTATCTGCACTGCTTTGAACAAAAAAAGACATTTTCTGTTTGTGGGGTTTTTTGTGGTTTTTTTTTTTTTTTTTTAAGCAGGAATCACTGCTCTAATTGCCGTCTTTGTGCATCTGAATAGTGGCTATAAATGAACATCCTTTTAATATGCATGGTTTTATGTGGAAAGTATGAACTACAGCTGACCCTCTAGCTAGGCTAAAAGCACCAGTGCTTCATTCTCGTACTTAAACGCACAGAGACGGAGAGCTGTTCTGCAAATTAAAGTCAGACCTAGCAGTAGTGGCAAAGCTGAAGCAGAGCCCAAGGCTGGTAATTTTGCACTTTAGCTGCAGCTTCTGTGCTCTGTTAGTTGGTATATGCCTTTGCAGAGGTTTTATTTGGGTTCATTTAGTATTGAAACATAGGGCTGAGCTAAGCCAAATGTGTTTGCTTAATGCAAGACACTGCTACTACACCAAAACAGTCTGACAGCCTTCTCAGGAAATTCCTTACAGCTCTTTATTTGGGATGCAGATCTGGCTGCCAGGGATCCAGAAGCTTTGCAATAGCTGCATGAAGCGCAGGGAGAGAGGGCACTTACTGGGTTAATTTGTCCAGCAGCTACCGCCTTCCAGAACATTGTTTTAGTAGTTGCTGGGCAACACTCTTTTTTTGGCAAGATGTTCAAAGAATGAACCCATATCTTAGACTTAAAATACCCTCATGGTGAAGCAGAAGATGAGTAGTTCAAATTCTGTTTGTTCTTTTGATCCCAATCCATACTGTATGCTCTTTCTGAATATTGCCTTTGCAAAGCATCTGATCTGGCTCCTCCAGTGGTGGTAGGGTCTGGCACTGAGGGGCTCAGCCTCTGAACTACAGGTTCATCTTCAGTAGAAGAAATGACCTGGGCACTACAACAAAGCTCTAATATAAAAATATACATGTATGAAAATATATCTTCACACCCCAGTTCTTTTGATGGATTTGTCTTAAATTTGCACTGTGCTTGGCATTGATGAAAGTCAGTATGCTTCTCCATTACAGAAATGTTTTGAGTTGTGTTTTGTTTCTCGTAGCTTTGCTGTTGATGATCTGAAGCCTATACACTACTGCTCTGTTTAATATGAAGAAAACATATGTAATACTGATAGAGGCTATGGAGTTATGTTGCATGCATATGGGATTATTTAGCCTTATTTAGCTAATGCAAGCTTGTTTATAGTTTGGCTTTAGAACTGAGATAAAGGGAATTTTCAGCTGAAGGGTCACATAGATAGTTTTCCCAAACACTTCAGCATATTAAAAAACAGACTAAACCAAATACCTAGATACCTCTGCTTGTTAGTTTTTGAAATCTATTAGCAGCATATAAAAGTGCACTTTCTAGGTAGTAAAGCCTTTAGGTTTCAAGTGTTCAGCTTCAGGTAAGCGTGTAACCTCAAATTCTGCTGCTCTCTGTATGCCCTCCATGCATACTTCTTCAAATCTACCCTGGTGGAAGCAATTATGTTGGCTTAGATTGCCTGTTAAACTGTCAGGTGAAATAGTCTGAGTTGTATGACTTTCTGCTATGTTAGATGGCTTCGAGTGGGTATTTTGCAGAGGGTTGAGGGCATATTCCTGGAATGATGGTGAGAAGGAGGGGTGATAGACCTGGGCTGCATGGCCAAGTTTAGGCTCCATTGTCTCTTTGAACATGGGGTTTCTAGTGCTGCTGAGATGTTCGGGTATATTAATTATTAATGTGCCTAGATTTCCTTAAGGAATATTTAAACTAATGTCTAAATATGGCTTCTTTCACCCTGATAACTATATATTAGTGGATAAAATAGCAGGATTCATTTTTCGTGCAGGAGGCAGAACTTTTGAGAGTATCTGAGTGCTAAGTTGAAAGCTTAGCACAGTGGTCTTGAAGAGAAATACATTGCTTGCACTAGAAAAGTGACTCCTTTTCAGGTTTTGAGATGTTGACGACAGATTAACATGCACGTACTGAATACCTAAAGTAGGAATCGGGGCAACAATAGTAAATACCTACTCAGCTAACTTCTTTGGTTCATGGCCAAAAACCATAAAAGGAAAAAATTAGACTGCTTAGCCCCTTTTCAAAAAGAGTACTATATGATGATTTAGTGTAAAATCAAAAATTTCTGGGTTGGTATAATGGAAGAGAAAAATTATAAAATCCAGTCTAATGCTTATATTTTTTTAATTAAAATTGAAGCATTGCTTGTTTTGAGTGGGAAAAATCTTTCAGTCTTGCTGAATTAGTATATAGTTAAAAAAATCTAAAATACATTTTCACTGCCTTGATGAGGAATCCTTTAGGTATGAATCTCAGTATTTATAGAACTGTACTAGAAAACTGCCAACTCCTAGTACGCATTTGAATTTGATGCCCTTTATATGATGAAGAAATACTGAGCACTGTTGCTAAAATGTAAATCTTTAGCCCACTGCATCCTACATACAAGCAGATGTTAGAGACAATTGTCACTGTGGCAGCATTTAGGTATTTCAGAAAACCTGAAAAGTGACAAGTGTTGCATTTTTGTACAGACAAATGTGCTTTGTATCTGCTAAAGCTTGGAAAACCCTGTGAGAGAGGGAGTAGTCTTAAAGGTCTTTTCCAACCTAAATGATTCTGTGATTCCAACCAGGAGCTGATGTACCGCTGAGGTGAGCCCACCGACGCGGGTCAGCCGGTAGGCAATGCGTGCTACCTTCCCCACTAGCCCCTGGGGCTTCAGAGTAGCATTGTGAACACCTCATCTCCAGATGTTTTTAAACACGGGTTTTGTGGTAGTGCCAGGCTCATCAGTGATAATTACTGAAATGGCTTGCTGTATTAGCAAGCAGAGGTGGTAGTGGAGCTTTCCCGTTAGGAGCACAGCTAGGGAATAGGTTACACTCTAACTTGTGTAGCTGCTGTGTCCTGTAATGTATTTAAAGAAGCGAAAGTAGCTTGCATTGCTTTGAACTCCAGTAGTGATTGGGTGCAGGAATCAAAGGGAAGTGCGTTTTTTGGTCACGGAGAGCAAATTGGAAAGCTGTTTTTATTTAGTTTGCTGTATATACTGCAGTGTGGTTCCTTACTGGCCTGTTAAATAAGACAAGTTATAGTCCAGTTGGTAGCTACGTGTGTGGAAGCACCAGGACATCCTAAAGACATCCCAACTCCGTGGTGCCAGTGTGCCTTGCTGAAGTAGTGAATCAGTGACTAAGTAATTAGTGGTTTAATTGAGGTGGTTTAGCGTGGTTTTTTTCCCATGTCCTAGAGATAGGGTACCAAGACCATAACGGGAAATGTCTGTATGGCACAGATTACAAGAGGGTCTGTTTAACTTGGTGTGAGGAAGTTGTGGATGCTGAGGAGGAGGAGCTGGGTCTGTTTGGAATACAAGGCTCAGGCTGTGAAGGTTGGCTGGGTTGCGTTTTGCCTGCTGGTCTGTACCGAGAGTACTGCGGTCAAACAGCTGTCTGCCAACTTCTGGTTTTAAAGTGCTTTCATCTTAGGTGTTTTGCATCTAGATGAAGGCAGAGCTAAGCTCCTTTGAAAAGGAGAGTGGCTATTAATATGCATAACTGGAACACTCTATGAAAAGCACAATCTGTTGGTTAAGGTACTGCAGAGGAATGAGGGGGGGATTTAATTGAACTCCTAGTGTGAAGTTTTATGATCTGTGCACTTGGTTTGCCCATCTGAAAAATGTGGTTAGCAGTTCTGTACTGATGAGACGTTCTGTGCTGGATGACAGGGGAATTGCACTGGTGCAGTGACAGTGTCCTAAAAATGAAAAAATAAGCAAAGGGCTGGTTTGAATGTTCATTCCTTCTGACTAGCTCTCGCAGGTCTCAGCTTTTTTGCTGTGGAAGGTTCAGGGTATTTCAGGTAGGATCGCCAAATCGAGGGATTGCCAAAAATCAGTGCTTAGCTATTAAGTAGAACAGTACTGTTAATAAACCTAGCCCCAACCTTGTAGACAAAAGAATACTGTGGCTTTGTTGCCATAGTTTCAGTGCAAAATCTGACCTTAGCTACAATAACATTCGGTTAGAAAGAACTAGCTAATCAGTTTTCTAAAATTAGTGTGTTCCCTAGTACATAAGCCAGTATGAACAGGATATTTAATGAAATATTATACTTAGTCACAAGAGCCCAAGGGAGTGAAATGCCTTGATGAATTGTGGGGGTGGGGCGACATTGGTGCATATCTTTTAATATAGCAAAGTTATTAAAATTTGTGGCTTGCTTAATATTTAGGGTAGCTGAACTGTTGTGTTCTGTGCACTCAATCTACTTTGCTCTGTTCCTTTTAAAAGCTCTGAGTCTGTTCTGTGAGCTAGGAAGACTGAGATTCTAGTGAGTCTCATCAATACTAAGTACTTGCAGAGGACCTTCAAATAAACTTCAGAGCTAGTGTGTGCTTTTTGTTAGCACAGCCTGAGTGCTTTGCAGATGAAGGAATCTTACTTGTATAGAAGGATGCAAATACTGAAGCAGATGGATAAGTCATGAAGTTTGTTGGGAAAAACAACCGCTGTGTGAGGGAAGCAGTCTCACAGGTATTAGGTACTTAAGCTTTTTACCAGTAGTCTAAAGTGTTAAGAAACTGAAGGGCGAGATTCAGAGAGACTGGTTGGTAAGGCCTGCTGTGTAAAATACTGCTGTCAGTCCAGAACATCTATCTGACTTGCAAGTGCATTTGTTATGCCTGAGGCTCGCTGACCTAGCTGTGGGTGAGGTTTTACCAACTGTGGTAACGCAGAGTCAAAGATTATTTCTTGGCAATATGGGGACCGTGATAAATTACCACTTTTTTATGTGCAGGTTGGTTATTTGGGTATTAATATAAGAAAAATGTGTAATATGCAAATGTGGGGCAGGAGGCCAGGTGAGCTGTCTGTTATTCATTGCTGTTGGAAATTTTAAGTTCTCATTCAGCCCGCTCAGTGTTTCTGCCTGGCTGAACTGTATTGCCCACGTAGCTTTCTGGAGTCGCCAATGTGCTACATTTTTCTTGCTGTAGGTCTTGAGTGGTAGTTTGCAGCTCAGGAAGTTGGACTGCTGTTTCTGCAAGTCTGACATAGAGGACTGTGCTAATGAAACAGCTTTGCCTGTGTCTTGTCAGCAGTGCAGAGGTGAGAGCCTCTGTCATCCAGGTCTCCATCCCAGCTTGCCTGCTGTATCACACAGTGATGAGCACTGTTCCCTTACTGCTTGGTGCTCGAGAGAGACCAGATACCTGGGAGGATTATTCAGATGAGGAACATCGAAAGCATCTGAATGATGCTTACCAGTTTGGTGATGGCTTTTGTTATTTGGTAGCCAATGCGAGTTACTAAATGAATCGTCAACCTTTCTGATGGCGCTTTGCAGATAAGGTTATGCCTGTAATTAGTCAAAACCAGCTGTAATTCACTTAATGCTTTTCCCAAGGCTTAGCTTTGGACTGTCCTGGATGTGTAGAAGCCCAAACGTTTGGTGACAAATGCATTGGAGTTTGATACAGGAAAACGTTTTTCTCCTTTCATGTGCCGACACTTGCGTAGCTGAGCTGTCAAGCAGATCCTCTTGGCTCTCTGGGTTTTGCTTCTGCGGCATGTAGCTTATGATTTCTGATACAGCGCACAGTCACGGGAAGGTGTGATCTATATTCTTGGATCTTCCAATTCAGATTTGGATTAGCATGTTCATGCTTCAGGGTTTCCATTTTTCTGCCTTGTAAACCCAGCTGCCTCCCCCAGTAAACTACAGGAGACCATACCTTTGGCAGAGAGGTATGAAGGATATTCTCTGCTTTTTTTCACTTTTCTGTGACCAGATTTGCTTTCCTCTTACCCCCCTTTGATTTGGTTTGATCACGATGTGTTTGATTTTTCAGAAGGAGCAGACGAGTGCCTTGTGACACTCCTGAGGATTTCATCTGTTGAACTCTTCAGAGTGTTCTATAGAATCTCACTTCTGCATTGCTTTTAGGACAGAGTGAAGTTCTGTGCTGCTTGTAATAGCAGTAAGTTATACTTAAACCTTCAATTAGTTTACCTAAAAAATAAGGCCTTATGTTGTGAAAGGACATACAGTTCAAAAATATGGTCAATTTAAGTTATTTACTGAAGAAGACAAGAGATGAGTGTGCTAAATACTCATACCGAGGAGATCTTACAGGTACTGTGTGCAAGTGCCACATGAAGTCATTACTCAAAGAGGAACCCAGCCTCAATCCAGAAGTTAAATCGTTTCACTGTTCATTTTCTGGGTAGCCTACTCTTCACTGAGCAAGAGTCCTGACTAAAGTGGTGGTATCTCCTCGGCTGTAAGCTCAAGGAGGTACTGCTGTAAGTCCTTCTGTTTGAGAGCAGTCGGAATTAAGATGGTGAGGCTGCCAGCACAGCCAGCCATTAAAATGTGCTGTTACGAGAGGCAGACCTTGCCAGCTGTCTGTAGTGAGCGGTCTGTGACACTCTCATCTTCCTCCATTCCCACATTGCTGCTGAAAATTGAATACCCTGTCTCCTGGTTGCAGAATTTGGATTCGTTTTTCAAGATGTAGTACTTGATGTGTCAACACCTGAGTGTGATTTCTCTTCTTCAGTTACTGATGCATTAATAGCACCTCCAGCTGAGTTATTCACATTGCTGGGTGGAGATCAAGGTGCCAGTGCTAATCTGTCTAGTTCCTTGTGACTCGGGACCTGTCTGTATAAAAATCTCCAGTCTTTCCTGCAGTACTTTAAAGTTTGTTTTGATCTGAATGCCAGCAAACAAGGGAGTTGTTGGTGAAGGTTCTTGATTCTGAACGCTGCATTGCATTTTCTGCGATCCAGAAACGAATATTCTGCTTTGAGGTCAGTCTTGAAAAGCACCTGCTGGTTATTTAAGAATAAACTGGAAGATACAGGTTTGCTTCCTTGCTGGACAGCTGATCTGCTGGGGCAGGGAGCTGCAGAAATCTCAGATGAGCATTTAGTTGGCCCCGAACAAACGCAACCAATATAAGGAAGCCTTGTGATTCTCACCTACAAGAAGTATTGTTTGTAAACATACATATGGTGACTTATCTCATTTGCTTAAAAACCCAAAATATTGGCATATGTAGGAGGCTGTTCCTTGTGCACTGTGCTTGTCTTCTACACTTCTGACTTTGTGGTCGTAGCAAAGGGCAAAATGTGTGCTGTGTTTGGTGTAATTTTGTGGAAACTCAAGTGGAGGCTTTCTGCCAGTTGGTAACGGGCAGTGGAGCCGTCTGTGCCTCTGCGTTCAGCTGGTCTGGATGCAGCCTGGCAGAGATGCTGAGAAACCTGAGCTTGGTAGCTCTTAATAAATACTGTTTCCTTGCTGTGAAAGTCAAAGCATTTAGGTTGGCATGTCTCGTGAATGTTTCAAACACTAGAATAGCCATTACAGATTGACTGACACTAAATGCAGTGTGCCTTGGAAATGTTATTCTAATGAACAACTTATTATTCAGTCAAGTAAGAGAGTTACTTATGTGTTAGGACTAACACTTCCTTCATACCTAATTTGTGAAAATAATCAGTGCCGAGTTCTCTGTGTTGGCAGTTTTCATCTGTTTTGATTATATAATATACAGAAGTTCAATGAAAAGGGAAGTCCTTGTATTTTGGTTGAAGACTCTCTTGTAGCTCTGTCATATTTGCAGCATAAGAAATCACCTCTAAGCTTTACCGACAGCAGAAGAACCGTGACGTTGCTAGAAGAGAGTGCTACAGGATCCTCTCCTGCTTTAACTAAAAGAAATTATCTCCTGGTCAGATTTTATTAAGGATACAGAAAACCTTGCTATGCAGAAGCAATCTGGTAGTGCTTACACCTTGCTATTTAGTGAATGTCAGACCTTTTATTCATTGAGGTTAAAAATTATACAAGGAAAAAATAAACACAGAACTTGGAGGCATGAGGAAGTGAGAGAGCTGGATAAGGGAGCAGCCCTCCTGAAAAGGAAAAAATCTTAGCTGTATCTACAGAAATCCTTTCCTTCTCTTCAGAGCAGCACATGATCTCTAGCCAGCACCAATTAACTTTAAACAGCCACAGAAGGCAGTGGGTTTAGGCTGATGGTGGCCTGGCAGACTCTGGGACCAGGCTGGGGGCTTGGTACAGAAGGTTTGGTTTGTGTTGGGTGTTCAAGTCCACAGCTGCTCTGTATGCCCTAAATCTGCATTTTATTTTTGGAGAAACAAGAATAAATCTCAGTATTATTAGAATGTAACTGGTACGTATGTAGAAAGAGCAAAAGTTTAGTCCCCACTCTGCAAACCTCCATAGCGAAAGTTTTAGAGGCTGGTGGTGCCTGGGATACTGAACATGGCCAGAGGGAGGACCAAGCAGGATGGTTACTGCAGTGTTTCAAAACACTTCCCAAAAGCAAAGGTTGCAGTACTGATCCAGCAAATGCTCCATCAGTCCAGCCTGGAAGTTTGGATTAATCTGTGCCAAAGGCTTCACTTCAAAGAAAGGCTGAAGAACGAAGTGGTGGATTTGTGCTTTTGCTTGGTCACAAATGGCTTCAGCACAGACAAGGACGGCTTTCTCAACCACAGCCGATTTATGTTAATTTGACTAATTTAACTAGATGTTCTTGTCAAAAGCATCCCAGTGCCTTTGACTTCTCGTCATGTCTTAACATCAGTATTAAGCAAAGGCACTTCTGGCGCATACACATACATGCAACTTTTCTGGGGCTTGTGTTGGCTTAGTTCTGTCCTTCAAAAGCACATTTTCCATACTGATTAAAAAGCAAATAATATATCCCATATTCATGTCATCTCAACAAAAGCTGTTAAGAATGGGAGGTACTGTACTGTAAGAATAACTCAGTTACCACATCTTCCTGATAAACGAAAACTGTGTTTTCACTGGTTGCTGTAGGAGCATTTAGCTCTGGAAATGCGATGGTAACTGCATGCCCTGCGTGCGCTCGGCACTGACCAATACACGGGAGAACAGTCTTTCCCTGCTGCATAGTATATACTCTCTAAACGGGAATGGCAGCACCCCGCGAGCTAATGTCTTAGCGATTGGAAGGTAAAGTTTGAAGGCAATATAGATTTTGCAGATAATTCGTGGTTATCATTGACAAGTTTTAAAATAAGCTAAGAATTTATATCCTCCCACTCCTTGTCAGGCAGATGGCCTTGGTCATGGAGAATGACAATGAGGAGAAAATTCTTCAAATATGATCTACAAGATTTAATTCCAAATATATTTTTTTCCATATGCAGTCAGTCATGTGCTTAAAGGTTTTGTGTTTTGTGAAGATCTGGGAAACTTGACGTGATAATTCTGCACTGAGTTCAGAATTTGTCTCTGAAGAGAGCTCTTCAGGCTTCAACAGTTTGTCTTAGTCTCCTTACTGATTCTTGCCCACATGTGTATATATATACACAAATAAAAATTGGAAGAGAAGGTAGTACGCTATAGGTGATTTTATATTTAATTGTAGTAGCTTATGTTATGAATATCCACTAATATTTCATATTATCTTCTTCTAATCTTAATATTATGGTTGGCATTTAATTTCTAATTTTTACCCTATGCAAAAAATAGGGATTTTTGTATTTATTTGGTTTTAGTGTTTAGCTGAAGTCACCTTCTTGTAAGGTCAGCAGCTGTCACAATTTTTTAATTTTTTCAGTCTTCACCATGCTGGGTGCTACACAGTAGTTTTCAGGACCTTCAAGGCACATGGGTAGCAGAGAAAGCCATAAAGGGAGCAAATGTAATGAGTGCTTTGCCTTTACAACATGTTTGATTGAGGAGAAACCCTGCAGCTGTGTTGAGGCTAAATTCATTTCATCCTGTGTTAAAGGGGTGCCACTGTTGGCTTGTGCTGCCTCTGCACCCCCAGCCAGCACCTGTTAGATTGGAAGCAGGAGGGATGGGGGTGAGCACAAGAGAGAGGAGAGCCCTTCACAGGCTTTGGAGAATATGGCCAGTCCGTATGGAATTCTTACTCTTTATGTTGGTGAGAGTAACTGAATGTACGGAATAAAACTGGAGAAAATATTTTATTCTCGTAACCTCTCCAGGAGTCCTTTATTGAAAGGAACATGAAAACATGGAAGTTTTTTGTTTTCTGAAATGCAAAAGGAAAAAGAAACCCCAACAAAAACCATGGAGAAAACTACAAGTTCTTGGGGGAAAAAAACTTTAGGAAAAAAAAATGGTGGTTCTTTTCAGTTACTTTCAGGGGGGGAGGATTTCTGTTTGCAGAAACGTCTTTCTTTCAGCTTTCTGTTTTAAAGGTTTCATAACCGATAGCTTGCATACGTCTGTGCTGTATTGAGGATCTTTGTGATCCTTTGCTGAGGTTTGTTCTTGCCTAAAATGTAGCTGGTGGTAACTGGGGAAGAGATCGAATGGAGCTGTCTTTCTCCTGCAAAATTAATTCAGTCTTCCTGTACCTTGTTTTCCCTTCAGGTATTCCCAGTATTTACATTATCTGCTTTCCTATCATAGTTTCTCTGTGCAGAGATTACTGGATTTGTTTGTCTGCTCTGTGTTTTTGTAAGTATAGTGACCCTGGTCATTGCTTTGACAGCCCTGCTGCTACCAGAGCTGTAAAACCACAATTGGAAGTAGTGGGGAGGGGGTGCCAATTGCAGGGTTTGAAGGGGGAAGGGGAAAAAAAACCCAGATCTTGAGGTTTTACTAAAACTTCAGATTAGTCACGGAAGACCCTTGCCACAGACAGCTTTGCTCGTTTCGTGTGCAAGTGTGTTGAGTCAGTTGAGAGTCTGAGACAGTGCTGTCTGAGATCCCAAACAGTGAACTAGTCTGAAGAGCAATGTGGTATTTGTGCAGGGTTTAAATTATGACTAGTAGGGTATTAAAAGTTAAACATTCTGTTGGGAACTAGACATCAAAGTACTCAAAAAAAAAAAAAAGGGGGGGGGGGGGGGGGGAACAGTGTCAGGAAAATGAGTTGTTGCGGCCTTAAACTTAACTCGGTTATTTTAAAAGAAAAAACTTCAAGAGAAAAACTTCTATCCTTCAGAGATTTTGAAGTGCCTGTCACTTAATGTTCCTTCCTTCGAGTCGTGGTTAAAGGCTCATTTCAAAAAACCACAATGACTCAGCTACTTTGAATATCTGCTCTGTTAACATGTGGCTCATGTTAGAAGCCCCAAGATTTTCTCCCACCTCCAAAGACAGTTCTTATTGGTGGATACTTTATTGGCAGTATCTTTTGCCCTATGCTAATTTTAAACGTACTTTAAATATTTAGATTTTTAAAGAAGTGTAAAGGCATAGTACCCTGATATTGGTAAGTAGAAAGGAGAACATTTGTTTATAAATATTTATTATTTTGCAGATGCAAAGGTAAGTTTATATAGATCTTCCCACACACACACACACACGTTTGAAAGCGACTGCTCCAGAAAGAGTGCTGCCTGATGTTTATTGCAGTGTAGTGCTGGATTATGCCCATCTCTTTGGAAGGACTGAAAAACGTTCCTTGGATATTTTTTGGATTGCGTCAGTTAACTTGGAGAAATGAACAGCTCTTCCTACAGAGCTTTGGCTTCTGCAGAACTCTGTGCTGGTCAGACAGCTTCTTCGGAATGGTCCAGGGACATCCTCACATGCATCAATAACAATACAACATCTTGTCTTTCTGGTTGTGTTTTCAGATAAATTTTTCTGTGGTCCTCTGTACTGCACTCACTAGGTGATTGTGAGGGCAAGATCTGCCTTGTTCTGTGTTTCATGTCGTCAAGTTCTGTGCTTGGGAATGGTGTGGGTGGCTTGAGAGAGTTGGTTCTGGACAGAGCTCTTGCAAAATCAGTTGGGTGGCCTGGTGAGAGATGTTTCTAAACACGAAGGGTATTTTTGAGCAAAACCTGTATAAATACACATAAAACAGAACTGGTAGGTTGTACAGGAAGGAACTATGGGAATCTGTTCTTCAGTGTGGTAGGGCTGCAATATATATCTTTGTCCTTGTTCGGTGGACAGAAGATTGAGGGTGGTAGGAGGAATAGGTGATGGCGACCAGATACTTTTCTAAACCATCACAAATAAGGTGTTTAATGGAATAAACTTACCATAAGATGTAGTGATCGACAGGACAACTTCTTTAATAGCCTGAGATTGAGCTTCAGCAGGCAGCATTCTGTGTGGGTTTTCTGTGCTTGCAAGTCTGTGGCACAACCAGCTGTCAGGTTGGGCTTTTTAGATTCATATGGAGCTAGTCCAACCTCTTGATTAAAATTTATGCAACTGACTGAATTGCTGAAGTGGACATCTTGCTTTGCAATGATTCTTGATTACTAGCATCATGCTGGTGCTAGATCTGAGGACACAGAAATAATCTCTTATTCATTTTTCTCTGTGTTTCCCTGTTGGTACACAGAAGTGTTGCCATGGAGGAGAGCGTGGGGTGGGAGTAGGCAGGAACCAGCTGCTTTAGGGCCACGCTGGGAGGAAGACTGGGGGAGGATAATGCATGAAGTCTGCTCTTGCGAACAATCCTAGGAACTTCTTGCTGTCAAATGTTCTGTGCATTTGTTATGGAAGAGCTTTGAAGGCACATAGGGAAGGGTGGGTCTTTTAAAGACAGGAAATGGGCTTTCTCTGCGCTGCCTGGGAGGGAACAGGTTATGGAGCTGACATGCATGGTGGACTTCATGGGCCTTTGTTTTCAGTCAGGAGTCCCTTGGCAATCTTGTGCGCCTTTACACGTTGTTTAAACAAGTACTGCTTTTTAATGATGTGGTCCTTCAAGGATGTGCAGTACAACTTCACTACCTTTTTAAAAGTGCTCTGCAAATTTTTAATCTAGACGGCACAGTAAGTTTGCTGATAATTAAGTAACGCTTCTTTAGCTGGAATGTGCTTGTGAGCAGGCCAAATGGTTTTTTTGCATGTCTGTATTAACATTTGTTTGTCTCTTCTCATGAGGTCAGGTGTTCCTGCAGTTTGCTTTGGGTAGCTGCATGCAGTTGGAGGCTAAGATTTACCATAGTGTTGGAAGCCTTTTCCTGGTGGTCGTATCCCCAAGCAGCAAATGGGTAGTGCAGGACTGGGTGTCATGGTGGAATGACACGAGGTACCATTATTGCAACTGGAAAACCCCTTCTCCTTCCTTCTGTCTGTGTTATCATCTTGTAAATGTAATGCAGTGGTCAGTCATGGGGATGATGGAGTACGGGTTTGGTAAAAAAAGTGCTTCTCAGCTGTTCCCATGTGTTAGGAAGCAGAAATCCGGAGTACCAAGAGACAAAGGAAATGAGCATAATCATTCTTCTAACATGCTTGGCATCTCTGTCAGTGTTGTTATCATTTTGACCCATTTTTGTTACTGTTTTCCAATGTTTTCTGAAATGTTTTCATCATAGAACTATTAGACTTAAAAAATGGAGACTGTGGGGATGGCTTCTTCCATCAGATTTCATTAGAATAGAGAAAAAGGGTGTTCTGTTGTTGAACTGAAGGAGCCATCCTTGCTATATCACAGTGGGTATATCAGCAATCTCAGTTTAAATCTTTCTAGTTTAAAAAAAAAAAAAAGATTTGTGTACATAACAAACATATGGCTTTAAGGCTTCTATTCAGCAGTTATTTGGATGTATTTATTAGTAAAAGTGCCACGTGGGGATGTTTGACAAGAAAAACTTGTTCTCTGGAATAAGGTTGGGGTTTATGAAGTTAATTCATATTCCACAAAGCAGCTCTCAAGTGAAGGCTAAAAGCTTTCTGATTTTAGCGGTCATTTGTGTCCCCAGTTGTGGGCTGTCTGAGAGTGTGGGCTATCTGATGACAATTTTCAAGACGTGTTATTGTAAAGAAGTGGAGATAATGTGCATGAAAATTATAATATTTGGCAATGTTAGTGCAAGTTCAGGGATGGAATAAAAAAACTCCTCTGTTATATCCTTACTCTGGCAGCACGTGTGCTGTGAGCTACCATCACGCTTCCAGCCTCAGTATTTCCTTTTAAAAAAAATGTGATTACTCTCTCAATGTCATAGAAGTGTTTTGGCTCAGAAACTTGTTGCTATACAGTGCACGATTCTCTGATGCTTTCCTTGAGCAGCTCATCTGTTTCTCTTCACATATTGAGGCTTTGTAATGTTTTTAACTGTACTTTAAATGGCTTCACCTTGTAAAAGCCTTCAAAGTTTTTTGAATGACCAAGAGGGGAATACTGCATTGTGGAAGCACTCCTGTGCTGCCATACCGTAGGAGGATGCAAGGCACTAATGACCACTTAAGGTCTTTAATAGTTCTGTGTTTCTATAACAGTCAAAGATCATGGAAATATAATTCACTGCATACAAGTTTGTACCAATATCTTGTGGTTAGGTCTTATAATCTTTCTTTCTTAAAAAAGTTTTTAAATTAACTTAATGTGTATTAATGTTAGTACTCTGATCTTTAGTAAGAAAATAATGGATTTGTGCCTGATAATATCTAATGTGCGGTTTGTGTATTTGAATGGAAAAGTAGCAGGCTTTTTTAATATTATCGAAGGTGAAAGGCATGCTTGGTATCTTGATTTTCACCTTATAAAAATCCAGATGCACGGCAGACAGCTAAATTTAAACCACTGCTTCTAGTGACTTCATTTTCATACTGTGAGTGACTTAGTAAAATTGAAAGTCAGTGAGGAAAGTCCCAAGTGCTCATCCAGATCTAAAAGCTCAGGAAATTACAGATAATCAACTTTTCACATCTTTGTCACTTTAACGTCATGTACATATCCTCAGGTGTTCTGAGGGGAGTTTTTGTTCTACTTGTTTCAGTTATCTTTGAATAAGGTCCAGGTATTTAATCAGTACAGTTGGCACTTTCTGTGATTAAGCCTTTGGATAGCATCAGTGTCTGGATTTCATTTAAGATGTGCTGCAGTAGTCTGTATTTCTGAACTCCCAGGCAGAATCCATTTTTTTAGTATCTCTAATATCAAGAATACTTGCAGTCCATCTTTCATGACTTGTGTCTAGTTTATCTAGTCAGGTGTTAAAATCATTGCAGGTAAAAATTAGCCCTGGGGTCTACAGATGAGTAACGTAGTCAAGTGCTACCTCTTATTACCTATAAACCTCTAATTTTCCTCTGAAGTCATAAATCTAGAAAGCATTGTTACAGAGCTGCTCCGCGGGAGAGCTGGCGTGGGGTGGTGCATGGAGTGCTCTTGTAGCTGTTGGTGCCAAGGGCCATTGATTAGTGGTTGGAAACAGCAACTGGCACTGTAACAGGTGAATGACATTGTTCAGATGTCACTGTTGATGTCGTTTTTCTGTTAAATTTATGACGGAGCAGGAGAGGGCTGCAGTAATTTTTAAAACACTCCATCATGTCTGTGAAACCAGTAGGTCCTGCCTCTGGAGGTGTTATTTGGTCCATGGGACCAAATCTGAATGGGGATGCCTTGGCCGTGAACCACCATTTCAGGCTGTCCCAGCATCTCCCCAGCAAAGGGTTTCATCTGCCTGTGCTGTGCTTCCATTCCGCTCTGCAGACCAACAGTTGCAAATCGGTATTATCAAATCTATTGGATATAATCAGGGGTTTTTTAGTTGTTTCGGAATGCTAGGATTTTGTGTAGAAAAGGAAAATTAATCTGAAACCTGGTTAAATTAATCTGAATCCTGAAAATCAGGGCATAAACCTGACGTAGATCTGTAAGTAGAGGCTGGACCACCTGATGCAACCAGAACACAGTTCTAATACAATTACGATACAAATAATAATTGGGGGGAAAAAAAGACAGTGATTGAAACAAATGAAGGAAGAGAAGGGACAGGAGCAGGCAATGTAAAAGAGCTTCAGTGCGTTTTTCTGAACTGTGAATGTCATTGCTGCTTTGAGGCTACTGGGAAAAAGTGGTATTTGTGATCCAAGACCACTGTCTTTGCTGGCTCTGTACGGGTATGAGTGGGGGCTATGTTCAGACAGTGATGCAGATGGTGTTATTTAATAGCTCTCACCAGCCCATCCGTCACATTTGAATCCTGCTTTCTTCCACACTGATTGATGTGTTATCATTATGTCAATTAGACATCTTGAAAGATGGCTTAAAACATGGAAAATACCTGATTATTGTTCTTTTTTGGAAAAGGAAACTTTAAAAATGTGTGTAGCACTAGGTGGTTCGAATACGTGTATTTTCTCTATATTTTTCAGAAACACATACAGGTAGGGATGTATGTTGTTGTGGCAATGGCTGTGCCTTGAGGGTGACATGGTAATATGTGGGCCGCCTTGGTGCTTCTGTTGGCAATGCGAATGCCTTGTTGCATTGCTGTTGTGGTTCCAGGGCTTTGTTACAGTTCCTTCACAAGAATCAGTTAGAGGCTGGGAATGTGGATGAGTCTTAGTGTTAAGGAAGAACTTGATTAATGCTGTAGTGATAGTTAGGTAAAGGTTTAAGCATCACTTTCCCCCCCTTGATTATGCATTGCTGTGAAGGCCTTCCAGCTGTGACTGTCAGATGCCACACTGATGTACAGATTGGCTCATCTTTTGCAGCTGGCAGGAGAGGGGACTGAAATGAATGGATCTGTTGATTCACACACACTGTGAGAAGGCAACAGTTAATAGGCTTTGAAATTCAGTGGCTGGTGAATATTGTTCTTGAAGGTAAATTGGCTTAGGAAGCAAGCAGCATTCAGGATTGAAGGCACAGGTGGATGCTACTTGGTAGAGTGCTGGTGTGAGGGCTGTGGGGAGGGGGTGCAAATCACAAAGCCAAGTACTGCAAAAGCAGAATACCTGAGAGCGTGGGGCCGGGGAGCTCCTGCTTTGGCTGGTACAGTGGCTCTGATGGAGAGATAAGAATCCTTGAGGTCCATAGCTTGCACGTTCTTACTGTGGTATTGGCATAACAGGGTTTTTTTGGTTGCTTTTTGTTTCAAGGATTTTTGTCTCAAGGGAAAGAAGGCAGGCATTGTCATGTGAAATAACAGCACTTCTGCACAAACTTCTTGGTCTGTTTGTTTAACACTTGGACAAGAAGTTAAAGAAGTGAAAATGATGGTTTCCTTTACAGGTATGTTTTAACTCCTTGATTTATTATATGAAGTTTTGGTGTTCCTGTCACAGGCTCTTACAACTTATTCTCCAGAGACAGAATCAGTTGTGATAAACTGAGGAGTCCTAGAAGCTGCGATGTCCATTGGAAAATAGACACCGAGTTAACACAGAGTGTTTGTTTCTGCAAGAGGCTTACTCTTGGAGCCTGTATGAAACATCCCTTAGAGATGAATGATAGCATGTTCTGCTTCTCTGGAATATAATGAAGTAGTAGAGCAGGCTAAAATAAATTGAATTACATCCACGTGTCCTTTCTAAAAAGAAAAAAAGAAAAGAAAAAACTCAGTTTCTTTTGAAGTTGAAAAATAAGCAGTATTTTCTTCAGCAACTCCACTGTTGTGCTTGTCCTTATCTAGTAGCACACTGGCAGCTTTGTATGGCAGGGTGAAATGTGTGTCAGTCCAGCATCCACAGTGTGTTTTTAGGATCTGGATTTTTGTTTTTGCATGCTCGCTGCACTCAGGTGCTGAGCACTTCAGGTGTTGATAAGTGCCCCACCAGCGTCTCCTTCCAGACATAATATATGGTGATTCTGTTGCCTATTTAGAGTGATGGCATTGCATTGCAAAAAAACAAAAAAAAGAAAAAACAACCACCAACCCCAAACTCCAGTAAGAATGTGCTGTCGGCTCCTGCCGGCTGGGATAAATGCCTTCAGGCCTTTCCTGGCAGGCTCTGCTTCCGCTCATGGTCGCTGAACATTTGTTCTTCCCATTTGCAATCCGGTCCAGTGAAGCTGGCGTGTTCACATGTCTGTTCTCCAGCTGTCTGGCTGTGTGAGTGCACGGGGCTGTGCTGCCTTGGCTTCCAGCTCTCGTGCCTTATTTGGTAACACAGTGCTCTTAAGCTGTGCCTGGAAGGGGCTGTTTTACTAGTTTAGGGACTATTTTCCACTTTAATTTTTGATCTCTAGAGCTATAGATTGCGTTTCAGCAGCAGTGCTGGCATAGCTTAACTCTTCAGCGCTGTCAAACTCGAATATTGCGCTTTAGAAGTGCATGAAGTGTTTTATTCCCTGCTGTAGCACACTGGCGTGCTGCTGCAGACAATCTCAGCAGAGGCAATATATGGCAGCACTTGTGTTTACAGCACGTACATATACCTTGTCAGCATAATTTGCTGCTTAAAATGATAACCAGAGTGTGATCTTCAGTGCTAAGACCGCGTTACAGAGGACTCAGCCAAATTTTAATTAGCTGCATGATTTGTTGGAGTCTTTTGTGCTCTGTTCCTGAGAGGGGAAGTGGCGTACAGCGATGGAGTGAGCTTGGACAGATTGAGTAGCATCATTCGATAGGCTTCAGCAAGAGCATCTCTGGTCCCCTGCCAAAAGGATGGTGACTGTTTAAAGTAGTGAGAGGGCCTCAGTAAGTGAGGTGAAAGACTCGAGCCAAGCCTAGGAAAAGAAAGCAAGGAACAAAGCTTTCAGGCTCAGAAAACAGATGTGGATGCTGGTGCTTTACTTGGTTTGCCTGGGAGCACAGCACAGTTCAGCAGCATGACTGTGAACATGAGAGCAGTTGCTCTCTTCAACTCCAGGGTGGTATTTCCTATAATTAAGGCAGGTCTGGGTTTTTCTGCAATTATCTTTGCTTTGCTAAGGTCTTCCAGTAGTGCTGCTCAAGTCCATCTATAGCTGGTTTACTGGAAGTCTGAACATCTGCGGCAGCACATGCCTTATAGATGCTGTCTGCTACTGCCAGTGTGGCGCTAGGTGTCTGTTCCCACGCTGCTGCAAACTGGTTTTCACAGCTGGCTGTCCTCTGCAGGCTCCACAGGGAAGAAGGCTTCTTGAGAATTCATTCAGAATTACCTTGAAAACTGAAGAAATGACCTGAAAAACAGCGTCGCAGTTCAGTGGGGGCATATGTCAAAGACTGCACTTTAGTTGGCTGCATCCAGGGAGGAGGAGGAGGATGGGCATATGCGGCAGTGCGGTAGGAAAGGATCCGGGGACTGCAGGAATCACAGTTTTAATAGGAGTCATTGGTGCTGTGCTGTTACAAAAAGTGCAATTGCTGCCTTGGAATATATAAAAAGAAGCATTGCCAAAAGACATAGTAATTATTTTTTTCCAATTTTACTTCCTGGCAGAGCCTCAAGCAAAGTATCTTGTTTAGCACTGCACCTCATACTTCCAGAAAGATATGAGCCAACTAGAGAAAATCCAGAGGAGGGTAATGGTCAGGAACAAGACCAATGAGTCTTGCCTCTCAGTAGCTGTGGGACAGGGACAGAGGAGCCTGGGGATACTGTGGGAAGAGAGAGAAGTTCTGTTCTGCATGCCCATGTAGATAGGGAAACAAGTCACGGGCTTAAATTGTAAAAATAAATAGGTTAAGTACAGAAATAGTGGAGTGCCGGAATAGATGACTTGAGGAGTTATGTCAGGAATGGAGCAGGCATAGTTAATTCTGCTGCTCGGAGGGAGGGATGAGCCAAATAAGCTTGCTAAGGGTCTGCCAGTCCTGTGAACCTGCGGCACTGGCGATTCTGCAGAAGGCAGCAGGGCCAGAGTTTGGGATGATGGCACTCAGTGCACAAGGAAAGAAACAAACAAGCATTTCAGGCAAGGCATCCCAAGTGCTTGATTGGTGTAAGAAAAAATAAAGCATTGAATTTGGTTTTGATATTTCTTGAGTTCTCCCACCTAGACTTCAGTAATATTATCAAGTATTTAACCTCCCTATATCTTCTTTTTTTTTGGCAATGTGGGTTTTCTTTAAATCAAGTGCATTTAAAAGCTGAAAATTGAACCGCTGAAAAATTTGCCTTTTGTTTTGCGTGATGCGGTGGTGGCTCATTTCTTATCACATGCACACAAAACATTCTTAAATAGAAATGGCTTTTATTATGCTGTTCAGTCCTGTCAGCTCCACCGAATAGCACAACCGTATTCTTTCCATACTGCTCAACATTGATGCTTTCAGAGGGTGTTTGAAATTTGATCTTTCTTGTTCTTCCTGTGCTCGGACTGTCCGAGCGTTCCCAGCCTCCTGCCCCCGCTTCCTGACCTGTTCTGAGCAGGAACTTCGTTCCGGAAAAGCAGGAACAAGTGAAAAAGCAAATGTGAAAATTAAATCCAAGGGCCATACGGTCAAAATAAAATGAAATGGGGCCAGCAGATGAGTACGCTTTGGTTTACTGCCGGGGTAAAATGCTACTGAGGTAGACTGAAAAGACCTGAAGATTTTGAGGAAGAATATCCCAGGGTTCATGTTCTGAGACTTGTGTTTTAGTGCCTTGCAGGGAGATCTGTCATGGAAACTATTAGCAGGAAGATAGGGGATGGCTTCCTGGTTTAAGAATACAGCTCTCAAGGCTGCAACAAAGGCTAAAGCCCCACAAAAGTTTACTTTAAAATGCTTCTGCAACTGTTATGCATATTTTTTTTTTTTTTCACTGAATTCCCTTCATATAAAATAAAAACACTTCTCCTTGTAGCATGTAAAACTTGATTTTCAGTACTTGTGGGAGGGAGAAAGGGTTGGCCTTTGGACTTGCCTCTTGCAAAGGTTTGCCTCTAATCCAGGATTTCTTTTCGTGCTGGACCAGAGGCGGAGATGAGCTAAGACACTAAAAACTCTCACTGAAATAAGTAGCTTTATTGAGATCCTGTGTTAGTTCAAATTAATGTGTACAGTTGTGAACTCTTCTCTTGAAGGTTGGGTTTTTTTCTTCTCTTTTTTTCCTCTCTTTTCAACATTCAGAGAGTTTTTCTGGCTTGTATTTGTTACTAGCCAGGAGCCATGACTTCTAAATGTTCTTGAGATTATATTTAAGTAGCTTCTCTTGGTCTGAGTTACCTTTTGTGTCCATAAATCGGACATGTTCCTTAATGCTTTCAAGGGATACCTGGTGCATTCATTCACTGTCCTTAACAGCTTTCTCTGAGGCAACACAGCGTGGTTTTTGTCTTCCTAGATCTCTTGTAGTCATGTGTATTGCCCATCCAGGGACATGTTATCCATTGTGATGCCGCTCAGCGACAAGGAGGCTGCCAGTTTTCCTGCTTTCTTTAACCTGACACCATAGATGTCAACTGGTATATGTTTTAGATAAATGCATCTCTGTTATTTTTCTTCCTACGTGTTGTTCTCCCTTCTGACTTGTATGTTTTCACGAAGCATCTTCACTCAGCGCTGCTCGTACCAGAGATCAAAAACGCATCTGGTCTTTCCTGCAAATGTTTCTTTTTGGAACTGCCTGTATATCCAGTGTCTAAATATTTCTCTCTTTTCGAGTAGCAGTTTTATTTCTGAAGGAGACCAAAGAGGTTACATGTAGATATAAAACAAACACTGATGTATTCTGAACGTTTCGGTACCTAAGATGTTTACTCAAAGGTGCATTTCTCATGTTAGTCTTTTGGTAGTTTTTTGGGCACTTTTGCTACCATTGTGATCTTGAGGGATTTAGAGGGTGTTGGCTTGCAGTGTTCTGAGTTGTCTGGGCTTTGGTTCCTAATTCACCCTGAGACATGGCAGTGTGTCCAGAGCCTCAAGAGGTAATTTTCCCTGCAGGTGAGGAGCCATGTGTTTGCTCTTTCTCATTGGAATAAGGTTACCTTGCCCAGTTTTCATTGCCTTACCCCACGGTAAATTTCAGTACATCTAAAATGCTGCATTTATTATTGCAAAGTTATTAAAAATGTTGTGTGGAGTCATATGCTAATGCATACATTCAAAAAGCCATTGCTTTTTAATTAATGTTGTGTTAATGAATACTGTTGATGTAGTAGGCATTGATATTCAGTGTCCAGCTCTCAGGTATATAATTTTTCACTCTCAAATCACTGTTGCAGTCTTCTCCCTTTGTTTGGTTTGATACATGAGCTCTAAGTTAATAACAATTACATTATTTCCTATGTTGTTACAGCTTGAAAAAACGAAGTAGCGATTTCCATTGGTAGAACTGTGCATAAATGAGTACAATGGCAAGAGGGTGGTTACCCTCATGTCTTGTAGATATGAACTGAGGGTGGTTATTTTAACATAAAAATTAGAATATATTTAGATACTAAATCATGTAAGCTCTCCATTTAAAATGTTGGTTGCAAGGGTGACTTTCCTCCTTTATTCTGCTTTAAAAAGAAAAGCATTGAAAGCCCTTGAAACAGGCAAGATGCAGAAGGGGAGGTAACAGACTTCACAGCAGCAGAAACCTCTAATATATTTTGTCATGTAATTAGTTCAGTGTTTGAATCCTGAATGATTGAGTTGCATGTGTGAATGTGAAAAGATCTTTGGGCTTGGAATACAATTTTTCCCCACTTGCGGCATGGCAGAGCTGTTGGCACTGTGAGATTTGATTTCGGTCGTTGTCTCCCACTGGGCTAAATGTGCACAGTGTGGGTTTGTTTCCCTGCTCGCCTTGCTGGAGCTGTGTGGAGGGGGCTCTGCCGGGACAGCAGGTCAAGCAGTTAGTGCGTCCCGACAAAATAAGTGTTTTGAAATGAGTTGCTGTGCTGCCAGCAAAGCTTGTGCCCTGCAAATTGAAAATGAAAGGATGTCTTCTCATCACAAAGACAGTAATTTCAGTAAGATCAGGTTTGAGTTTTTTTTCTCCCTCCCTATGGAAATGCAGGAGTGATTAATAATCAACACATTTCTGTAGCCGCTTTTGTTCTACATTCTTTGAACCTCTTAGGCTGTCATGTATTAATTTTAAACCTTAGAAGGAAAAAGTATAGAAATAGACAACGTAGTTATCAAAGGGCTTCTGAGGAGGTGAAACTTGCCTGTGATTGAATTTATGCATTTTGTGTTATTCTATATGCCTCTTGCGTGAAAATATTTCATTTAAGCACAAAAGGAGTCTTCATTCTGTCTTCAAATAAATAATCTCTTCATCCTGTGGAGCATTACCATCCTTGTGAGTGTATTAAAGCTGTGCAACTTCGATAATTATAAAGTTGAGAACTTGTGTTTGCAATATTTCCATCATTGCCAGTTATGCTACCGCTTCATCCTCTTTGCTGCTATTTTTTATATTAAAAATAAAAAAAAAATACTATCCTTGTATTTATTCTCTACTGTGAGCAGGCTTTGGCCTTGGGGATATATCTGGTATCTAAGTATAGAAAAGTCTGAAAAGAAACTGCTAAATTTCAACAGGGAATTGCTAATTTTCTTTTAATTTTAGTATTGCTGTGCAAAAAGGAGTTTGGTGGTTTGTTTTTTTTTTTTTTTCAAGTAACGAAGACACAGCTGTGTTGGTGTTAAATATTCAGTGGGTTTTGTAAGTGACTTATTTAAATATCTTCATTTTTATAGATTTCTCTCATCTGAAAGTACTCTGAAGTATGATTTATGAGAGAGGGAATATTTTTTTTCCTCAGCTCTTACCTTTCTGTAGTTGGCATTTTGTAACGTCTGGCTCAGTGTTTAAAGAAATGAAATACCAACACACCTTTCTGTTGCCAACGAAATATTTGATGCCTGCTTTCTCTAACTGCAGAAAAATTGGTGAAGACCTTCTACTAAATGCTTAAAATAGCCAGGGGAGATTTGGAAAAAATGACTGGTGTATTACACAACCAGCCTGGCTGAAGCTAGAAGTACTTCCAGATCATTTAGGAAGGAGCGTGCTAGAGAACAGCAGAGTGAGAAAAAAATGTGTGCTGCAGCTCAAAACAGCTCTGAGCTGATCTCTGAAAGTAGCGAAGTGGGTAAGTGTTAGTAATGGCTGGTGTCCAGCTGTCAGCCAGCAAAGGCAACCCTGAGAGCTTTGGCTGTGGCTGTGTTGGTTTAGCTACTTTCTGAGCTGTCTTCGTATACTGAGGGTAGAATGAATTAACATAGTAAGATCACTTAATGCACCAAGTGGTGGGAAAACCCTCTGAAGGGAGGAGTGGAATTGCATAGATGTGTTTGAGTCATGTATTTCTGGGCAACTTGATGTGAAATAAGGTGTCTCTGTCTTGGGTGGGCTCTGAAATACTCTGCTCACTTCTCCAAATCATTCTAGCCTCTGAAGTTAGTGGGTATTTGCAATTTTGGATAAGTCTTGCATTATATTTTATAATAATCTTACTAACGCATTACCTAAATGCTACTTTAAATTCCTATGGCCGTCACGGGGCAGCACCGGAGGGAGCTTGTTGAAAGGGTGGTGGCATGTGAACAGTGATGGTCCCTTTCTTAAATTGGGTCCTGCATCTGTGAGCCCAGATGCTGCTACCCCTTTCGAGGGACTGACCATATGATTGCCACTTGCCCCTACACAATGCAGTTCTTGTTCACTATGGGATGGAGGTAGAAGCACTGCAGAGGCTCAAGGTTGACTGAAAGTTTCCATTAGGGGATGCATTTTCCAGCCTGATGTTTCTAAGTTTTGTTGTTCTGGCTAATTTTTAAAAAAAATTATTTTTATTTTTTTGCCACATGCTTCTCCTAGATGTTTTTAAAGAAAGATCTCAATTACTAAAAAGTAATTGGCGTGATACTATGTTGATGGTTCAGGCAAATAGCCCATCCTAAAAAGCCCATCCTTTTCTCTATAAAGTTCTGGTTCTTTATGCTTTGGGAGTGTAAAATGATTTGGATGATGAAGCTGTGAAACCTTGGGAGATGAGGATTGTCTGGGCAATCCCTCCTCAAGTATTAGGTGGAGACCTGCACATTGGATTAGTCAGTTGTTGGGGGGATGTAAGCAGGGTAGAAGCAGAGAATCTGGCTGGCTGGGCTTGGACTGGCAGGAAAGGTTGGAAGTTTGGACTGGGGAGGAGAGGAACAAGGTCTAGTACAAGAGAAGGGAATGGAGAAAGGATAAGAGAAAATGAAAAGAATGGGGTGGAAGGAATTGGGGTTGGAGTAGTGTTGCTGGCAGGTTTCTCTCTTCATTGAACACCAGAATACTTTGGAACATGTTATTTCTTAGTGTTTCCAGTGTCCTTGATCTTGGCTATTCCTCTGTGAGGCTGGTACACGCAGAGGATAACCAAACTTTGCTGACAGTATTTCTGTGAGCTGCAGGTGGCAGGGGCCCATGTGGGGATCAAAATGTCCAAACAGTGAGAGCGTTAATGTATCACATGGTGCAATTATGGTCTTACTTAGTCCACTTTATTAGATGCAAAGCAATTGCTGACGGAAGAACAGGATTTAGCTTGGAAGCATTGAAATGCACATTTAATACATGTCCATGTAGCAATCATTCATCATCCATGCGCGTGATGGGGAGGTACACAATTACGCAGTCAGTTTTTCCTGCAGGACCTTTGTTCAGTGTTCAGGCTTGATGTGTCATCATTTCATCAGCAGTTACGTAGTATTTTATTTTTACACTTAGTGTGCAATTCTGCCATTTTTCACTCTGTATCATCAAGATCTCAAAAGAAAGTGCATTCCTTCATGATTAATATTCAACAGTGTATAATAAGATGCAATTACGTTGCAGTAGTAGCTTTATCACCTTTCCAATGTGGCTGAAGCTGCTTGAATCCATGATCAGAGCTGGTTGTTTCAGCTGCTTTGGCTTAATTTTGGATCTGTTAGAAACAGACCTAACCTCACTAAGTATAGTGTCTGACAAGAAGCAGTTGGTTTGTCTTACACAGTCATTGCTACTGTGGGTTGCAGATTGCTGACCATGATGGTATTCGGCTAGCCCATCCATGCACGTTCATTTTTGTAAACATGTAAGCCCTCTGGAGGTCTAAAAGTCTTCTGGCCATAAAGTTCATGTAGCTTGACCCATGGCAAAATACATTTGCTACTAACCAGCCTCTGGTGGTGATGTTGAGATGAATAAGGCTAAGTTTAATTCCTCAACCACTTAGAAACAGATTTCATAGAACAAATATAAAGAACAAAAAAAAAAGTTGGGTACTTCTCATTGTTTGTTTTAGGTATGTAGTTTTGTAACTAGGACGAAAACCTAATATATACCCTTCTTGCATTGGACAAGGTTGAATGCTTGTAGACCCCTCCACCGTGCTGCAGGGGACAGAGGGGGTTGCTTGCAGTTAACAATTTAGAAGTTAGGCTTAACTTGACAACTTTCTTTACTGAAAGGGATGGAAGAAAGTACACTTGCACTGTGACTAAATGTAGCATACAATTAATTCTTCTATGCAGTTCTGTGTGTTAATTGCTGTCATTGTGTGAACTGATGGTTTAAGCAAAAATAGAAAATTTTATAACCGGTGTGTTGCTTACAATGCATAGTCTTAGCTTAAAAGTGGCAGCCTGCAGTGGCTTTTTGAATCTGTTCGGTGCTGTCAATCTCTGTGAATCATCTTTATGTAAATTAAAAATACGTTGAAGAGAGCAAACCTGGAAAGTGTGGTTTGCGCTTTTGTTTTCCACTTTCCTTTCCACTTCCCTTGTTTGTTCAGAAGCTGTAAGCTGGTAGTGTCAAAGTAGAGGTGAGCGTTTCTGGATAGATGCAGTTACATCTCCTTCCACAAACCCTCAGCTCTTTTCTCGCCTTCTCAAGTATGCATCACTCTGTTAAAGGTCTCCAGTGCCCTAGCCATCTCCCACTGTATCTCTTAATGGTGTACTGGGCGCCAGCTCAGCAGGCTGCGTGGACTGCTGTGGTGGTGTGAGACATGCTGACCGGCCCATTTGGCAGCTGGTGGCTCACTGAGCTGAAACAACAGTCTGCTACTGGTGCTTCACCCCGTTCGAAGGGGATTTAGTTTAGAAGACAGACCTTTACCCTTCTGGTGTGCTGTAACGGTGCTTTGAGGATGGATTAGACAGGCAGGCAGAGTGACACCAAATGGGTCTTTCCTTTAGGAAAGGAATGAGAAGCGTGAAGGTGTCCATCTCAAATGGCATCCCAAGGTAAAGTTGTCAAGGTCTGTCTCCAGCAGGACTCAGCCTCTTCAGCAGCTTCAACCTCTGTCAGAGCTGAAATGAGTTGTCTTCAGTGTGGGGTTTTTCCCTTGTTGGTTGACATGCCTCCAATGCATCTGTTAGCAAAGTAGCCCCTAAGCAGCTCTGCTTTTTGGCCAGTGAAGATAAAACCCCTGCAAGCTTGTGGCTCTGCAGCTTGCTGCTTCCCTCACGGCAGTGCTCGCCTGCGAGGGTACATCAGCAGCCTTTAGAAATACCCTGCGAGTTAGAAATCTCGAATCTCACATCCATGTCATTGCCAAAGAGACCCTGGGAACCGCCTTCTGGCTTTTTTGGCACTTTGTTTAAACTTCTAGCTGCTACTTTAGGCATTGTCTTTGAATAGCTCTTTTTTTTTTTTTTTTTTGGGGGGGGGGCAGTGTTCAGTTGCTTAGCAACAGAGAAGAGGAAAAATAGTAAACACAGCTAATTTGATTTTATTACTGATAAGTTAGCCTCTCTTTAATATATAAATATATTTTTAGTAAGAATAATGAGCTATAATTCCTGTTTTTTGCCAGGCAGAATGTTAAACAAACTGTTGATGGACTGGGTAAAGAACCTGATACCCCGAGGAGGTTTACTGTTACCTCAAACTATGCTTTGAATGTCTGTGCTTGTGTGTGCTGTTGTTGGGGGTATTTTATGCTGCTGCTGTTTGTTAGGTGAGATTCTGTAAGTATTTGTGCTTCATTTTCCCTGGCAATAGAAGAAATTTAATTTAAAACCTAAACAAAAAACAACCTCGAACCCCCCAACCTAACATCAGTTGTGTGAAGTAGCATACCTGCTAAAGTAGAAAAACCAGAGGCTGAGAGTGTGTAAAACGAGTCTGTCTGCCTGGGAAAGCACTGAAACGTGTTACCATTTTAGCATGGTAGCGTATTTAACTGGGACAAGTTATAAATTTTCTGGTCTTGCATCAGATGTTTGGCAGCAACAGTTAATTTTTATCTTTCATGGGGCAGCATTCTTGTTGCTCAAAAAAGCATTTGTCTGATCAAGAGCTTTTTGGAATTTGTTTATAAACCTTTCCTTGCTGCTGGAATATTTGGACAATGTTAGCAGCAAAAATCCAGATAATTACGAATGGTTGAAGCAATCTTTCTGTTTGTTCTTGTTTTTATAGATTGCCTGTTCAAACTGTGTCCCATGAACCGGTACTCTGCTCAAAAGCAGTTCTGGAAAGCAGCAAAGCCAGGAGCTAACAGCACAACAGATGCAGTGTTACTCAATAAACTACATGTAAGTATTTGTGTTTAGGCTCCTTTTGATCATCAACACCCATCCATACTGCTTTAAATAAGTATTTCCAATCAATTTGACACAGTTGACCAGGAGACACTGAGAAAGTAGATAGAAATCGGTATGCAAGACTCCTTTTGAGACATTTACTGAGATCTGACTCTTTAAACATCCTCTGATTTATGACAATGTGCTGTTCAAGGGCTGTGTGTCCCAATACCGCCATGTAAGATACTGGGTTAGAGTTGTGGTAGCCATTTAAGTTTTTGTCATTAACCCATGCTAACTGTAGCAGTGCTGCACGTGGGCATTTTGGGTGGTAACAGCATAAAAATGGGACCTTTCAAACAGCTACGCAGAGTAGAGGAGTCTCAGACTTTGCAACCCAACATGAGAAGTCACAGGCATTAGCTGTGCTGGTAGATGCCATCTGAGCTACTGGTTTGATAAATCTAATGGGATTCTTCAAGCGAATATAGCTGCTGTTAATACATGTGAAGGTTGATGGGTAATTATGAGTAATTATAAGGCCAGACAGCCTCTCCTTCCTTATTAGCTTGCAGTATTTAATAATTTCTAACTAAAATGTTGACATTCAGCAGTTGAAAACCCAGTAAGGCAGTTGATTGCTGTTTTTAGAGTTCCTATGTTAAAAAAAAAAAAAGCCAACTTAACTTAAATACCATCTGTTGACTTTAGAGTTAAATAAACTCCATGTTTATGTTAAAATTACATAGCTGGAGTACTTGATGTCAAAATTACAATTCTAAATATTTTTAGTTTCTTTAAGCCTATATTAAGCTCATTGTAGACTGAAACACAAAATGGCCCTGTAGGAGAGTGTCATTTGCTGATTGCCATATGGCTGCCTTGCTCCTGCGTTTCACAAAGGCTGACTGTTTGACTCATTTTGCTTCTGAAAACATAATTTTATAACCTAGAAGTATTAACTTGGCAAGGAGAAAGCTATTTTGGTACCGGTTGCAGCCAAAGGTCCCTCCTCACTTGTGCCACCTTTCTGCTGCCCCTTTAGTGATAAGCAGACAGTAGACTGTGCCAGCAAGCTTTAAGTAATGGGGGATTCTGGGTTTCGTTTTCTGGTGTACAAGGGAAGGGGAGAGCTTCTGCCCACAGGTTATGTATGTGAGTTCAAGGATTTCAACAGAAAGTGTGGTCTAAGTACTGCGTCACATAAAAGAAAAATAGTTTGTAATTGCCCTGGATTACTGTCATTTAGAGTTGTCTTCTCTTTCCTCAGTACAAGCCAGTTCAGGTGTTTGGGACCTGTTCCTATTCGTCTGACACTTTACCATTTTGTGCCGGGGTCCCTATGGAAATACAGGATTAGATTTTTCCAGTATTTAACCCCAGCTGAGTGATGTTTGTACAGAAATGTACCACCATGCATGAACTGCTTGCTTAATTTGGTGAAAGGATTTGAGTACTTTACAATTTTATTGGAGGTTCATTAACATACATCACTTTGACATAAAGGCTAATCCTTTATGCAGCATGTGCCAAATTAGGATTGAGTGACCTGAGGCTGATGCATGGCTTTGAAATAATTTGGTCCCATGTATATCACTCATATGTCAAAACTTTTTTTTCTGGCAGTCATATGGCTACATGTGTCATCTTTTCCACTTGCTGGCACATGGAATACACTGTAAAACCCTGCATTTTGCATGATGTGTATTGGGGGGCTGTGCCCTGAAACGTGCATACAACTGTTAGCTCTGCCCGTGATTAGATTTCTTTATCAGTGCATATAATTTCTAATGAAATTGGTGATGCGAGGTATATTCATCATCACTTGCCTTTTTTGGCTTCTTTTTGTCTGCTGGTGGAATTTATTGTCTGCTGTGGAGCACTCAATGCTGAGGTCAGGTTATTTTAAGTTAATGCCATTTAAGGGATTTAAAATCTGGGACACTTGTCTTCCTTTGGTATCAAGAGTCAGCGCTGGTTGAGAAGCTGACATCTAGTGGCCAGAGAAAATGATTCTTCTTGAATGTCAGTTTTGGTGCATGCTTTTGAAATGCATCCAAAGTCTTATCATATTTTCACAGAATACGCTATTTTCTTTATGATAAATGGGGCACCCAATCCAGTGCAGGTAGTGAAGTCCTGTCTTCTGTGATTGCTGTTGATAGTTGAGAGGGCCTGAGTGTCTTGAAGAAATCCTTTCTCAACAGAACACTTTGAAATCAAGCAAAAAAAGTTGTCTTTTAATAATACAGAGAAAATTATGCTGCATTGTATTCTTGAATATATTTTTGAGTTTGAATGAGCAGCTTTATTCCAGGTTCTCCTGGAGCAAGAGCCAGCTGTCATACCTAACACAACTTCTAAAAATAGCACTTTTTTTGTAAGCTGAAGATGATGAAATTTTATAACAGTGTACAGATAGCTTTTCCTTTGCAGTACTTCAGCTTTGTCCTCTGTTACTAGTACTTCACCTTACTACAGTTAGGAACTCTGGGCATTTTTCTTCTCCTCCAAGAGAAAACTGGACCTACCATAGTCCTTGAGATCTGAGTACCAAACTGTAAACCTTGCTGCTTAGCTTTCTAAAAAGTCTAGTTTTAAATTACTCTCTACCACCAGGTATCAGTTAAAGCAAGCAGAGATTTTTATTTAATTTTTTTTTTAAAGGGGGTTGTGGGGGGATCTCTCATGTAAAGTGAGGGAGAATTTCTTCACCAAATGAAATAGTTTAAAAACAGCCTGGGCAAAATAGCTCATTTCTTATAAAAGAAAACAAAGTGCAGGAGACTAGTTACAAATTGTTAAATAGAACAATGTATTGCTATGATCATTCAATTTTGCAAGTGTTTTCCCTTTTATTACCATGTTAGTGTGATACAGAAATGCACAGCTGCATTTTCACAGCTGGTAGAGTATCCTTCAGCCCCGTGGAGTGCAGGCTCTGTGGCTCTGGGAAGTTGGGAACTCGTGTATTCAGAGCTGCCGTGGGCATTTGTAAGTGTCTTCTAAATAATCCTGCTGTGCAGTAAAGATGATTGAATCACCATAAAAACACAGGCTGTAGCAGAGTTGGGGCCTGTGTTGGCAAAGTAAAATAAAGAACCAAAGGGAAGGTCAACTCAATTTGTATAGAAGTCGGTAGAAAGGAATATAGGCTTCCTGGCTTGTGTTGTCACACACCTTCCCCCTGCAGGTGTCGTATTGTCTTCTCATGGCTTCTCTTCTGTTTATCTGAGCTTCTCACCTTATGTTTTGTTCCAAAACTCTGTCATGTTTTACCCAAACCATGGGTTGCTTAATTGGTGTGTGTCTATCTTCCTAAACACCTGAGAAAATGAATTGGAAATTACGCTGTTGAAAGTTGGGAAGAGGAAACGACACTGTTTCAGATGCTTGCTGTTTTTCCAGTTCTTTGAAATAACCTTAAAGAACCTTGGGTGTTTTGCTGCTCTTTTTATAAAACACTCAGCAATTGAATTGTTCTCCTTTAATTTCAGCATGCGGCAGATTTGGAAAAGAAACAGAATGAAACTGAAAACAGAAAGCTGCTGGGAACAGTCATCCAGTATGGCAATGTTATCCAGGTAGGCTGTGAGCATCTTTGCAAGCTGTATAGGATTTTGCTCAAACTCTCCTGCTCAGTGTGACTTTACATTTCTGGAATTCATGGAGAAGGGTCTAGTTTTGCAAGGTATGACAGTGTCCTGAAGTGGGATCCTGTAAAGCAAGAACTGGGTGTGTAGCTATGATGGAGTCACTTTCTTACTATGGGTTAATTGTACTTTTTTTTTTTTTTGAAGTCACCATATGATGACTTTCTTCAGAAATACTTCTTGAAAGATTCATTAGAGTTGGCCATTTGGAAGGTGGTACAGGCACTGTACAATGCCAAATACGGTCTCTCACAATCAAATGTTGACACATCAACTAGTAAACTAATCCAGAGAAGGAAAATCAAGCCATATAAGTAATTGCAGTCCATTGAAGCAAAGGATATGCTAAGTCCTAGGGAGTGAAAAGAGAAAAAAAAACCCCATGCATCAAACCCAAGAAAAATAGAAAGTACAATAACTGCATAATTAAAAAAGACAAGTCTTTAATAAATGGCGAAGACAATATGCAGCTGATGTGGGTTCACCCTGAAACCAAAGCGTACCTGCTTCCACTAAGTAGAGAGTCTCAGTACTTCAGAAATAGGGATAGTTGCCTCAGCATTTTGAGCCTTAGATTAAGAAATTCCTGTACTGTTGATTTTTATTTTATTGTGCTGACATGGTACCGGGCAGCAGGGTGGGGCTGGGGGTGGGGGGTGGGGGTGGCCAGCAGCACCGGGAGGCTGGGCTTCCGTTTTGCAAGGAGAAATGGCTTGGCTGCCCTTGCAAGCAGTTGCAGGATTTGGAGCGACTTGATGGAAGAAGGGCAGGGATGTGCCTGCCTTGGTTTAATTAAGTGCACTATTGGTCTGAGTGCCTGAGGCATTAAAAAGGAAAAAAAAATAATCTACTTGTAATCATGAAGGAAGAAAAATTATACCCATTTTTGATTGTACTACAAATATCCACACTAGTAAGAGCAGCGATAAGTTTTTGCCCGTATTTTCCCATAACTCCCATCTGTTCTATGAGTATTTGTGGTAGTTAAAAGGCGTCAAAAAGTGGCTTTCTGTATAAAAGTACTTGTCTGCTAAATTTACTGGAAACTAGCAACAATTGGTTGGAGCTGGTAGGTCGGGAGCTGGCAGATGACCTGCTGCAGCTCACACATTCCTGCTGAGGGAGTGCAGACCGAAGGGTGGCACACAGCGGGGGGCTGAAGAATGGGACTTTGAGGAGAGTCTTCAGAGAAGCAGTCACGTTTTCTGTTAAATGAGACAGAGCAGGCAAGACAGGAGCAGCTTTACTTCTCACCACCCCCCTCTTACCAGGGAAAGCGACTTAGTCCTCAGCATTTTACAACTTTTGATCCTGGGTTTTTGACGAGGGCATTTCTAAGTGTTTATTGTTAGCTGGAGAAGCGGCCAGTTGGATTATCTGGAGATGTTTAGTGCTGTAGGATTGTATCTGTACTGAAAGAAGAGTAAGTGACACTGTGCTTGAATTCATCAGTATCTTTATGTAATTTAGTTTTTACTATAATCCCTATGTAGTACTGTGGTTATCTTATGCACACTGGCTATTTATTGAGGGGAGGAAAAATGAGCATTCTTAGAACTGAACTCTAATTCTTATTCTAGCTGCTTCACTTAAAAAGTAACAAATACTTAACAGTAAATAAGAGGCTTCCAGCTCTGCTAGAGAAGAATGCTATGAGGGTGACATTAGATGAAGCTGGAAATGAAGGTTCCTGGTTCTACATACAGCCCTTCTACAAACTGCGTTCCATTGGAGACAGTGTAAGTCCTAAGGAATATCTTCACGTACTGCTTTGTGCACAGCTTGGCAAAGGTTGTTTCAGGAAGCCTGTCTTGCAATTAATGAAATGCACAGATCTTTTAGTGCGTGATGATGCATGAACAACCTTTTTCCTATGCTGTCATGAGGGGGAGGAAAATTTGCTATGGTAACTTGTATTTTGGAAACATGCAGTGATTTAACGTTGGAGGGAATAAGGGACCTAATTACACTAGCCTTTCACAATTGCTGTCCAATTCAAAATGGTAGGAAATGTTGAGTTCCTTCAGTACATTTGGAACAAATAATTAGCATCTTGGTTTTCAATGTTGTCAGTTTGGAATCAAGATTCATTTTCATTTTGCATATGAGGAATGAGGTTGTTATGAGATTAAATGCTCCCATTCATGGGAGATCTGGGAAATAATGGGTTCTGAATTAAAGACGTTAGCATTGTAATCTCTTAATCTCTTTTTTACAAAATCTGAGTCACCCGAGTATACTATCTGCCTAAAACCAGGAGGTAGTAAGCTTCATTGTGCTCTGTGGTACAGTCCAGGTATATGCTTGGCACCTAAACACAGCAGACTATCAAGCAGGAATAGTTTATCCTGTAGACTAGCCCCATGTGTTCTGACGTGGCTGTTCCTTTTCTACAGGCACACACATAAAGTAAAGCCAAAGCACAGGGTAGTGCAGTCTTAGTGGCCATTAAGTGCTTTGTAATCACACCAATTCTCAGACAATTTATCACTAAGAAGAGTTCTATTCAGTACAGAGGAGGCTTTTTAGTTTAAGGCTTTGCCCTAGAGGAAGGGAAGAACAGGACCTTTACTGTCCATAAGAGTGCATTTGTCTTGCCAGCCTGGTTAAGAATCTGATTTTACAAATGAAAGTGCATCTTTGTAGGAGGATGATTTTTGACTGACCTTTCTGCTACAGGAATTATTTGTTAAATGTTAACCAGTGAAACAAGTTCATGGAAAGCAGCAGATAGGTTAGCTACCAGAATTGCAGTCTGTGTTCCTTCTGCAAGCCTCTGAGTCCAGTAGTATAGGGTGTTGGGTTTTTGAGTGACTGAGTGCAGTGAGCTAAATTCTGAAGCAAAGAGAATCCTGGTTTTCATACTCGGTGGCATCTCTTTGAACTGCAAGAAGGTGATTTCCTCCCATCATTCCCATTGAAAAAAGAAGGCAAAAAAAGCTTTCTCAGGGTGCAAATTTCTATCTGATGCTGCACTTATCTACAGGTTGTCATTGGAGACAAAGTAGTCCTGAATCCTGTCAACGCTGGCCAGCCTCTCCACGCCAGTAGTCATCAGCTTGTTGATAATCCGGGATGCAATGAGGTGAGGGCAGACGGACACAGCTGGAGCAGCTGTACAAACCCCTCTGTATGTTTCAGCCTAGCTGCTTGGACTGACTTTAATGAAAATCAGCAAACTGGTTGGTATCTGCAGCATTGTTTAAGAATGGTTACCTTGTTAATCAGCAACTTAATAGAGCTAGCAGGCTTTTCTCATGTCTGTTGGGCACTGGACAGAGGTCTGAATTTGATCTCTCTTGCTTGAATGGCTAAACCCAAGGTTTTACTTGAAAATCAAAAGGAGCGGCAAATGACTTCCTAGCAAGTCAGCTCTGTAGTTGTTCTGGAGTAAATACAGAAAGGGCTTTCCTTCTCTAGAGTAATGCAAGAGAGATCACAGTATTATGTTGAAAATTCCCTAAAAAGTAAGGCAGTAGTTCGTGGTAGTATCTTGTACAGGCACAAGACAGTGGGACTAATGGTTGTAGTTCTCCTTTTAGGTCAACTCTGTGAATTGCAATACAAGCTGGAAAATAGTCCTCTTCATGAAATGGAGTGATAACAAAGATGATATTCTCAAAGGGGTAAGCCTCAAAACCCAAACTCCACTTGCTTGTAACTGGTTCACTGATGGGCAATATCAGCACTGATCATGCTGTCTGGGCTCTGACAGGGAGATGTGGTGAGACTCTTTCATGCAGAACAGGAGAAGTTTCTGACGTGCGATGAGCACAGGAAGAAGCAGCATGTCTTCCTGAGAACGACAGGGAGGCAGTCGGCCACATCTGCAACCAGTTCAAAAGCCCTGTGGGAAGTAGAGGTAAGAATTGTAACCCTGGCTGGGGGTGGCTTTGTAGGGATGGTTACTGCTTCTCTTTAAAAACAGTGTACCTGGATTTCTTTTTTTAGGTAATAGTCTTCCTGGTGTTAGAAGTTTAATCTTAAAATGCCTGTACTTCCTGTGCTTTTTGTGCAGAATCAAAACGGAGTTGTGATATCTAATGGTGCAGGAGATAGCTTTCAAGTTCAGGTTCTTGATAATTCAGAAAAAGGGGACAGAATAGCATCTATGAAGTCATTTTCTTACCATTACTAAAGTTTAACACCAGCTAATAATTTCAGCTGTCCTGCTGAGTGTACTGAACACTCTATTTTTGGTGTGGAATAACGTGATTATGCATATCCTCATTGGACAGGAGACTGCAACCCTTCACTGGTCTCTGTGCGTTGCTTGTCTGAACTATTCTTTTTTTTCCTTTACTTGGCTTTTATATACAGTAACATCTTGGCCATCACTGGCTTCTTAAAATGTCTTTCATCTATTAGTATTATTAGAGTTGCTTTATGATTTTAAGTATATGTTATGCAAACTGCATGTGAGATTCATAAAATTCATTGTAACGGTGGATAGGTGTTTTTCATATTCTCTTTGCAGAAGTACCTGCTTTGATATACAGCTTCTCCCATATTTGCCTTGAAAGCGTGCCTGTAATTAACATTACTTTGAGATGTTACTAGATACCAGTAGCTTCTGTGGTAACTGTCCATGTGTGTGCTGTTATAGGGGCAGGTAGGTGTGAGGCAGGGTAAGGTAGCCCTTCCCTGAAAGGCACAGGCCAGCTGTGCTGAGCTTTCCCAAAGGCAGCGGGTGTACCCACAGAGTAGCTGGTAGGAAGTAACCGATCATCAGAGGCTCTGCTTGCCAAGGGAGAAGTTAGAGAGTAAATAGAACAGTCTTACTTGTTTGTGCAGCACCGTTGCATTTGAAGAATTTCCAGGTGTCTTCTTCCCTCCTTCACTTTAAGAAAGTCAGAAGTTAGTTATACCAGAAAGGGAAAGGGTTTGTTGCATTTCTTTAGGAAGTTTATTAAGACCTAACAACCCATGCACATCTAGAGCACCTTCTTTAATGACTGCTCTGTCAGCTTGCACCATACTGTTCCTGCCATCATTCAGAAGTGGTTGAAGTGAAATAATTGTAGCCAGCTCAAAATATTTACCGTACTGTGTGTTGCTCACACAGGGAAGGTTGTTTCATCTTTTCTGGAGCTCCTTGTCTGTGTCCTCTTACCTGTACATGAAATACGGTAAATGCTGGGTTTGAAAGGGAGGTCACTGACGTACAGTGTAAATGTGGTTTCCCTTTCCTTGTAGGTGGTGCAGCATGATCCTTGTCGTGGGGGCGCGGGGTACTGGAATAGCCTTTTCAGGTTCAAGCATCTTGCAACTGGACACTACCTAGCAGCAGAGGTAGGTGCTGGGCTTGCTGAGGAGCTCTGCTTTTCCTTGCACATTATTTTCTTCCTTTTGCACCTTCTGATTATCTTTCTTTTCCTGCCCTAAAAATAGATACAGGGGAGGGGAGGAGAGTGGTGTTTGGGTCCTTGGTATTTATACCAAAGTAGATGGCTAAATACAGAAAGCAAGATGAGAGAGACTTGAAGGGATGCCATGGTACAGGGGTGATCTTCAGCTTACATCACCATTTGTATGACTTCTACAGGCAGTAACTCTTCTCCTGCAAAGAGCAGACAACAAATAGTATCCTGTCATGTGGACAGTAGAATTAAGATGAATTTATTAATAGATGAATAAATTGTAAACGGCTGAGAGCCTTCAGGGGAAAATGAATTGAACTGTTGTTAATTTCTCTTGATTCATTGATTTCTGAGTGGGATTGTAGAACTAAGTATGAAATGAAAATGCAGTTAGACTTTATACTACTCTAGTAAGAACTGCAGATAATGCTTAACTGCCCAAGCACAAAAGAAATAAGTCTTTTCCTCTCTCCAGGGTGGACATCTTTCCCCTGTTGAAATAAGATTTCAAAATGTTTTAGTAAAAAAAGAAAAAAAAGTCTTAAGGGTTATAATTTTGTGAGTTTTGCTGCTTAGTACTTGTAAATGCTTATTAAAATTACGTTTATTTACTTGAAAGCATGGATATATCAACATGCCATTACACAAACCTCAGTAAGTAAAAGCTGTCCTGGATCTAAGAGTGCGTAGAGGGGCTGTCTTGGCCCATGTGATTGACCTCAGAGCTTCAGTAGGAAAGTTCAGATATCCAGATATATAAATATCCCATTTGATATTGTTCTAATAAGCAGATTGGAGAAACAACAGCATTTTGTCACATGCATGTTTGCAAATCCTTTTCAGTAGTGATCCAGTATAGAGCTTTTCCAGTAAATCTTGGGTTTGCTAATCAGCCAAAACCAAACCATGGTCTTACATCATGCAAAAATATACCAGAGGAGATTGCTAACCTGACCCACAGTTAGAATAGTGTTTGTTCTAAAAGATTTCTGCCAAGCCAGTAATTTCTAGATGGGAATTCCACTTGGGATTAAAAAAAAAACAAAAACAAAAAAAACCAACAAAGAAACAAACACCCCAAAAACCCCAAAACAACTGTGACTTGGTAACTCTTTACCCCTCTTGCCACTTTAGTGATTATCCTGAATAAGATAAATCTCTCTGCCTATTTGCAGGTTACTTAACTGCTTAATTCATGGACTGGCAGATGCCTGATTAGAAGTGAATTGGTTTGCACAGTATATTTGTTCTGCATGTCTGGTAGTGCTATAGCAGTAGAGTACCTTTTTTTTTTTTTTTTTCTTTTTTAAACCAAGTAAGTTTAGACCATGCTGAGATTTTTTCCCACTTCCAGCTCTGTTAGAGTTTTGACGTGCCTGTGATTCTGTTCCATCAGGTAAACCCTGACTATGAGGAAGATGACCTGGAGTGTCAATCCTCAGTAAGTATAGGCAAGAGTATGATCTTGCCCCTAATTGAGGAGGGCTTGACACAGGCCCCGGGTGGTTACCTGGCCGGTGCATAGATGGTCCAGGCTTTGTTGCTAGTGAAGAAACTAAAAAAACTGAGAATGATGGGAAGGCTTTTAAGGCCTGTCCAGAAGAGTGGGTGTTGGAAACTGGATTAGACTTTACAGATGAGCAATGCATTTGAAACCAAATTTGTACATTACCTGGACCCCCTCGCCTCCCCCCTTTGTAGCATCTCTTTTTCTGTCTTCCTATTTCTTAAACCTTTCTTCCTTGAAGCATGCTCTTGAATAGGTCTGAAAAGCAAGTTCTTCAAGGTGACACCAGACGGCAAGTGTTCCTAACAGAATGCTCATGTGATGCTGTGCCAGTCAGTCGTCTGACCTCCCTGTTCAAGAAATTAATTCCCATTGTCATTTTAGCTTGTCACTGGAAAGCCAGGATAAAGGGTCTAGAGAGCAAGATTGGCAGGGTGAGAAATATTTCAGTGCCATTCTTCTGATTTTTCCTCTGAAAGCCAGTCTGTGTGGTTTTCGGTAAACGCTGTGTCAAAGATTGAGTGTACTGATGCTTTGTATTAATAGAAGCTTCTCTTTGGTGTTGAAGGAAGCAGCATTGCTTCCGTACTTGAAAACAGATAAAAGTGGAACAGCACTTTCCGTTGTGCATTATGTTTTTTCATTTGGATTTGACTGTATTCTTATGCAGCTTTCTTGGTCATTTATGCTGTATTATGGAAGATGTGTTCCATTTGGATATGAAAAAGAACTACTACTCAAATTTTGAGAAGATGAATGCACAGTGAGGCTTTGGAGTCCTGCAGGGTGGATTTTTCCATCTAAAAGGATTTCTCATTATAGCCTGGCCATTAAAATGCTTACCCTTGCCCCCAGATATTGAGCTGTTATCCTGATTAGTTCCTGGTGGTATTTGGCAGCAAACACTGATCTTCTGACAGCTTGACTTCAGTAAACATCCTGGAAAAATGAACAAAAAGATCCCACAAAGCTATTGTTTGGGGAAGGGTAACCCAACATTGAATTGTTTTGTTGGCTTAACTTTTTGAAAGTTGGTTGATCAGTGTTGAGGTCTTACATAGGCATCCATCCTACTGGTGATATGCTGAGGTCTCCTGGTAAGTGCAGTAATAATAACACGCTGGCTTCAGAGTTGTACTGACTTTCCCTGCTCTGCCTCTTTACCACTAGGTGGCAAAAATAGACCATAAAGAATAGGATCAGGAGCACATAATTCATTTCTGACACAAAATTACTGCATCGTTTAACATTCACTAGTGACAGGATCGTGTAGGCTGCTTTACCCAACTTTATCCAAACTTCAGCTTGATCCAAATGTGAGCTGCCTGCAAGACGTCAGGTTTACTTGCACAGCTCTGTGTTTTGTTGTTGATTTTTTCTTATGCCTTGGTGAGCTGTACAAGAACAGGATTGAAATGGGCATGGATGAGATGCCAGCTAGTACCTTTCAGAGTTAAAGGGGACTGCTGTCGTCAGCTTCAGGGTTTAAGGTTTAGTTCTTACTAAATGGCCCCATTACCTACTTTCTGATTTACTACTCATTTTCCGCTTTGCCACAGTTTCAGTAACTGACCTGTTGTCTCCTGAACTACAAATTGTGAATACAGAGGTGCTGCCTTACTGTGGGGATGAAGGAGACAGCAGAAATGTGGAGAATTCATTCCAAGTGAGCAAATTTCTCCCGGTGTAAAGCTTCCAGATGGTCTCTCAGTGTATAGTTCCTCCTTATCTTGAAAGCACACTCCCAGTGTGTGTTTCTGTTCCATACACCTGCCTGCCTATTCCCAAGTGCAAAGTCAGACCTTAAATGTCACTACTTTACAGCCAAGTTCATTGACTGCAAATGTGCTAACTACAGAGTATCCTGAGGCACAAGCACCAGTAGATACTGTCGCCATATGTTTAAGAATTGCAATGACTTACACCAGGACTTTGAAAAACAGGTACTTGAGTGCTGACTGCTTTGGGTGTCTACCTTCCATTGGTGCCACGATCACACAGAAGCTGGTAAATTGGTTCTTGATTGCTCTGAAAATTATCTCTTGGATTCAGATGTTTATACATGGACAGCTGGTTCATGTGTTGTCAGACAGCCACTTTTTCATTGACTAGTGATAACTGGTAGCTCTGTAGTAAAAGGGTTTAGAGAAAGTTGTTGCTCCTTTTTCCTAGGTTTTTTTTTCCCCTACCCTTCTGTCCTTTCATCTGAAACTCCAGGGTTTTAATCAGTTGATGCTAGTACCTCTACTTTGCTAAAGGAGGCTGGTAATTTGCTGGCACCTTGGAAAGAAAGATACTTCTGATGCTATGGTCTTTGAACATGTTGTGCTTGTGTGCATCATAAGCTCTAGCGTTAACAGCAAGATATCTTAACTTCTTGATTAGCTTTTTGTTTTGTTTGGCTGTGACTGATAGATGAGAGTCCCATTTTTGCTGCTGATTTTCACATTTGCAGCTCACATAACTACTTTATTAGGGTGATAATTGCAATATTTCAAATATATTTCAAGAGCTAGTAGTGTCAGGGGTGGGGATCTTAGCAGGCGTGGGTCATCTGAAACTTGTCAGAGTTCCTAGTGTGCTGTGGGGTGAATGGCTGGGGGATTCTGAGACTCTTCTGATGCCGTCTGCAAGACATAACCTCTGTGGTTTAGGATTCATTGTGTTTGTGATCCGGAAATACTCAGAAGTTATTAACACCAGGGAAAGCAAATAAATGGTTGTCAGGAGCAGCTATTTGTCAGTTTTACTGGCATCCTGAAGCCCAGCTGTTTTAACTAGTACTTGGAGTGGTTCAGAGTCATGTCTGCACATCAGAGGGCACACCTATGTAACGCTAGGCAGGTGGGTCTGTGGGGCTTGGTCTGACTGTGTGTGATGGGACTTCTTCCGCAGCTGGACCCTGAGCAGGATGCCTCCAGAAGAGGCTTGCACAGTGCTCAGGAGAAGATGGCTTACTCTCTGGTGTCTGTCCCTGAAGGGAATGATATCTCCTCCATCTTTGAGTTGGACCCTACCACCTTGCGAGGAGGAGACAGCCTTGTCCCCAGGTACAGCTAAGCATACTATTAGAACTGACTGTCTGCTTTGTAGTTTGATTTTTTTAGTTTTTTGTTGGTTTTTTTTTTTAAGGTAAAGCTGTCTTCCACTGTTTTTCTTTTTTCCTTTGGAATTAAGTTTCTTCCTCAAGTTAATGTAGAAATACTTCACAAGTGCCTGAAGCTTCACTTAAGTACTTTACTATTGAGCTATAAGTAACAGAACACCATTTTACAGATGGGAAAATTGAGATGAAGTGAATTCCTTCCCACTGAACAGCCTGGGACTAAAAGCCTTGACTGTCCGATCAAGGCAGTCCCATGACCTGTCTGTATTATCTTAGCTGGGATTTAACATCAAGTATTTAGCATTGTGTTTTCTGTTGTTTACGTGTCCTGTACTGTTCCTATGGTACTTCTTGATACTTGAAACATGCTGAACCCTTCAGTGATTCAGTCTGCTTGCAGGCTTTTTGCTGTCTCTTCCCACCAAGAAACCACAGCAGATTTGTTTCATTTACTTAAACCAACTCTCTAAATCATCAGATACTCGTAAGTTAGCACAAGTTAATGTGGCCACTAAAAGCAGCTGTCCTGGCTGCCTTTCCTGTCCTTTGGGCTGCCATGGTTGTGTGGCAAGAGGGGGTTGTGCTGCAGCTGAGAGGCTGTTTCTTAGCCTAGACTAAGATGCTCATCATACTCTGGTTTGACACATTTTACCAAAGACCTGGTCTGTGCAAAATAGTGTCATTGCCTGAAATACCTGAGAAGACAGTCTGGGAACAGCTGTCCCTGTAGGAGTTCTGCTAGAGAAAGTTGCTGGATACTGGTCTCCTGTTCTGGTATCTTAATGGACCTTTATTGTTTGCACAACATTGACTAGCTGTACAAAGAGTCAAAAAAAAATCTCAGTTTAGGAAATGGAATAGGTATCGGGGAGTTACAGGCTGAAAAACAGAAAGGTAAGGGAGGAAGCTGACAGCTCTGCTACAGTGTAGCATGTGGAAATGAGAGGACTTGAAGAGGCTTAATTTGTTACTGAGCAGCAGCTGAGTTACAGCAACAAAATATAGATACAGTCCTGTTTACAGCAGAATCTATTTTGTTATATAAGACTTCCTAAGGTGAATTTATAGAATGAAATAAAGAGAGTCTTATTCCTGTTATGGTATGCAGCATGGATAAAGATGACACTTTTTTCCCACTTGCTCCTGCCAACATCTTGCAATTTGAACAATGTGAACATTTCCCGTCTGGGAAACTGACTCATGCTTTGAAACTTTTGACTTTCTTTCAGGAACTCTTATGTCAGACTTAGGCACCTTTGCACTAACACCTGGGTTCACAGCACCAATATCCCTATTGATAAAGAAGAGGAGAAGCCTGTGATGCTTAAAGTAAGTGCTTTTACTTTGTGTAAGCACATCCTTTGGTTCCTGTACTTTCACAGAAGTGGTGTTGCCAGGAGAACTCCAGTCCCTGGAGACTACTGGATTTGTCAAGCAGTTTAACAGTAATGAATAGTGCCTACGCAAAATATTAAACTACCATGAAAACCTAGTCTCTACCAGTTATGCTGTTCACTTTCTACCACAGTCATCATGAGGAGAACTTTATTTTCCCACTGTTTACAGCAGCATTTTTCAATCTTACCTGGTGTTTCTCTAGATTTAGGAGCAGCTTTGAGCTTACACAGAGTGGTACTGTTCTCAGAGTTTGGCTTCGTCAGTAGACTCATATTAAGTGGAGCGTGGCTTTTCTTCTGTTTTGTTGTCACTGAGTGTATGAATTGCTACTTTGTTTTCTGCCTATTTGTTTGATGATAAAACTTCTCTGGGTTTCAGATTGGTACCTCTCCAGTGAAAGAGGACAAAGAAGCTTTTGCTATAGTACCAGTTTCCCCTGCAGAGGTTCGGGACTTGGATTTTGCAAATGATGCAAGTAAGGTTTTAGGTTCCATTGCTGGCAAGTTGGAAAAGGGAACAATAACCCAGAATGAAAGAAGGTAAGGAAAAAAGAATTTGGTTCAGATAATGTCGTTTCCTTTACTCGGTAACCGTTTCTTGGAAAATTTAATCTATGTATGGTATCTTCGGAAGAGGGATTTTGTTTCCTCCTTGATGAGATTTAAAACAAAATAAAAGCTGATAGCTTTATTGTTGCCGTGTCCATAGTGGAGGTTCTCAAGCTGGTTCTGTCAAGCCCTCCTCGTTGCTCTGTGAAGTGAGAGCATGAGAACTGTTGTTGTGAACTTGGAGGAATAATCCACAGCATACCTTTTTGATGGGCTTTGCAAATTGAGTGTGGGAATTCATAATCCATCTTGTGAAGACTGAACATATGACTTCTTGCAAATCCTCTGACCATGTCTGTGAAAAGTACATGGCCACACAATAAGAGCGCAGAGTCGGCTGTGTAAGACCGCGTAAGGGCCCATGTGCTTCTATAGCTGATGTATTTTATCTGGCCTTGCGAGAGATTATCGTAACTGCCAAGTATAACTTGGCGAGTGTATAGTTACCATAAAGTGATATCACTGTTGCACTGCTGTTGTGTTCTAGCTATTAGACGGTGAGGCTACAGCAATAGGGAGCATTAGTTCCTAATTTTAAGTTCTGTACAAACCTTTGTGCTTTATTGAGCATCTGAGTCAGTCTGTAATTGATCTTTTTTTTTTTAACTTAGCATTTTGAAATCTATGTAAACTTACACTGACATTGTTCTTTTAACAGTTAGAATTTGTATTCTTGTATTAACAACCTCTGGCTTTCCTATAGATCTGTTACCAAATTGTTGGAGGATTTGGTCTACTTTGTTACTGGTGGAACTAACTCTGGCCAAGATGTCCTTGAAGTGGTATTTTCTAAACCTAATAGGGAACGGCAAAAACTGATGAGAGAACAGAATATTCTAAAGCAGGTAGGCTGCATTTTTTTCTAAACTCTGTCTACAGGAAGGGTTGTGAGAAAAAGAGAACCTGGCCAAATTATTGGGACCAAAAGATCCTTTGAGTTTCTAGCTTTGAGCAGGCTGTTGGTGGTAGACTGTAGGCTTTACGTTGCTATAAGAAAAAATTGCAGAATGTGGTGTTAAATAAAGGTCATCAACAATATCTTCTGTCCAGCCTACTCTGTGGCCATGAAACTTGAGAACTATATTGTATTTCTGGTGCACCTTTTAGAAATTTAAAGACTCTGACACTTTTACACTTATTTTAATAACTTTTACACTTTATTTTAATCAGGTGAAGGCAGTGTCTCATGGGATTTTGTCTTTGTTTTTTAATAAATCTATAGATTTTCAAGTTGTTGCAAGCACCATTTACAGACAGTGGTGATGGCCCGATGTTGCGGCTGGAGGAGCTCGGAGACCAGCGTCATGCTCCTTTCAGACACATATGTCGGCTTTGCTACCGAGTCCTGAGACACTCTCAGCAGGATTACAGAAAGAATCAGGTTTGAAATACATCTTTAGATTTCAATGGCACTAACATTGTTCCCGTGCTCCCCAAAAATAAAAGCTGTGTCCCATTAATTAAACTCTGCTGTGCTGTGGTTGTGCAGTCAGCAAGAGACTTTTGAATTGCTCAGTTTTACTCTATCTGGCATTTTTCATCTCTACCAGACACTATATGCAGTGTAATTGGTACCAGTTCTAAGGGGAATTTAAGGAAACCATGGAATTGCTAACTGTCAAATCCAGGTGAATTGTAAGATTGTCTTCACTATTGCACCCTATAAGCTCCACTGAAAGTTCGCCTGTGAATTAAGGCCGTTCGTTTTTTGTTGCAATTATTAAAAAAAGACTCTTAACAGATAAGGATAAATGCCTTGGCGTGGTTTCTAGCCGGGGAGGGAGAGAGGTTAAGGTTGTGTCATCACTTGCTTTCTTTCAAAAGAACAATTTGAATCTAGTTGAGTTTGCTTCTTGGCATGTTGATATTGACAAACATCTAACTGTTTTCTGTCATCAATCATTTTCTTAAGTTCTGTGGATTAATTGCAACACCTTCCTCCTTCCCTCTGTGTTTTGAAGGAATACATTGCAAAGCAGTTTGGCTTCATGCAGAAGCAAATTGGCTACGATGTCTTGGCCGAGGACACTATTACAGCACTGCTTCATAACAATCGCAAGCTCTTGGAGAAGCACATCACAGCTGCTGAGATCGACACGTTTGTTAGTCTCGTGAGGAAAAATAGGGAGCCCAGGTGAGATCTGCATTTTTTGAATGTATGATTACCCTTTTCCTGTTAACCTTCTGAGAAAAATCTGTACCTGCCAACTTGCTAGTAAGGAAGCACAGCTAGTTCACTTCTATTTTGGCACACGCTATAGCTTCCCCCTCAGGCAACCGTCTCGCTCTGCAATGTTAAAATGGAGCTCTGAATGTTTTCTTTCTGAGATGTAGATTGCTTCAGTCTAGATCTCAACAATGATTGATACCCTTTTGGCGCACGTTTTCCAACAGGTTTTTGGATTACCTCTCGGATCTGTGCGTTTCCATGAACAAGTCTATTCCAGTGACACAGGAGCTGATTTGTAAAGCTGTGCTGAATCCAGCAAATGCAGACATTCTCATTGAAACCAAGTAAGTTAATGCCTTTAAAGATGGTTTTCCTAGCGTGAAACAGAAGGAAGGTGATTCAAAGCTGAGAGCACTGCTGGCACGTCTAGAGAAAGCAGTTGAGTATGTGTGGGGTCCTCTTCAGATACACAGGAGATGGGTATTGGTGACAGCAGACACCTGCCATATGCATTCTCAGTCCTGCAGCCAGAGGGATCTTTCAAGATATCTCAGGCTTGATCAAAGTAGACAGACTGCAGGAAGGTGCGCAGGGTCCCGTGGGCCTGATCCTGCTCTGGGCTTCAGACTTTGCTCCATCAGCTGCCGGAAGCGAGCGCGTGCTTCCTGGCTGTGCCCACCGAGCTCAGCCTGCGGCGCGGCAGGGGCTGGTGCTCGCCCGTTGCTGCCGCTGCGGTGAGGAGTCTGGTCCCCAGCCCTCAGCACTGCCCTGCCATTGCAGGTACCCACAGCAGGCACCACATCCCAACCGTCTGTCATAAAGATGGGTTTATTTGATATGAAGAACATGGCATAGTTACCATAAACAAGGTACTGTAGACGGGAAGCAGATCTTAGTCAGGTGGTATTTAAAACAAAATGGAAGAGAGTTTTCTTGCGCATTTAATTCTTCTCGTGAAATTGTAAAACTGTGTTTATTTCCACCAGCACTTAAAGTTGTTACATCACTTATTTGTTATTACTCTGGTGTGTTTAATTTGTCTTTTTTTCATATGTATGATCTTTTTTTTCCTGAAAAGCTAAAAGTCCCCAAGCTTTTTTAGTTTCAGTAGCTGATTTGTTTCTAGTTATTTTGGCACGTAATCAAAAAAAAAAATAATTCTCATCCAACTGGCATTTATAGGAAAAAGAACTAACTGATTTTGAGATATTTTTGTTTTATCAAATCCTTTCTTGGTCTGTTGAAAGGCCTTTGAACCAGTTTTCCTGTAAAGGTGTTTTTGAAAGTCAGTTAGACATGCCTTTAACTTCCTTGTTTCTTTATCATCATCAATTGAATGGAGCTGAAATACTGACTTTTTTAAAGGCTGAGTGGAAAGCTCATAATCTAAATTAATTCTAACCTAATGCTTTTATTATCAAAACACAAAAAATGTATGTAGTAGACCACTATTGCTGAAAGAGTAAGATACTCCACTTTTACTTTGCACAGTTGCAGGTTAAAATTTGTGTTTTCTGAATGCAGATGAGATCATAAAGTTAATTACTTTTGTATCACCAGTACATTTTAGCAAGTGTCTTAAAAGAAATGCTCTAAAAGATCTGCGTGGGTCTTGGCAGTTTGTAATATAACCTAACTTCCTTCTGGCAGGCTGGTCCTCTCTCGATTTGAGTTTGAAGAAGTGGCAAGTGGAGAAAATGCTTTGGAAGTTGGAGAAGATGAGGAAGAAGTGTGGTTGTTCTGGAGAGACAGTAACAAGGAGATCCGCAGTAAGAGTATCAGAGAGTTGGCTCAAGATGCTAAGGAAGGGCAGAAGGAAGATCGGGACGTGCTCAGCTACTACAGGTTAACAGCACGTGCAGTAGTTGGCTAGCAAAGTCCGTTAAGGCTGCCGGGAGAAGCCTTTGGTATATAGGCTGTAGCTGGTCTGGGGGAAAGGATGCTGGTTTCGTGGACAAAATAGCTGTTGGAATCTTGGATGAAGTGCCTTTGGAATGAGAACTAAAAGCACAAAGTTATTTGTGGTGAGAAGTTCAATTATAGAATCATAGGATCGTTTAGGTTGGAAAAGATCTTTCAGATCATAGAGTCCAACCGTTAACCCAGCATGCCAAAGCCCACTGCTAACCCTTGTCCCTAAGCGCCACATCTACACGTCTTCTTAAATACCCCCGGGGTTGGGACCCCCACCACCTCCCTGGACAACCTGTGCCAGTGCTTGACCACCCTCTTGGTGAAGAAATTTTTCCTAATATCTAATCGAAACATCCCAAGAGTAACTTGAGGCTGTTCCCTCCTGTCTTGCTGCTTGTCACCTGGGAGAAGAGATGGACACACACACACACCCCTACCCCGCTGTGGGGCATCTGCAGAGAGCGATCAGCCCCCCCAGCCCCTCCTCTCCAGGCTGACCCCCCCCAGCTCCCCCCGCCCTCCCCCCGCCCCCCCTCAGCCTTGTGCCCCAGCCCCTGCCCGGCTCTGGACACGCTCCAGCCCCTCAGGGTCTGGCTGGGGCTGAGGGGCCCAAACCTGAGCCCCGGCTCCGAGGGGCGGCCGCACCAGCGCCCAGCGCAGGGGGACGGGCGCTGCCCTCTCCTGCTGGCCACGCTGCTTCGGACACAGCCAGGGTGCTGTTATCTGCATGAGCAAGTTTAAACTGATTAAAAAGAAAAAAATGTAATTGAGGTTTAGAGTGCCTCAAATTTGCACAGCATTAACGCCTGGATTTCTGCCTGAGTTCCCCATATGTGTGTTCTGGGGGAGCCTGTATGTTAACCCTTTAGGTTACCTGTATTCAGGCGGTAGTTGGGGTGAACAGCTGCTTGCAGGAAGAACAGGATTTGACCATGCAGATGGCTTTGCTTTTGAATTTAAAGAGGTCACTGTTCTCTCTGCCTTCTAAATTGCTCTCTAAGCTGAAAGCCTTTAGTGATCCTGTAGTTCTCGGCAGAACAGTGTATGAAGTTATGAAAACTGTTTGATTGATGTGCAGTGCTCTTTTGTACGGCTTAAGCTATGCTTTTAGCAGTTTCTAATGTGAAGCGATGTTTCCAGATGACTTGACAAGACACCAAGTTCTTGGCATAGTGTAAGGTCAGGTTTCAGCCCAGACCAAATTCCTGTGTCTGGGTTATAAACTTCTATGAGTACTTTGATGGACTCGGTTGTGGTGATACAGAAAGTACAACTAGATATTTTTTTTAATAGCTATCATACTTTGCACTACCTCTTCCATTGAAAAGGGTCTTGCAGTAGACTTCTTAATACATGTTTTTATTTGAGCCTATTGTAGGGCTAAGCTCAGAAGGAGACCTCTTGTATATATTTTAAAAATTTGTATATGCTTTCAAAATAGATTTTTCTTGCACTTGTTTTTAATTAAAACTGATAGCATTAATTTTAGTCTACATTGTAGACTCATGAATGTGCTTAGAACAAGGGTTTAGGATACAATTCGGTCAAATTCCCACGAGGGGTGCTGAGAATGAAAAGGAACATGCTTTCAATTAAATGTTCATTTCTTTAGGAAACCTCAAGCTGACACTATTCAACACAAGCCTGTCTGAATGCTCATGAATATTGGACATGTGCTTTGTGACTAAAGGTTGATTGTCAGTCTGTTGGATGTGCATGACTTAAATGCCAGTTGCTTGCTTTCAGTTTATGGACTGAAAAGTTTAGGAGTTAAGTTTAGTTTTTCTCTACCAATTCTTTCACTGGAGGCAGCAGAGCTCAGCAGCTGCTTGATCAGGTACCTAATTTTTAATGATTCTGTAGTCCATCTATGTTGTTGCCTCAGTGAACAATTGTGGCTTCAGCATCAGTAAAAATTGTTTAGTCTTCTACAGTATTTAGGCTGCATTGCCTTAAGTGTTCCTTGGATCCTTCTGTAGCTTTCATAAACAGTGTTACTTAATTCTATGAAACTCTCAGGCAAATACGATGACTCCTTTTATTCTATTTTTCCACTGTCACCTTTTGGTAGTGTTTGATAAGTATCTTATTCTTCCCATAGTAAGTATTGGCTATATTACTGAAAATACAAGAATCATTCTGTTAATACGTAAGAGTATATCAGTACTGTACCCAGTGGACATTTCTGAAAATTAAAGTGTAAGCTGTTGATGTATTTTTTTTTTTTATTTTTTCCCCTGAAGATACCAGCTAAACCTCTTTGCTAGAATGTGCCTTGATCGACAGTACTTGGCCATAAATGAAATATCTGGCCAGCTGGATGTGGACCTCATTCTCCGTTGCATGTCTGATGAAAACTTGCCATATGATCTGAGAGCATCTTTCTGCCGGCTAATGCTTCATATGCATGTTGATCGTGACCCCCAAGAACAAGTAACACCAGTGAAGTATGCTCGCCTGTGGTCTGAAATACCCTCTGAAATTGCTATTGATGAGTAAGTACTTGCTGGAATGGTGTGGGAAAGGAAATTACATCACTCTTGATTATTAAAACAAAACCAGATCAATCCTAAACTCATGCATTATTTAGACTGTTTCTGTTTAAAAATCCCCAACCATAATGTATTCAAACCCCTAGTTTCATGCCTGTACTGTTTGCTGGACAGAACCTTCCTGACAACAAAATAACCTTCCTGTGTGTGCGTGGTGTAAGCTGTGAGGCCGTGAGGTTTTATCTCCAAAATGCAGAATGATCACAGTGATGGTCTGTCTCTGATTTGGGTGATGTGACAAGTGACCTAGCCCTGGGGAGCAAAAGCAAGGGAGGACTATCTTATTTTTCGTCCTGCCTTATTTGATTAGAGTATCGACTCTGCAGGGCAGATTGTCTGTATGGTAGCTTGCCCAATCAAAAGCAAAAACAAGGGGAAAGACGCTGCAAAAAGTAATGCATTGGAAACAGTCGCTTTCCTTAACCTCCAGTAGAAAATAATTTGATATAGTGGTGAAAAACCTATACGAAACCACAGCTAGACTGGGGATGTGATTCCTTGACCGTAGGCTTGTATTAACTCTGTACAGTACAAATTACTTAAGATTTATAGTACTTCACTGCTCAGAACTCAATTTGTTCAGTTGGAGAAAATGATCACTTAAAATGGGTGTTAAATGTTAGGAATTTGAGTCTTGTATTAGTACTGATGTTTAGTGGTTTCTCGTTTTTCCCCTCCCTTTCCTCCTTGCTAGCCTAGTTTTCTTTGCTGAGAGAGATACAGTAGATCATATTCAACTTCAAATGCCAAAAGAGAAAAACAAATTGCTCCAGCTCTGGCAGAGGCTAAACAGTGATACGTGATGAAACAGGAAAACAAAAGTAGTTAGTGGAAGGTGGTGGGGACTGTCTTTTTCAAATGCTTTCTGCACATGCTGAGAAACAAACAGAATTTGTATTAATAAAAATTAATATCTACTTTGCATATATATTGTTTTTATTTGGATGAAAAATAGCATCTGCAGTCAGCATCTGTTGGCCACATCCGTTCTCCTTATTGCTGTACATAGCTTGTCATTGTTTCCACTAAAATAATAAGGGTTTCTTTTTTTATTTATTGGGACAAAATTCTCTTTTTTTGTTTTCCTCAGACATTTTTAAATAGTGCAAAATGAGCATATGGGATAAAATGGCAAAAGCCAGGAAATTATGGTGTCAGCTTCCTGACTCCCTCGTTTGGATAAATTATTTAACAGCCGGTAACTTTTCTTAGATTTTGACAAACCAGTGAAAAATTGTATCGGGGGAAAAGAGCCCTGTGTATTTGCATGCTAAGTTTTGTGTTTTGTTTTGTTTTTTGTTTTGTTTTTTTTTTCCTCTTCAGCTATGATAGCAGTGGAACTTCCAAAGATGAAATTAAGGAGAGATTTGCACAAACAATGGAATTTGTAGAGGAATATTTAAGAGATGTGGTGTGTCAGAGGTTCCCTTTCTCTGATAAAGAGAAAAATAAGCTCACTTTTGAGGTAGTTATCCAGTTCTGATTTTATCCTTTTATTTAATTTTTTTTTTGGTGGAATGTTGGTACTTTTTTCAACACCAGGTAGTTTGGCAAGTATTTAGTGAGTGCTGAGCCTCAGCAGGCTCCTCCTTCCCACCGTAGTCCTCTCTTTTCATGCAAGCAACCCCAGTGAAGTCTGTTAGTTTGCAATGTTGGTTCTTGAAATAATAGTTACTGAATGTGAGCTTATGTCTTAGATTTGCAGCAGCCTTGTTTACTTTTTGTGCTCTGAGTGTTATTGCAAAGTCAAGCTTTACTGGAATGAATAGTCTCAAACACTAAATGCTGTGTCTGCATGCACAGATAGTCTCTAGAGCTTACAGTATTACTCATGAAGAGAATGGTACAGTGTCCTGTGACTTACTGACCTGTTAAAATAGTCTGTGCAAGTAAAATGTAGCAAGTCTATGCAATAGTATTCCCTAAATAACCATCAATGTAAGAAAAATGTGCTATTTCTTTAAAAAAACCCACAAGGTATTTGAGGGAATATACTTCAGATAATGGGTCTACATTAAATATTTGCATTATATGTAATATTATTATGTGTGGATCTTGAAGCAGTGCATGTGGAGGACTAGTGGTGAAACTTTATAACTTGGTAGCATTAAGCTTTATATGTGTGATTTTTTTATTTCTTTTTTGGTTAAGACAAAACCATAAAAAGCATTGGTACATTCCCTTTAGTTTTGACCTATCTAACCTTTCCTGTAATGAGATAAAAATGGTATAATTTGTAGCTATAGAATACAAATTGCAGGTACTGTTAACTCCAAGCATTGCAGTATCTGTAGCAAGTAGAAAACTTTCTGATAAAATGCAGAAGTATAGTCTTACGGAATTACAGGGTATTACGATAAGAATATGACTCACAGCCAGGTTCTTGAATTTTTCATTGTGTAAAGACAACTTGATTGTGGTAGCAAAGTGTTTAGTATTAATCGGGCTTTTTATTATTGTTATTTTGGTAGGTTGTTAACTTAGCCAGAAATCTGATATATTTTGGTTTCTACAACTTCTGTGACCTCCTCAGGCTAACCAAAATCCTCCTTGCTATATTAGACTGTGTGCACATCACTACCATCTTCCCTATTACCAAGATGGCAAAAGGCGAGGAAAGTAAAGGTAAGGCTGAAAAATGATTGGCACAACAGATCGCTCTTGGATAGTTTCTACTTCATCTCAGAATATCTGTGTGGGTTTAAAATCTTCTTCTTTCTGTCCACGGCTTGGTTGTAAACCTGAGTCGTGCCTACAATGACCGAGGGAGAGGGCAGGGGGTTTCTGCAAGTACTGCAAGTGCTTCTGTTGGCTTCCATCTGTTCCAGGGATTTAGATGTCCGCCTGGCCTTGTTTAGTGTTGAGACAGTTTCTCCTTGTAGGAGGTGAAGGGTCCTTGTCCTGTTAATGCAGTCCCATCACACCATCATAACCTTACCTGTTTACCTACCTCTCTGAAGGGAGCAATGTGATGAGGTCCATCCACGGAGTCGGTGAGCTGATGACCCAGGTGGTGCTCAGAGGCGGTGGGTTCTTGCCCATGACTCCACTTGCTGCTGCTCCTGAGGGTAACGTCAAGCAGAGCGAACCGGAGAAGGAGGACATCCTGGTCATGGACACAAAGCTGAAGATCATTGAAATACTTCAGGTACTAGCAACACAAAGTGATGTAGCATCACGTGCTGGCTTTAATCTAGGCATTAATATAGTGCCGTGCTGCCTTTTAATTAATTTCTGCCTCCTGTGTGCTTCTTGAACTGGTAAAGCGCTGCAAGGGTGACTTTTCCAGGCTTGCAGCACTCAACTTGCATATGACAATATTATGCCATTACTGAAACAATTTAAAAGAAATGAGTTTGTGGTAGACAGCTGCATATTTAACAGTGATTTGTAAGTAGCTGACTTGCTGAAGTGGAGCACTCATTTTCTACCTTACTGTCTTAGTAATTTCTCTGAGTCTGCAGGGCCATCTTGTTAAGTGCCCCAAGGAAGGGGGAGATACTTGAGACTCCCCTTCGTACAGCCATCAGCCTGAAATGTTTAAGTGTGCACGTTTGCCAGCCTTGCCGTCTTTTCCATCTCTGTCTGGCTTTTCTCTCTTGTCCACTCCAAAGTCTCTGGGGCACAAAGAGAAAAGCCTTTTCCATTTCCACAGCTCTGCCTTGATCTAGGTATTACTGCCGAATTACTGCACTGAAATCCATCGTCCCTCCCTCGGTGTAGGAGTCCCTTTTCTGTTTGGTGGCTTCACGGGCAAGTTCATGGAGGCCAGAAGGCTGCAATAGCCTTGTGGGCGAAAGTATGTGAAGCAGCAGGAAAGCTACAGTGTACCTTCCCCGTGCCCCCGTGGGAGGCTTTGCACATAGCTGGGGTTGAGGTTCTGCCCTTCCCCTCAACAGCAGATGCAGCACGTAGGGGAGGCTTGATTCGCTTCCCTTCCACCACTGCTAATTTTAGTTAAAGCTAGAACTTCTCTTGTGGCCTGGCATGTGCAACGGGATATTTTAGTGTGCCAGTATTCCCCCTGTTACCATGGTCTAGTAAAACTGGCATTAAGCATTTTCCCCTAAATCTGAGAGAACTGTGAGTGCTCTTTGCATTGTACTTCTTTCTTCAAGAGGGAGGAGGACCACCACGAAGGTGGTGTCTGCTGCGCCGAGGGTCTTGCTGGCACTGGCTGCTGTTGTGCGGCAGCTGCGATGCTGCACTTGTGGCTTGCGAGGCTCCTCTGCCACAGGGCCCTGGAGGCAGCACCGTGGGGGGGGGTGGGTTTGGGGGGGGGGGGCAGCAGTGCTGATCTGTCAGATTCCTGCTGATTTCAGTACAGAGATAAAGTGCTGCTTTCCTTTCCTGGGGGGCGGCGTGATGGTGCCTGCATCAGGCAGTAACGAGGGATCAAAACTCTGCCAAAATCTTTTACTCATAAGCATTTATTATTCTGTGTGTGCTTGTATGCTCGTTGAAATCACTGAAAAAAATTACTGAATTTGGGGGATTTTTAAGAAAACATTTTTGTACCTCTTTTCTACATTAAATCCACATCTTTACTATGTTGGTCTTGCATGTTGGTAGCACTGCATTATGTGTAAATTGTACATAAGCTGGAAACAGGCAGGTTATTTCAACATTTTCACTTCTCTCTCATCAGTTTATTTTGAATGTGAGATTGGACTACAGAATCTCCTGCCTACTTTGTATATTTAAACATGAATTTGATGAAAGCAATGCCCAGATGTCTGAATCACCCACTGGAAGCAGTAGTCAAGAAATGCCAGCTAACGTACCAGGTTAGTTATTTTGCAAAGAATGAGTTTGTGTGGGTTTGAGAAGACTCTTGAATCTCAAAGGTGCTAATTGGATAACTGATTCAGGTTCTTGCTTTGGCATATGAGTGGCCCCACTGAAGCAGAGTGCTCTGTTAGCAGTGGGAATAATGGAGTAGGGATCATTTCCATGTACTCCAAAGAAACCCCAGGATTTATTTGTACTCCCTCCTACTTGTTTCCATGTGTTAAGTGTGACCAAGAGCCTGAGATGCTTTCTTTAAAGAAAACTTGAAAAAAAAACCACTATCATGTGTGATCTATCGTCAACCTCAAATGAAATCTTTTCTGTTAATATTTCTGGGTGAAGGAAAAGGGTCCCCAAAGTAAGGTGATTTCCTTTGTCCCTTCCCCCAGCCTGGTGTCTCTACTCACTCAAATTTCTCTTTTCCAAAGGCATTGTAGGAAGGCAGGACATCTGGAGGTGTCTATGTTAGTGCTGCTAGACAGGGATATGAAAGTAGGTTGTTGAGGAGCTTGTCATGTCCAGTGTTCTTAGCTGTAAGCAGGGTAGTTAGCGGGCTGGATGGATGGGGTGTTGTCAATTGCTGTATCACTTTCCAGGGGGAAAAGTGTCCTATAGCTAGGACCCGTACTGTTTAGGAATAACTAGACTTTAAAAGCGGGCTTATTAGACATCAAACAGGTTTTTTTCCTCGATTTGGGGACAGTATGACTAGATGCAACGGAGAAAGCTAAGGAAAATGTGGTTTAGATGTGAAGTCTTCAAAGGGAGGAGACTGTTCTTTTTTTATCTCACTTCAAAGCGAATGCATTTACTTTTTCCTTGGGCTGTCTGTCCGGCAGCCCCCCGTGGTGCCAAGGCCTTCGAAGCTGGGCTGGTGGGGAGAGCAAGAGCTCTTTCTGGGAGCTCAACTTGGGAGGAACAGGTAAACATTTTTTGCAAGGATGTGAAATGTCCATGCTCTCTTTCCATTTCCCTTTGCAGGTCTTCGTGAAACACTGAGAGCTCCAAGTCTGTTTTACCATTTTTCTGACTTGATAATACTGGTCATTGCCTATGTGATAATATGTACCTTACACTGAAAAATGCAAAGACCTTTTTGTCTGTTGAGCCATAGGGGTATTGCTGTCATTGCTGAATTGATTTAGAACTTCCCAAGGATGTGATTTGGCATTTCTTGTGGATGACCCCTCTGAATGACACCAGGTCCCATCAGTGTCCTGGAGTGATGCTGCTGCAATCTGAAAATAGGCAGGAGAGGAACAGGCCTGGATGTTGCTGAAATTATCATGGAATTTGATCTGTGAGCTGAGAACAGGTTAATTGAATGTGTTATGTTAGCAGGTTGCTTCACTAATCTTTCAGCGTTCCTTTCAGCTTGTTATGACCCCCTTGCTCACACTTACATCACCACTTGCTGTTTAAAATGTTTTTAGGCTGCAAAAACATCTTTGGTGCAACTCTGACATCATGTATGTGTCTTGTTGGTTTTCACAGGAGCCCTAGACTTTGAACATATTGAAGAACAAGCTGAGGGGATCTTTGGTGGAAGGAAAGTACCTCTTCACTAGTGCTAATCAAGGAGTATCTCAGGAGTTCCCAGGCTGCAGGCCTCCGGACTCCCAAGGAGTGGGGATTGCAGTTGAAAGTGAGGTGGTAACTGGGAAAAGGTTGGAAACAGCTGCCACAGTTGCCTAGGCTTTGTTTTCCTGAAATGCCTTTCATGCAGCATTTTAAAGCCCCAGATAAGGGACACGGGCATCCTTGAGGCAGAAGGGTCTTCATGAGAAGTCTGTGTGGGTGAAAGCCATGCTGGAGGGATTAGCGCATCCAAGTGGAATGCTGCAGTAAAATCTTAGGTGGAAAAGTTTATGTAGGCAAGGATTAGGACTTCTGCTGAGATACATGTATATTTAGTCATCTTTAGTCATCTTGGTTTTGAATTTTTGGATTTTTGTAATTTTTTTGCACACAGAATCATATAATTGTTTAGGTTGGAAAAGACCTTTTAAGATTGGGTCCAACAATTAACCCAGCGCTGCACTAAGCCATGTCCCTAAGCACCACATCTACACATCCTTTAAATACCCCCAGGGATGGTGACCCCACCGCTTCCCTGGGTAGACTGTTCCAGTGCTTAATCACCCTTTTGGTGAAGAAATTTTTCCTAATACCCAACCTAAACCTCCCCTGGTGCAGCTTGAGGCCATTTCCTCTTGTCCTGTCACTTGTTACTTGGGAGAGGAGACTGACACTTGCTACAGTCTCCTTTCCGGTTGTATGTGTGACAGAGCCAAGCAAACTGTACTTTCCTTGCCTGCCTTCCTTCTGGAGCAGCTTATATCCTTTCTTAAACCACAAGACAGCAAGTCAGCTGCAGCTTCCAAGTACTTGAGCTTGTCCCTAAGCTGCTCAGAGCTGCAGTTGTTTTCTGTAAACCTAAGATAACTGATTTCTTAAATGAAGGCAGAAAGGGAGAGTGAGATTTGCTTATAGAATTAATAACCAGAGTTTTCAATGGAAGTTGGAAGTAGAATATGGAAAAGATTCAGGAGGGGCTCATAGGGGAAAAAAAAACCCAACAAAAACAAAAAACCACCAACAAACCACAACATTAATTGCTCATGCTCAGAAAAGAGGTGCAGGGGAAAGAGAATCATTTCAAGTGCTTGACATAATTAGCATTGCAACCTGGCTACTGAGGATTTTATTTCATAAATGGCGAGGAAGGTTAGTGCCGGGAATGGGCAAGAACTATTTGAGCAGTAGGGTGAGGCTGACAGAGGGACAGATATTTTGGTATAGTATGATCCTGAAAAATGTAAATTGGTTAATGTAAGCTTAGTGAGCCATGACTAATGAGATTCTGGAATAGCCTCCCTATTAAGCAGTACACCAAAAACCCATGTGTGTCTTAAGATAGCACTTGGTGTGATGAATTTCCCTTTTATTTAAAAGTAAGAGAGCAGATGTTCTGCCACTGCTGACTGGACTTAGGAACCTGCAGGGATATCAGTCCTGTATGCTAGTTAACTCCTACACTCTGTTTTCAGTGAGGAGAATACACCACTGGATTTGGATGATCATGGTGGCAGAACGTTTCTCAGAGTTTTGTTGCATTTGACAATGCACGATTATCCTCCCCTGGTGTCTGGAGCACTTCAGCTGCTCTTCCGGCACTTCAGTCAGAGACAAGAAGTCCTTCAAGCTTTTAAGCAGGTATGTGTGTGCATTAAGAGTGTTGTTTCTCATCTGAATGTGTGTATTGCAGCTAAAATTTTGTGCAACTAACATACTGCATTCATGTAAGGTTCAACTGCTTGTTACCAGCCAAGATGTTGACAACTACAAGCAGATAAAACAAGATTTGGACCAACTGAGGTCGATTGTGGAAAAATCAGAGCTTTGGGTATACAAAGGCCAGGGTCCTGATGAGACTATGGATGGAGTGCAAGGTGAAAATGAACACAAGAAAAAAGAGGTAATTAGGCTGTGTTTGCACGAATTCATGTGTTAATGTTTTGTGATGATGGAACTGTTTCCAGAAATGTAACCAAAACCTATTTTTCCCACACACCGTATAGCCTGCTGAGGCTATCTGTGTTGCTTTTAGATTAAGACAGGATAAGAGGAGAGCTTGTGCTAGTTGGTGGCAATTAGTCTCCAGCAGAAACTGCTCAGGACTGGCAGCCACTGAAATGTCATCTTTAGGCTGTAACAGAGCAGTTGATTTGGGTTTGCTCTGGCTCCTGAGCTGTGTTCTCTCAGCACTGACAGACTGCATGGGTTTTCTATGGTCAAAGGTACCTCGAATAATGTAAGGGCAGAGCTGTGAGCTTTTCAAGTGGTGTATTTTGAATCATGGCACTGTGATTACGTGACAGAAGAGTGCTTTGTCTGTACGCGATAATACAGGACTTTCCTGGCATGCGCATCCAGGTTAGAACTAATTAAACTTCTTGGCTCCATATAATTTGCAGTCGAATGGAAAAAGACTGGATGAGAGAATTTAAGAAATAGTCCCCGGGTTCTGAACATTTATTGTTGGAAGTAAACAAAACTAATTTACTTGTTGCTCTCCTCATCCATACTATTGTGAGGCATCTCTTGGTACCTGTGCAATGACAGCTCAATAATAGTAGAGAGGGAGAGAAAGTAAGAAGGGGTTTTTTGGGAGAGACTTGATTACAGGGAGAATGTGACAAGCAAAGGAAAGGATAGGAGGTTGCTGTCTCTAAAAATCATCCTACCCTCACCTTATTTTATGTTATAGAGGTTAATGTGACTTGACAGGATTATTACATGTATTTTTCTAAGACTGTCAGAAAAACTGGATGATGCTTCTTTCCAGGAAGAGAGTGGGTACTGTCCTAGAACAGTAATTCTAGCCTTCGTGAAGGCAATAGTATAAGCTACTAATAAATTGTCTGATTTTTATCCTCAGGAAGGTCACAGCAAGTCCCAAAAGCCTGAAAGTACTAGCAGCTACAACTACCGTGTAGTAAAAGAGGTAAAACTTTGCTTCCTGGTGGTTAAATGGAAGTGTAAATGAGTAACAGAGCTCTGGAGAGCTGCGCTAAGAGGGAGGCACTCGGGAAAGTCTGAGTCACTCATCTATTGTGGAAACTATTTGCTGAGTCATAACGTATCCCAACTTGAATGAGAAGCCAGGAATACAATAAACACGACACGTGTATTCTTTCCTTAAGAATGGATTAGCAAGAAGCATGACATTTTGCTGCTGTTTCAATGGTAACACAATATTGTTATTGTTAAAGGCTTCAAAGGAAGTAAGCAAGTGGAGGAGCTGTTTAATTTGCCCTGACCCAAGTACCTTGCACTCAAAACCACTTTGAAGTTTAACTTAAAAAAATGCCAGACAAAGACCACGCATTGGCACCAGTGTGGTGCGTGCTAATGATCTTTCTGTGGCTCTGTATGGCGGAGCCCGTTGCTGGGTTCACTTGGCCCGGCTGAATTCTGCAGGACCAGCCCTAGTCAGGGATGCCACAGATGGTGCCCCGGCCAGTAAACTGCTTCCCTTGCCTGTGCCGAGTGGCTGCTGTGTCCCTGGGGGGGTGGCGAGGGATGTCAAGAAGGCAGCAGACACACCATCGCTGCCTTCTACTCCTGTGTTTCCCCATGGCTCTTGGTCCTTCTGCACCTCTGCTGATGTTGCAGGAGCAACCAGGCCTTAGCTCCTCGCCTCGAGACCCCAAAACTTGATGTTGCTGCCTGGTCTGGTCCATGCAGATGTGTTTTGCACTGTTGCTGCTCTCTGGCAGCCACCTGGCATGCTCTGAAATAAAGCCCAGAGTTTTGGTTCTAAAGCAAGTCTCTTCTCCAGATCCTGCTGCGGCTCAGCAAGCTCTGTGTTCAGGAAAGTGCCTCGGTCAGGAAGAGCCGTAAGCAGCAGCAGCGACTTCTGAGGAACATGGGAGCTCACGCGGTTGTGCTGGAGCTGCTGCAGATCCCTTATGAAAAGGTTGAGTTTCTGTACGGCTGTCACCTTGCTTCGTGTCACTTTGATGGGCTTTTATTACCTCCTCTGAACCCTCCTAAACCTTCTACCTTTATATTGGATTCATGGAGGCTGTTTTACCAAGCATCATAGTGTAGGAAATATCCCTGCTTCAAAAATAACAGGGAGCTTACATGAGCTTTATTTTAAGTCTTTTGAATAAAGAGTGTTATGCACTGTGTCCTGAAGAGGTATTTGTCAGTCGTAGCTCAGAGTAAGACCAAGGCTCAACTCAGCTTTTCACGGGGGGTTTGTTGTGCTGCCTTGAAGTTGAGCTGTATCGGTGCAGGCAAGACCCGTGTTACTGCTGCGAGGCAGCTGTGTCACAGCTGTCCTGGGAATGCTAAGGGAAACGAGGTTGCCTGATCCCCCATGGGATTTATCTGCAGGTCTACCCAGTAGTTAGACACAGACCCCCTGAGTTGGAGAGTCCCAAATTCTCCCTTAGAGATTAATAAATACCAGCTGGCTTTCCCAGTGAGCTCTGCTTTTCATAGTGGGCCGTGTCAGGGCGGCGGCACGGTTGGGAGCCCGCTTTGCCTGGGTTACTGTATGGGTTGAGCTTGCACAGCACCGTGGTGTGTTGATGAAACACACCCCAAGGTCATCACGTTGCCAGCCCATTAGTCACAGGTGATGGGTACTTAGCATTGCATGGGTGAGGGAGCTCTTCACATTTTCTTGGTCACTCTGCTGTCCTGTGTTCCAAACTCTACAGGTTTGTGAGAACCAGTAATTCTAGACAGTTGCTTTGATTAATGTTAGTACTATGTCTCAAGCTGTCTTGCTTCGTATTTTGCTAAAAAGTCAGCAGCATAAACACCCTCCAACGTTTCTTGTCACCTGTCTCTCCCATACATGTGGGTACATATCGGGCAGGCAGTGTGGAAGGTGTTTCACCGTTAGAAGTATATGAAACTCCTTAAAAATAAAAGCAGACACTAATTTTCCAAACTGCGTTTTATACCATCAGTGGACTGGTAATCCATGCTGGTGTGAGAGGAAAGGCACTGATTCCTGAGCTGTACTTGGAAGCATGCAAGTAGTATGCTGATTCCAGTAAATATAAATCGGGCTTAACTGTTGCAGCAATAACTTTCCATCTCTTCTTTGCCACAAACTACCTATTTGTCGCTGCTGAAATGCATTTGAGTGGAACATGGCAGTTTTCCTGTGTAGCCCCAAGGTGGTGATGTGTGGTTTGGCCAACATACTGGTATGTTCAGAAGTGTAAAAGTGACTAAAGCACGTTGCTGGCAGGCTTGGCTGTGGAGTATGCAATTTTAGAGAATAAACTACTGTAATTTCTATTATGGTCGTTATTTTTGATGATCTTTAAAACTGTGAAGCAGGCCAAACTCATCCCTAATGTCTGTGAACTGGGTGGAGGTTTGTTTTTCTTTGGAGTGTGAGAGAGATGTGACAGTTCCCTTGCAGAGCTGGAGCTGCGGCTCATCCAGTACTCACCTGAAGGTGAACCTTTAGATTCTTTTTAACCCCATCTTACTTGTCATGCGATCGCAGGCTGAAGACACGAGGATGCAGGAGATCATGAAGCTTGCACACGAGTTTTTACAGAACTTTTGTGCTGGGAACCAACAGAACCAGGCATTGCTGCACAAGCACATAAACCTGTTCCTTAACCCAGGGGTAAGAATAACCTCATGCCATGATTTTTTTATATTTTTTTTTTTCTAGCAAGAAAAGAGAATGGTTTGTCCTTGGTGATCGCCTCTGGGCCTGTTCTGATGCAAGATTGGTTGAAGGGGGTCACATTTTGTTTTCATTCTGCAGCCTCAAAAAATTGGCAAGATCTTTTTGTTTGGGACCGCTTCAGTGTAGAAAGTTCAAGAGGCGAGGTGGACTGAAAAATAGGCATAGATACGACCTGTTGTGTTGAAAGATTAGGTCCTCAGAAATGTTCTTTTCCTGCAACCTGCAGGAGTGCTGACTCTATCCTGACCTCTGTGGGGGTTTGGTGGTTTGTTGATTTTCTAATTTCTTTCTTTCTTTCATCCATTAGATTCTGGAAGCAGTAACAATGCAGCACATTTTCATGAACAACTTCCAGCTTTGCAGTGAGATTAATGAACGCGTTGTTCAACACTTTGTCCACTGTATCGAAACACATGGCAGAAATGTTCAGTACATAAAGTTCCTGCAGACAATTGTCAAGGCGGAAGGAAAATTCATTAAGAAATGCCAAGATATGGTAATGGCTGAGGTGAGAGCTGCAGAGATTTGCGAGGTCTGAACAGAAGTTTTCACATACCATTTGGTGAAAAGTGACAAATTGATCCTCTCGCTTCTGGGACTGCCAAGAAGCTGACAGTTAGCTCTCACAATGCAAAAAGAGCATGCAGCTACCAGAAAGCACAGGGTTTTTTGTGACCGACTGCTTTCTGAGCTCTTTACTTGTAGGTATAACGAGTGGTTGGTTATTAATGATACTTGCAAATTACTTTCTGGGTCTCTACACAGCAGCGTAAAGGTAGGCTTATGAAGCAAAGAGTGCCTTTCCCTAGCAAAACTTGCTAGAGGAGAAATAGTTTAATTTTCAAGATCACTAATGTAGAAGGAAAATTTTACCATGATAGTATTTTGTTGGGAATTTCTTTTCTTACCAAGACATACATAATTAGCTGTTTCAGTGCTGAAGGGGGAGAAGTCTGAGAGTCTTCAGAATTTCAGGTGTGTAAGTAACTGGGAAATTGGGCTGTCATGCTAGAAGGGAAAGGTGTAAGAGAAAAGTGAATAAATCCCTTTAAGTTGGATATTAAATGTGATCTGTTTGACAGTGTATTCACTCATCTGACAGGATTTTTAATTGGCCTCTTCAGCAGGGGGAGCCCAAGGATCAGATTTGTCCAGCTCTGACTTTCTTAAATTAGTCTGACTAGATTGATCAAAGGTCTTCCACATTCTGTCGTTCTGTTCAAGAATGGTTTCATGAGCTTCTCAACACTGAGTCGGGTTTGCGAGGTGCTCAGCAATCGGTTTCCATGGGGGTCAGCGGCTGCTGAGAAAAGGGGGTTACCTTAGGGCCTCAAGCAGGTCTCGGTTTGCTTGTTCTCCTTCCCTTCGTGGTCTTTACAGGAGGTCTGAAAATGTGGCCATCCGGGTCTCAAATGCAAAGCTGATAGTGTGTGACTTAACGTGTCACTCGCTAGCCTTGGAAAATCGATGATGTTTGTTCGGAAGGGTGGAATTACTGAGCCCTGCAATCCTCCCATCCAGCGTGTGCCTGGGGCGTTCCTCTGACCAAAACAGCATGTCTGCAGCGAGCTGTATTAAAAAGTCAGCTGAGGCAATATATGTGAAATAAAAAAAGCACAACGGAAAGTCACAAGCTTCTTGGCACAGCTTCTGTTTAAGCAGTCAGTTGGACTGACTTTGAAGTTCTTCAGCAGTTAAGAAGTGGTAAATTCTTTAAGAGAAAATGTCATACTCGAGCCCTCTATCCCATGAAGGCAGTGCAAGAGGAATGCCCAGCTGACTTGGTGGGCTGCACTCCTTTTAAGTGTCTAAAGAATAGCTAATTGGGGTTTGCACTGTAACAGTCAGCCCACAGATTAGGAGAGGATGCTGCGGGGATGTGTACAGGTTTTGATCTGCCGATGGAATGTTTTTCTTTCTTGGTAGCTGGTGAATGCGGGAGAGGATGTCCTAGTGTTTTACAATGACAGAGCCTCCTTCCAGACTTTGGTGCAGATGATGAGATCTGAGAGGGATCGGATGGATGAAAACAGCCCGCTGATGTACCACATCCACTTAGTAGAACTGCTTGCTGTGTGCACAGAAGGCAAAAATGTCTACACAGAAATAAAATGCAACTCCCTTCTTCCTTTGGATGATATTGTTAGGGTAGTAACCCATGAGGATTGCATCCCTGAGGTGAGGGCTGTTTGAGGCACTGGCCTGTATGTGTTTGAAGCGTGCTGATTTTGGGTGAGGGAGATTTGATACTGCTGGGTCTGGCCTGGGGAGGGTGGTGGTGCAGGTGGACAGTAAGCTGTGAGCGGGAAACAGGATTCCTTCCCTGGTTCTGCAATTGGTAACCCCAGTCAATCTGGATAGTAAAGTTAAATCCTTTTATACTTATTTCCTTGCTCTTAAAATGGGGATGTGATGTTGTATTTGGTGGTTTTATAGGGTTCTTGAGGCAGAGAGGTTTATGGAGTATGCTGCTAACCTTGAACAGATGGTTCTGCAGAACTGGAAATTATTATTATGCTGATGTTTTGGTCTGCAATAATCCTGATGGTTTTTTTTATTGGATGATGTCTTGCTATTCATGGCATTAAATTTCACTAGTGCTTAAATAAAAGGAAGAAGTAGAATTAGAAATTATTTATATAGCAGTTTTAGTGTGACGTTATATTCATTCATAATACCAGTCAGGTTTTTGGTTTTTAATGGTATTGTTTTTCTATACTTCTAGGTCAAAATTGCGTACATCAACTTCTTGAATCATTGCTATGTGGACACGGAAGTAGAAATGAAGGAGATTTACACCAGTAATCATATGTGGAAGCTATTTGAGAACTTCCTAGTTGACATCTGTCGGGTAATGATTTCTGTATTAGGAACAGAATTCAAAAAGCCTAAATGAACCTATTTAGTATAGAGCAGTAAGAATAAGACATAACAGTGCATGAAGGCAGTAAGTACCCCGAATACTGTGTTCCTTCAAATTTTTCAAGTGCCTTCTTTTCCTTATGCCTGTGGATTTCATTAGTCATATTCCATGGAACACATTAATATTTTCCTTGTAAAAAGAAAAAAAAAAACAACTCAGAAAAGCCCCACACCCTGCTCCTTTGTCTAATGCCTTTTTCTGTTCTGCCACCTGGCTTGCTTATTCTGGCCAGGATAAGTGAACTCCTTCCCAAGCAATAGTCAACGTTTTTTGGCAGGTCAGGACAAATTTTTTCCAAGCTTGGCATTTGTTTGGCCTTATGGCTTTTTGCCTGGGATTCCAAGTATTTCCCCATACGAAAGCATTACACCTCAGTCCTCCCTACCCTACTACTTTCTCTCCTCTAAGGCACTCTGTGGGTTTTTTTTCCCCTCTTCCCTAAACGTGCTACATGCCGGCACATTAGAACAGTAAGTGTCGGGCTTCTGCTTTTGTGTTCTGGAAATCCAGAGATCCAAGCGTCATAAATATTGTGGCAGGGTGTTGCTGTGACTAGAACAATACAAAATCAAGGATTTCAGTCGGTAACACTTGTTAGTCTAACTGGGTTGAGCTGCTTCTGACCTAAGGATGAATTGTCTTGCAGGCTTGTAACAACACCAGCGACAGAAAGCACGCTGACTCCATATTGGAGAAGTATGTTACAGAAATCGTGATGAGTATAGTCACCACTTTCTTCAGTTCCCCGTTCTCTGATCAGAGCACTACTTTGCAGGTAGGAAAATGTAGAAAGGCAGAGAAGTGGAAATACACCGCCAGTGCAATTATGTTCATTCCATTTGGGTTCCATTTACCGTTTAAAACAAAACACATGTGTTTGTAATGGTGGAGCAAATACGGTTCCTTTGCAACCAGGATGTTTCTTTTGCTGCAGAAGTGGAAAGAATTGTAGGTCAGAGTACAACCATTTTTCTAGAGAAGCTAAATCCTACATTACTTCGTTAGTAGATTCAACTCCGTGCTACCACCGAGACCACACAGGTCTTTTGGAGACAGTTTCTATGTGTCATTGTCAGGTTCCATGTGAGAAAATCACACTGCAAATGGGGGAATGAAGGATTTGTCCCTGTTCTGTGTTGCAGTTGCACCTTAGGGCTCTGGTCATCCTCTTTGCAGCCGTAGATCAGAATGCAGTTGGGTAAGATGATGTGGGCAGGTGCAGGAGAACAAACAAGCAGTTTTGTTCAGCAATGGTTTGGCATGCCAGCTGTCTAGCAGTGGTGAAGCAGTAGCATGGCATCACGGTGTTCTCCAGAGTGCCATGAAGAGGGAAGATAAAGCTTTGCTGGCAAGCTTTCCAGCCAGGAGGAAGGTGTTACGTTACAGAGGCTGCAGACGTGATTGTTTAAAGAAAACATGTTTTTATAGGAAGATTCTAATTTCCTTTAAAAACAAAAACATTCCAAAACCAAAACATTTCCCAAAGCTCTAGTATGTTTCATTAAGCTGGGTAACTTTTTTCTGTTGTTCAAAAGTTGGGGAAATATGGAGAAGCTTGAAACGTTTGTAAAGTGACAGAAGGTAAAGATTTCCACTGCAGAACAGCAGTGTCAGGACATTGCCCTAATATTTGTATTTCAGCACAAAGATAACATCATTCTTTTATTCATAAATAACTTTTTGGGAGGAGTGTGGGTGGAGCGGTCAGGTGCCTGGCAGGTCTTTCAGAAGTTTTAAGTATGGTAGTTGTTGAAACTTGATGCAACCTCATCATGCCAGAGGCAGTGGTTCACAGTACGAACTCCAGGTCTGCAACTGAATGTGACTGGCATCTGGTTCCCAAAAGAGGCCATAAAGGGCATCTGGCTGATGTGTCAGTCCCTCATCAAAGAATTCATGCTAGCCCTTTGGAGCATGGTGAGTGCATTGCTTCAGGGAAGTGTACGTAAAACTGCTGCGTGACTGTGCATCAGGTAAAGGCTTCTTTCTGCTCGGCGTGAGCAACAGTGTTCCTGCTTTTGTCTTAATGATTGCTGGCATCTCTGCCCTCCTGGAGTCAGGACGGGTACTCAACCCATGTCTGGATGGTCAGTGGCCAGCCTGATCTAACCAACTCTTTGGTTAGACAGCCCTCCTTATTCAGGCGTGGACATAGGCACATTGAAAGCAACAGAGCAGTGTTTGAGATGGACTCGAACACCCTTCAATTGCCAAACAGCGGGCATCACCTGTGGGGGCATGGAGAGCAGCAACGGCTGTGTTTGGGCTCTTGCGAGTCTGAGCGTGAGCAGTTGTTTGCTCCTCATGTGACTTTAAAATGTCTGCTGTTACTGCAGTATCAGCCTCTACGCTAGTTTGTCAAACCTTCATCAAAAGAAAAGAGAAATTGAGATCAAGTTAGCAGTGTCCCTGGGGCTCTGCCCTTCTCTCTTCCCTCTGTACCGTGAACCTTGGCTGTCATGCTTTTAATTGTGTCTCTGAGCGTACAGCATTTGAATACGCTTCCTTACCGTCGTATTCTAGCCATCTGATAATTTTATGTCAGCGGTTTTCCTTTAGTTTCTCGATCTCTCCCTCTGTCTAGCAGGTTGAAGTAACTTATCTCACCTCTTTGTTACCATCTCAACTGATAGCTGTGTTGTTGTCTTGTCCTAGATTTATCTTCCTTCTGCATCTCTTAAGTTAAAAGCTCTGCTTCTCTTCCTTTTTCTGCTGATCAGGGCCCTTGCCCGTAACTAGGGGCTCTCCCACCTGAGGGGAGTACAGCCCATGGGACCACCTAGCTGGTACATCACTCATACATGTCGTACATGACTCCTCTCGGTGGGCTTTTTCCCTTCTGTCTGAGATGATGCAGGGCAGTCTGCAGCTGCTGCTGCCTGATCTGATGCCATTGTCTCCAGAGGTGACTGACTGTTGCCACTCTCCTTGGCGTTGCCTTTGGATTCAGTCACTCCCTGTCCTTTCTGCAGCACCCTGTCATTTTGCTTCTTCCCGTGCGAGCCTCTTCTTGTCTCGTGCTTGTTCGTGTTATGGCTTGTTCGACTCAAATTGTACCTCCTTGGAGTCAGGGCTGGCCTTGCTTGTTCAAGGAACACCTTGTACATCTGTCATGCAGTTCAAATAATATAAAATTAGGAGAACATAAATACGTCTTTTCAAAGAACAGCTGTCCAAAACTTCCCCTCCTTAACAAGTACTGCTTAGACTGTTTGCCTCCTAAGGGTGCTGCTGCCCAAGGCCTTCCTTCACAAGTGTAGTTGGAGGACATGAAGTAAATTTCTTACTTGATTTATTGACCTAGTTTAAGCAAATGAAACATCTCTGAAGCTTTTCAAGACTGAAAAGTGTTTAAATGTGAACTGGAAGGAATATGTGGGTGGCTTAAATCTGAAAGTGCAGGTATTTTCAGTGCCTTTGGAGAATACAGTCTGCCATGGTTTTGGTGTTTGGCTTATTTCTAGAAAGGATAATAGTATTTGCCTCTTAGTAATTTTTGGTTCTTGAATTTTGATTCTCCTTTTCTACATTTTGTAATAGCGTTATTTGATGAATTAATGAAATAGATTTGGCTTTTAAATCTAACTCCCCTTTTTTCTTACAAACAGGCATTAATCTTGACCAGAATACAAGAGGTATTTTTTCACTGGTTCCTAAGTCTTGTGGGCTTTGCACTGTGGTGTAGTTCACTTAGCTGATAGAAACATTACGTAGCTAGCAGGCACAGGGATGTGGGGTATTCCCTCTCAACATAGGTTCATTTGAAATATTTAAAATACCCCTTCCTCTACAGGTGAAATAAATTAGTTGTTCTGTGATGTAATTACTGTACAAAAACAAAGAGGGAGTTTTGGTCACTATTGCTGGGATGTTGCAAAGATGAAAGAACAGAGCTCGTGCATGTGTGTTGGAGTAGCTCACCTATCTGTAGTGGAAGATCATCTTGTGAAATACAGGGCTAAAACCCACGCCTTAATTTTGGCTGATCCATAGCAGCTGTAGCATTTACCACTAACTACTACCTGTGTCGGAAATAACAAACACACAGCTCGTTTCTTCGGTAAATTAGATACCAGCTAATAATACTCGAAATGATGACTTTTCAGCTCTGGAGCTGTGCTGTCGTTTAGCCAAAAGCAAAGACCTATTTACCTGTGGACTATTGAGTCAGCTACTGGTCAATGCTAAAAGAAGAGTCTCTGTATGCTAGGTTTGCTGATAACTCTGATTACACAGATGAAGATGACTGCTTATTTCCTCTGCTTAGTCAAGCATCAATTACTAAGGCTTTATGCTTTAAAAGCTATCTATTTAATGCTTCCCTTCCAGCGTTAGTTCCCACCCTTGCCATTCAGTTGCTGATTGTGTGGTAGATGTGCTGCCTACAACATGAAGTTGCCTAACAAGTGGATGCAGACCAGTTAGAAATGACTGGTGTGCAGAGACTCATGGCTGAAGCTGGTAACCGGTATTACCTCAGGGTGATGCTGATTTATCTCAGTACGGTGCAATGGGTTTGATTTCCTTTCCCTTAACCTTGTGTTCTAGACTCGCCAGCCTGTGTTTGTACAGTTGCTTCAAGGTGTGTTCAGAGTGTACCACTGCAACTGGTTAATGCCAAGCCAAAAGGCGTCGGTGGAAAGCTGCATTCGGGTCCTCTCAGATGTAGGTAAGAAATGGGTGTAAGCAGGACTAACTGCTGCAAACATAGTCATCCAGTATTAGCTGCTTATATGTCATCCTTCCAAAAAGAAAGCGCAGTTTACTTCCCGCAGGTGCCACTTGAAGATAACTTGGAGCTGAGGGATAGTACAAATCCAGAGTTATGTTAATGTATTGTCAGGGTTGAGCAATAGGTGTTGTCACTGTAACCTGAAGTGCTTTCTCCATTTAACCTCAAAACTCTCTGCAGTCCTGTTGATCTGCAACAAGAAAATAGTTTTGTGCCACTCCTCCTAGTAAATTGCTCCACTTGTAATAGCAAGAAGTGTAACTTGTACTGGATATGAGGCCAGATTCTGTTAGGCAGGTGTACGTGTGTGTTAGCGTGAGTTGTTGAGAGTAAGGATGGATTCCTGCTCCCGCACTTTATAGACAGTAAACAGCTCTGAGGCATGAAAGACTTTAAATGTAACGCCACACTGAGGTCTGAGCCATTATGCAGGGACTGAGCATCATGTTGTGTGACATGTACGTGAAGGAGACTATAGAAGGAATTGCAGCTAGAGGTTGTCTGGTTCTTGCATTGGCTGTAATGCGTGGGCTCAGGGAGTCCAGTCTCACTAACTTTTGCTTTTTGCAGCAAAAAGCCGAGCAATTGCAATTCCTGTAGACTTGGACAGTCAGGTCAACAATCTCTTTCTGAAATCTCATAACATTGTACAGAAGACTGCAATGAACTGGCGAATGACTGCAAGGAATGCTGCCCGCAGAGATTCGGTGCTCGCTGCTTCCAGGGATTATCGAAACATAATTGAAAGATTACAGGTGACTACCCAGCACCCCTTCCTCCTTTGATAAGCATTTACTTGCATGCCTACACAAAAGGAGGAATTCACTAAGTAGAAGGACATTTGGGAATTAACTAGTCAAAATGCCACATGGTAATCAACTTAGCTGATGCTGAATACTACTGTAATACTGTATATAAAATTAAGTAAACCTTTGTATCAAGACAGGTAATTGAACGTGCACGGCTAATGGGTATAGAAGTACTTGCCCTAGGAGATGTTGGTATTTAAAACTAGTGGTACTTGAAGTATTCTTGTTCCACCATTAGTAATATTTCTTTGATAAGACAGGAATTTTCTCATCGTCACAGCCCTCCAAACTGCTCCAGTGCTTTGCTCCTTATATGCTAAAACTCTCTGTACAACCGAAGGTGTCACAGCCCTGCCTGGAGACCACTGCAGAGCTTGAAGTAAATAGGTGTCTGGGTTCCTAGTGAACCAGGTGCAGCCACAGTCATTCCCTGAAACAAAAGTGTGTGCATTCCCATACTGATTTTGCTAAAAGACTATTTAAACATAATATTTCATGTTAGAAATAAGGACTGATGTGTTAGAGCTGTATTCGATGTTCAGATCTGAAGACAGTTCAATAAGGCCTTTCTTTATACCAAATGAAATTCACCTTGAATGATGCCTTTATCCTTTGAAGATTCATTCTCTGGTCAAAAGTTTTTTCTGGCAAACAGTTCCAGCTTTATGTAAACATATATTATGTAATGTAAAAACACTGCCCAACCCCGTCTCCTTGAAATAGCTTCTCCCTATTTGTCCATTTCAATTTGATTAAACTTCCTCTCTGGCTTCATAGGTATCTCGGCATTTTCTGCTTAAGTATTAGGATAAATGTGTTTTCATTTTTAAGGTAATTACAACTTTCCAAACACTGAGGGAAAGGGAGATAATTTTATTTTTGCATAATTTTAACAGTAACACTTTTTTGTCAGTTCTTGTAAGCACAAACAGCCTGATCATTATCACACAGTTTCAGTGCAGCTCTGAATCTTTCTTGTATATCAACAAAAGCACCAACAAAGATGTGGAGGGTAGGGAAACTGAGTAGTCTAGGGGACTGCTGGGAATCAGGGCTCCCCTCTTAACGACAACTATTAAAAGTCTAATTTGACCAAACTCTGAGGTCTTTAATCTAGTTTATTCAGGCAGGGCAGACCTAAGTGTCCTGTCCGTCTTTTGCGATCTGTAAAATTAATTTGCCTATAAATGTATATGTATGTTATGTTTGTTTAAAATCTTGATATGGTTGTATTCTAGGACATAGTATCAGCTTTAGAGGATCGCCTACGTCCTCTTGTCCAGGCAGAGTTGTCAGTACTGGTAGATGTGCTTCACAGGCCTGAACTGCTCTTCCCAGAAAACACGGATGCAAGGAGGAAATGTGAAAGCGGAGGTTTCATTTGCAAGTAAGTCTCGTCTCCAAGTCTGGCGTATTGGGAAGGTTTTTGTTATGTTTTGCTTTTTCCCAATTTTTGAACGCCCTGTGGAGCGGTGTGCTCTTACCCAGCTTGGTGAATACTTGATATGCTTTGACATACTTGTAAAACACAGTATTTCATAGTATGGTAAATGGAGTTTGCCCTTGGAGAAGAAAAAAACCCTGCCCTTGGGAATGGGGAGAGACTGCTTGATATGCTCTCACAGCTAATGCTTAAAAATTTCTGCATTTGCTGCAGGATGCAAATGCTATGAACAATGGTAGTATAAATGAGTAAAAAAAATTCAGCTGGTCCCTGTTTTTGATACCTGCCTTCAACCCTAGTAATGTTTGCAGGGTACTTGGTCTTGCAGCGCTTAGTGCTGGGGAAGTATGTCAGAATCAGTTATCACATGCATCATCTAACGCAGACACTGCCCACATTTAGAGGGAAGGAAAAGGAAAGATTAGAAGGTCATTTAGAGGGCAATTCAGAACAGCTTCTCTGATCACCTCCTGGAGGGGGCTGGGTTATATACGGTTTATGGAAACTAGGTACCGGCGCAAGTAACAAATGCTGGGTAGGATGGCTTTCTAATTGCACTCTCCAGGACTCTCAGTATGTTTTTTATTGAAGTAGTATGTGGAGTAGTTTTCTTTCTTACTGTTAAGTGCATGCTCTGGAGGACTGTCAGGTCTGAAATCCCACTGCCCCTTCCCCTGACTCCTTTCTCCTGTAGCCAGAAGGTTTTATCTGGCTGTCCTCCTGCCCAGGGACCACCTCCTTTGCGACTTCACTAAAGCCCATGATAGCTGGTTAAATGTTAATCTTGAGAGAATGTTCCCAAGACGGTTGTATAATGGTATGATGATAAAACTTGTTTGCAGCTTAAACCAATTAAGTAAGATAGCCACGTATATCTTACCCTATTTTTAGAATAATAGTACTAAAACAAGCTGTGATTGATTGGTCTTTTCAGGTTAATAAAGCATACTAAACAGCTGCTAGAGGAGAATGAGGAGAAACTATGTATTAAAGTATTACAGACGCTCAGGGAAATGATGACCAAAGATAGAGGCTATGGAGAAAAGGTAACGTAATTTACAGTTCATCGTTCTGTGTTAAACACTGTCTTTATTATTCAGTAAAGGAAAATAAAATTCTCACTCTTTCAAGCTGTGTTTTGTACATGTAAGCACTTCTGTGCTGGATCAGAAGCAAAATATTTTTAGTCAACTAATAGCTTCAAATGTAATTTGAAAGGTGAGCTTGTTTCCATTGCTTTTTCTACTTTAGACTTGCAAGTTTAAGTCTAATTACTGCAGTAGCTGGCACTGTAAAAAATACCTAATTTCATTACCGTTTTATGAAGGATATAACCCCTTTATCTGCTTTCTGGGTCTAGGTGACTCTTCGTCAGGTCACGTAACCTTGCAACAAAAGGGTATTTTGTAGTTTAATTTATATACATCTGAGTCATCATCTTGTAAATTATAGATGGAAACTGTCTGTACACCCACCTGTGGTGCTTTTTTTTTCTTTCCCTTTCCTACATAAAACTCCTGTGTCCTGTTGAGAACATTTTTCTGTAGGTACAGACTTACTCTCCACTTGCATCAGAAGTGTATATGCCCATATGTTTGTGTGTCTAAACCTTCCTACAGTCAGTCTCAAAATCCTAGTTGAAGGTATCTGTGCATTTCTAAGCAACCTGGCTCATTACCACAACACACGGTAGGTGCACAGAGCAAGATACCCTCCCAGTGAGTGTACTGGTGAGCAACTGGGAATGTGCAGCTGGGGCTGGGGGAAGCAGTGGCGTGGGAGGATGCTTGCTGCAACTGGGAGGCTGTACCCAGGAGCAGATGGTGGCTCATGTTCAGTTCTCACTTGCAGTAGGGTTTAAAGCTGTTGCAGAGTGCTAGATTTGCAGCACAAAAAGGCAAAAACTTTAGAGGTCGGACAGTTTCATAATAATAATAAGTTTATAGCTGTAGCTATAGCTGCAGCCAGAAGGGAGGGAGAAACTCTGAAGGCAGAGGAACTCATAGCATCACTACGCTGACTGGCCAGCCGGGATGTCACAGACGAACTCTGCTTTGCCTAGCCTAGCTGGAGACGAGGGGGGCGCAGGAGCAGAACACGGACCAGCAAGAGGCAGGCGCTGGCACCGCAGAGCGCAGGGACCCAGAGAAGGGAGAGCAAGCGAGTGAGGAGTGGGTGTGCAGGTGCCCACGTGCGGGTGTTACCAAGCACACCCAGCTGAGCACATGGCAGGAGACTCCCAGGAAAATGCCCAAAGGGCAGGGATGGCCGGCACTGTGCTCCCTGCCCTGTCAGGGAACGTTTTCCTCACATGCTGCCACTGCCTCTTGGATGACAGAGGTCCAGCCCACCTCCCAGCCCCAGCTGCTGCTGTGTCCTACACCTGCAGGCCTACATGGAGATTTTTTATCATTTTTTTTTTCCACTTTGCAGTAGCAGTATTTTTGAATAAACTCATTGACTTTGGGGGAATGCCCTAATCCTAGTGCAAGAGAGAAGTATATAGATGTAGGATGAGAAGGGGAGCAGGGCAGGTAGGAAAGGGCAGCAGCTGTAGGTTTCTTACCCTTCAGCTCATTGTCCTCCTCTGCTGAAGTGGCCAGATCGTGTGCTGGTTCTAACAGCACAAGATGAAGCCCTGTGAAGACCTTCTGTCTTCTCCTCAAGGTCCCTTTGGTAAGACATCTGCGACAGTGCCAGTCTGATCTGGAAGGGGACCGGTTGTAGATCTGGAAGGGGACTGGTTGTAGCCTGCAGAAATCAGTCTGCTCCTGCAAAAGGGAGGCAGGCTAGGTGATCCTCTAACGCGTATAGAGTGCTGACGTTTCCTCTTGCCCGACGCATAAGTGTAATCATAAATTTAGTTCTACACTGTTAGCACATCAGTGTACATTCTCCTGTTAAAAACAGCCAAGAGAGACTGTCCAAGGTTACCTTCAGTATTAGAAGGGGTGGATGAGATAGATAGATAGATATATACATACTATACTCCAACAAACCCTAAATGAGCACTTTGAGGGTTTTTTCTTTTAAATGCAATGTGCCACTCCCATTTTTCTAAATGGAAATTAATTAATTTACAGGAATTCCTTAGACTTTATTTGGCCAACGTGGGTGAAGCAGTAGTTCTAGAAAATAGTTAAGATTACTACATCCACTCAGACTAAAAATCTTCAAAGCGTAGAAAATGGATTAATTTCTGAAACAGTAGATCAGTTACATAATACAAGACAAGAATACGCTTGCCTGTGAAGTGGATTTCCGAATAGGAAAAAGCAGCTGATTGCTTACAGATAGACTGCTAGTAGTAGTAGAACAGCTTTTACTGTCTGGCTGTGAGAAGTGCAATCATATTTATTCTCCCTTGTGACTCACATAACTGTATTTAGTCACCACTTAAAAGGCAATACCTTTTGTTTTTAAAATCATTCTGTAGTGTTAAAATAAAGAGAGGGAAGAAAAAACTTATGCACCCATTCTAAATACAGGAGTCCCTACGTACATAAAGGTGGCAAAACTTATTCTCATGACCAGCATATTGGTCACGCAAGCAATAGTGCTTGTGGGTCAGGTGTTCAGAGAACTGACAGCAGCCGCTTCAAGGTAGCATTCGGCAGCCGAGTGCCATGGAAGCTTTGGCACAGCGTGTGATTTTCCTGTAATACCATGTGGTGCTGACTGGAACAATCTGATTTATTAAAAGGTAGTACTCCTCTCGCGCTTAGTCTTCCAGCCCAAATTATAAAAATGGCACACCCTCCCGGCCCATGCGCTTGTCCCTTTTGTAGGTGGGAAATGTGATGAGAATGCAGCGGTCTCCGCTCCCATTAGCAAAGGCCTTCATTAAACAGCTGGGATTCCTCTGCAGCATGCAAAAGCCGTGGTGAGAACACAGATGTACAGAAGCTTGTGGGAAGGCTTGAAGTTTTACATATTGCTAAAGACTCCTCATCTTGGCACACGCTCAGGTTCGCTCAGTGATGGGTAGCATACTGTGGTATATTTAATAGGCAGAAAACTTTACTACATTGACAGTGTAGGCTAGACCCAAGTTTTTTACTCTGCTGAAACATGTCATTCATACATGTCTTTGTGGGTGCCTAGCAGATGATTAGCCTCGGTTCTGCAGGACTTGCGTTTTAAAGCTCCATTTCTCTTCGCAAACTGGAAATCCAGCCTCTGCACTCCTACTGCTGCTCACAGCTTATACTGGTGATGACTCTTACGCCCAAGGGTGAAGTTCTTGGATCTCGGTCAGCCAGCCCGCGTGGTTTGTCACTTGGCAGAGGAACAAAGCCAGGGCGCATCCTGCCCCCAGTGCTGCCTGGCACAGCGCTTCCAGCAGTGCCAGTTCCCTAACCCACCGCATCCCGCTGCTTGCAAATGTTACTCATGCCCACTATAAAATACGATGTTGGATTGCAGCATTAAAGTGTTAAATGATTTATAAGATCCTAACATGAAATTGATTTGTAATTTCTCTTACTAATGCTTGCTTTCAATTCTTCCCCTTCTTTCTCTTCTGGCAGATTACCATTGAATTGGATAATGCTGAGGTTTTAATTTTATTTATTTTCTACAGTGTTGTTTCTATGGTGTTTGTTTTATGAGTAGCCCTGTGGTCTGTCCTGTTGTCTCTTCAGTACTGAGCTTTCCAATTTGTATGCCTGTGTCAGTGAAATAGTTGAGTTTTCAGTCTGCTGTTGTGTCTACGTTGGGAGTAGTTACCATAACTAATTCCGTATGTCATTACTCGGGGTATTAGTCCGAATGCAGTTACAATTCCTGGCTGCCTGCAGTCATCTGGTGCCATAGTAGATCCCATGAAGTTTAGGACCAGATCTGAGCACCTCTGAAGGATCAACTCCTGCAAGCACCATTAAAACATCAGCGTTTAGCACTCAGCCCCAATTACCATGTCATCAGCGAACAAGCTCTTTGTTTGGAAAACGAAATACTGAGGTTTGATGGTGTTGGTGCAGAAGTTGGAACAACATGCCAAAAGGCAGCTGGAGAAGACCCTGAGTGAGGTGTCTCCTCCTGCTGACCATCGAGAGCCGGTACTCATGTCCCAGGGCACAGCACAGTGGGCTGCAGGCAGGGCTGCGTCCTTGGGCATTATCCCTAGTGCTGTTTTTTACCGAAAAAGGTGACAGTCATGCAATTCATCAAAGCATCTCGCTGTCCTTCCTGTTGCTTCTTTGTCAGGTTAGGTGTTTAAAGCCACGTAAAACGTTCGGATGTGTTGTGAAAGCGGTGTGGTGTAACCCTATGAAAATTACTGACTTCTGAAGCTATTTCGGTGTGAAAAGCTTCCTACCATCAAAAAACATGCCTTCAGTTGGCAGCGCGACAGCCCGGGATGTGTTTATGCTGTATGTAGCTGTTTTACGGGTGGAAAAGCCATATTTGAGTGAGAACTTTCAGTTTAACTGAAATTAAGCTTTCTAAGGACTTTTAAAAGTAGCACGTCTGGTTTGGGCATTGGTGCACGGGGTGGAGGGAAAGAGCTGAGCTGTCTCTGCTGCTGCAACTTCCTCATCCAGCTCAAAAAAACCCCATGTGTGGGTGCTAAAATTGAGATTCTTTTTGCATAAATGTATAATACTGAGAAAGTGATTGACTAGCACCTTATTTTACTGAATTACTAGGGGAAAAAAAGAAAAGAAATATTTTCCTTTCTGTGCTTTGTTTCCTGCATTCTCCTCCAAGCCAACCTTTTATTTGGAACAAAATTCAACCACTTAGAAGGCTTAAAATGATCTTGCTGTTGATTTGATAGAGTAGGTAACAAAGTATGCCATAAATGGCTTTCTGTAGAGCCTGTTAATTTTGATATTGTTCAGTTGAATTCACTGGGTAAACTTCATTCTGAAAACGAAATAGTATTGGGGGACCTTGCCTGTTGAACCGGATTTGAAATCCAAACTGTTTGTCACAAAAGTAGACCAAAAAGTGTACACGTAGCCCAGGGCTGCGTTGGAGGGCCTTTTCTGTTCAGCAGGGCTTTTAGGGGAGGGAAGGAGCAGAATTCCTCGCAAGAGCAAACTGGAATTGTGGCTTTTTTGGTTGTTTTTTAACCTGGCTTTTGGTTGGGGTGCTCAGGCCCTGATGTGCCCTGCTCGTCAGTGCCATCACCATCGCCCCGGTGTGCACTGTGGTCCCCTCTCCAGGCTGGAGCAGAAGGTCCAGCCAGTGTCTGAGGTACCTTTCCTAAGCAAAATTTTACGGGTCTTCTATCACCAGTTTCAGCTTCAAGGAAAAGCTCTCTTTATCAGAAAATCCTCATCTGGGGCTTCCTAGAGCATCACCCTTTTGTCTGTCGGTGGAAGTTCTCTGTGTGCCCTTCCCGTTCCCATGTGCGGGAGACAGCTGTTGGGTGGGTTGTGGAGGGTAGGCATTGGGGTTTGGACCAAAGGACGGCGTTGTGTGTGGCACAGGTCCATTTACTGTCGTCACCTCCAACCTGTGCTAGTAGGAGACATCCCAGGTGCAAGTACAAGCTTCACACCCAACTTCTGGTGTTACATCATTGCAGAGGTGCTGTTGTGTCTAACCTCTGCTGTAGTTATTTTTCTGTTTTTTATAAAGCAGGATTTTGTTCCTCTTATTTGAGGTGCCTTTTGAGAAGCTAATCTGTAGCACATGAACATTTCCATTGGGCACTGGACCCCTTAGATTGTGGTGCTGCAGCTTCCCAGAATAGCACGTATATGTGTAATTGTATCTTGGAGAGACTTCAGACAGAAACTTGAATTGTTTAATTGCAAATTAAGTCATAATACAGAACTCTTTCCCCTTCAGTTTCTGGCTATAGTGTCCTGTCTTTACCTGCAATAAATCAGCCAGAGCATGCAGAGCAATTTAGGATTTGGTCTGGAGGCTGCAAAGGAGGAACTTTATTGCTCCTCAATGGAGCAACTGCGGGGAGGAAGCAGGTGTGTTTATAACCATCGGCAACGAGCACTGCTGGCTGCTTACAGAAAGGGATTCGGACAGGGCTTGAACCACTGACAAGTCTCAAAGGAAATCCTGGGGTTTTTTTTTCCCTTGTCAACTCTGGAAATTGTAAACATTTAGGGCAAAGAATACAGAAACCTTCATTATTAGTGAAATTATTAACTTCCTATTCTGTTGAACTGTGCATACCTTAGTTTTTCTGATCGGCTGAAATGCTCTGTATTCCCTCAGGGAAAAACTCTATTAAAGTAACAGTTTAATGACATGATTTCATAGTATTTGTGACTGTAGGCATAGGTTGATTTGTATGTCTTAGTTGTTTACTGCAGGGTAATTCCAGTGAGCGGTGGGTCCAAAATACAAAAAGGTACTAAAAATGCCAGGAGGTCCATGCGTTTGTTACTGAAAGTCGTGGTGGAAAATTGGCATTGCAGTCCCCCTTAACGTTTTTGTGAGTGAAGAAAGGGAGTGCCTGTCTCAGTGGGTGAATAATGCTGGAATTCACCTCGGTGGTAGGAAATCCCCCGCCGAACAGGAAGGATGGTGAACTGCGACCTGAGCACAAGGTCGGCAGCAGCCCCTGCAAATGCCGGGCTGAGCCGGGGTGGCTGGAGCGGCTGCAGCGTGGGAGAGGCGTTGGGGAAGGCAAGGAGACGGGTAGTATGGTTTAATGCTGTTGGCCTACTTCACGTGCTTTCTGTTGAGGAGTTTATCTGGAATTCCCTTTTTGTGGGGAAAGAGGGACAGGAAGGAACTGGAGTTTTCCCAGGAGAAGAGTGTGGTGTTTGTTTCCAACATCTGTTACTCTAGTCTGAGGACCGAGGTCTGGTGTAGCAGAAGTATGGCGATAACATCTTAAAGTTCTTGTATGAGTTTTTTCAACTCTGCAGCATCCGCTGTTGTGGCATGATTCCTGTGAAAGGTTTTTTTTCTGGGGACATAAATTCGCATATACTGAGAGTCATCTTGCAGCATTTCCAAAACATTCAGGTTCCTGTAAACTTGGAGAAGTGCACAGACCTTTGGGATAGGGGCTGCGTAAGACTGGTGTTAAAATAAAGGGCAGAAAAGGCATCTTGAAAGATGGATGAAAAGCACAAGTTGTTTTGATAGAAAACCAAAACCATCGGAAACCATTTCACACCTTGCTTGCAGCATGGTTGTGTTGGTTTTGTCCTGATCTTGGGGAGCTGGGTCCTCAGAGCCTGTCTTTTTGGTTTACATCGGGGTTTCTCTCCTGTTTCTCTGGCTCCGGACCATCAGGTGGACATAAGGAACTGAAACGTTCTGACTCGAGCTGCAGAGCTAGGTAGAGTGGTCTTAACATTGCCTCTGTGCAGGTGTCTGGAGTAATAAGGACAGTAGAAATCCCCACGGCAGGGCACTGGCCTGTTGTCTATAAAAGCCCTCGGGCTGAGTCTCTTTTGATCAACTCCTTGCTGGGCTGGAACTGCTGGAATCCTGCTCTTGATGGACCTGTTGACTATGCTGGTCTCCTGGAGAAGAGGTTCAGGGCCAAGGTAAATTTTTCTCGAGTGCCATCAAGCGTGAATCTCTGCACAACAGTGATAACAAAACCCTGGTTGTAATTAGACACAACAGCTCAATTTACTTTTAATTCAATCCTCAACCCGCTACAAAGTCCAGGCATGATACAAATGCAGATTTTTGCAGTGTTTCACAACTCCAGTTGAGGTGGTGATCTCCACCGTGGGTTCCCTGTGGTCCAGGGCAGCCTCGGCAGCACAGCTCCCTCCCCATCGAGGCACTGCTATTTGCAGCGCGACATTCCCATCCGCTCTCCCCAGTCCGGGTCAGCGTCTGGGGACACCGTGGCCCAGTTTCCACCTGCAGCGTGAGTCTTGGGCACTGAAGTGCATACATCCTAGAGAAGCACATTAATATTTTATGGACTAAAAAGGAGAGAGAAGTGTTGGTGCTGACCTGCAGGTGGCATGCTCAGGATGCTGAATGTGCCTGGGAGATGTCCTACTTTCCCCCCCCCCCCCCCCCCCTCTTTTTTTTTTTTTTTTTTTTTCCTTCCCCCCCTCCCAGCCACATTGCAGCGAGCTGCTCCGCTGGGCACCTGCCAACATTCAGGCAGCAGTTACATAAGAACAGCTTTTTTTCCTGGAATTTAGGCCCGCTGCTGATGTGTGACCTTCAGCGGTAATTGCCAATAAACGCAGCGGAGATGTTTACAGTCCCCGCGGGCCGGCGGCCCCGAGCCCGCGCCGGTAGCTGTGGGGCTGCTGCCGCTTCCCCTGACCCGCTCCCAGGCTCTGGGATCTGTGTTTGATTTTTCCAGGTGAAAAAGGGGGGCTCTGCTGCTTCCCCCCCACCCCTGCAGGGCTGGGGCAAGGGCTGGCAAATACTAAAACAACGAAATCCAGAAAAACTCAGTAGGCACCCAGCGTTTCCCTGGTAATTATGTAGTCTTTTTTAGGATCTGAAGTTTAAAAACTGATTTAAGTAAAACCTTGGGGGTTCTTTGTTGTTGGGTTGTTTTTTTTAATTCTATTCAGTAATGACACTTCTTTATGCAGCTGATAAAATGGTATCCAGCAAAATACACCTGCAGACACACTCAACATAGGTTTTGGGGTTGGTTTTTTTTTTTTTCCACTGCTTCACTTTAGTCTTGATGTTTCAAGTAGGTGAAAAGGGAACTGAAAATCCTGGTTCAAAGGGGCTGACTGAATTAACCTTCTAAGTGTTCTTTATCAATGATAAACTAGAACTATGATGGCGGAGTAAGGTGCAAAATGTGTGCTATTTTATGCATCTTCTAATTGGAGTTGGAAAAATCATTAACCTCTTAAGTGCTGGAGAGATGCACTTAAAAATTATTTTCCTTGTAGAGAGAGCTTACTCCATAGTCATTTCTCTTGTGTATTTTGCACTTAGACAGTGCTTCACTTGTTATGTCTCAAGCAGAGGAAATGCAGGCTCTCATAAATTTTTGTGGGCTGCCTTGTATTTTTTTCCTTCAGAAATCCTGCAATCTTTGGACCGTTTTTATTGAACAAACTGGAACTGGTGAGCTCTTTGGAAAAGGAGACTGGAACATTTCTTGTAGTTATTTATAACCAAAAAAAATAGTTTATACCATTTTACTATTTAATTAAAACTGCTAATCTAAAATATATAGTGAAGTTAGTTCTTACTATATTGAGTTATTTTAAGAAAAAGCCTGCAAGCTTCAGGATTTAAAGAGGAGCAAGTGATTGTACACCCATTGAAAGTCAGTGGCATATCAGAGACTGAGGTCTCTTAACTCCAGGAAAGCCCCAGCCCAAGTAAAACATGCTTTCTCAACTGAAAACTCTGGAAAATGGGAGAAGGCATTCCTGTAGGCAGATCTCTGTGACCTTTTAGTGCAGGCACTGGCAGCCCTTATGCCAAATTTCCCACCTCATCGTCTGGCAGTGCACAGCGTCTCTGCAAATTCTGAGATAAAGGGGCGGGGGGGGGGGGGGGGGGGGGGGGGCGGGCGGGCAGAGAAATAAACATCTAGCCATGTCCCTGACCTGAGTACGTGCTGCAGTGGCAAGGCAAGGGGGTGTAAGCGTGTGGTTGCTGATCCATCACATGCCGGTGGGAGGCAGGGGCTGCCTCTGCCCCTCGTAAATCCCAGATGTCTTCTGTGAGGATTGGGAGAGCTGTAGGGCTCGGAGGACCTGTGCCAGGACAAGATGCTGCTCCACATCTCCCACCACCTCTTAATTTATGTAGATGTGAGATCCTACATCAGCAAAAAAAGCACCACGTGGTAACTTTGCAGGTCTGGTACAATGGTGAACTGTGACGTGGTGAGTCTGTCAAAGTGCTTTGGTGCTGCTTTTGATTCTTAATTATTCCCCTCTGCCCTCAAACTTACCCAGAGCCAGTCAAATGCGTGTTTGGCAAACACCTAGATACCATCTGCAGGAGCTAGAAATTTCTTATCTGAATTTTGTCTCAGTTCTGCAAGGTACTGGCCTTACAAAGGAGACTTGGCAAGCAGGTAACCTGCGTGGAGTTTTCTGGTGTTATTGAGGAGTTCTGAAGGACAGCAGCGTAATTCATGCTCTGCTCTGTTGTCATGAATCAGCCTAGATGGTGCTTTTGCTGTGTGCCTTTCAAGTAAGAGCTACACTGCATGTATTTCAAAGGGAAAAGATGAGAAATTCAGAAAAGCGAGGAAGAAGTGGAAGGAGACTTCCAGCACTCTGTCCAAACAGCCATTCCCGCTGGAACTCCAGCTGATACGGGAGACGGCAATGCAAGGGCCGAGGCAGAGCGCAGTGGCTTCAGGATAAGGTGTATCTGAGATGTTCACTCGAGTTTTTTGCATTTGGACACACAGCCTAGCTATCAAAAGCTAAATGTAGTATTTGGCTGACTGACTCCATAGTTGTGTTTTTCCCCTTTTTATTTCCTCTATGCCAAATCTCTCCCCCCCCACACCCCGATAATTAGATGCCATATGCACGGAGTTGGGTTGGTTCCTGAATTCACAGATTTCAGGACCAGAAGGGACTGCTCAGTAGTTGAACCCGACTTTCTGCACAGCACAGGACATCTCGCTTCTTGCCGTCGCTTCTCTGCGGAGCCAAACCTAGTAAACTGACTAAGCTCCTTCAGAGTGCTCAGTGTTGGTCTCAAAGAGCTCCCAGGACAGGTCTCAGTTCGCTGTTGCTTTGCGCCAGCTAGTCACCTTCCTATCTGATTTAGAGGGACGTTTGGAGAAAGACCTAAAGGAGGTGTGTGGTAGGTTGGAAATGGCACCAGGCAGTGGAGGTTAAGCAGTTTGAGGCTTGTCACCTCTTGATGCTTTGAACTCGGAGGTGGCCTGAAGCGGAGGAGCTTTGTGCTTTTGCTGCTTTGTCTATTATTTTGTCAAAATTCCCGGGTTTGGTGAGGTTGAAGAGGAAGGGATCAGGTTTTGAAAGTGTTCGTGTGTGTGTGTGTGTGCGCTCACACAAAAACGCAGGTGTCTCTGATAAGATGATTTCCCACCCATTTGTAACATCACAATATGAGGTGTTTTCCATCCTGTTTTGCTGAAACCACTGCCTGGAGCAGACCCAGTCTGTGAACTGGAATCTCCACCAGCCTTTTAAATGCATTTCAAGCTTTTTAAGCTCTCAGTGTTTGGGATGTTTACTACATAGTTGAGTTTAAAAAAACTATTGAGAAAAGCAATCCTGAGGCTTTAAACCTCAATGAAAATCTTTCTGCATTTCCTCAAACCATTTCCACTTTTTTTTTTTATCCACATTGCTACTTGTTTGACTTCTTCATGAAAGACAGGATTAGACAACTTTCATCTTGATTGTTATTTTGAAAGCAAATGAAAATAAAACTTTCACACCTTCCTCAAAACCATAAAGGAAAAGGACTGGAGCCTCTTCCGTATCTCAGAAGTTGAGGTGTAGTGAGTTCACACTTGAGCTGTCACTTGCTTTGGTGGTTTTTGAGGTGGATACATCCCTGTTGAGTCAGATAAAGACCATTCTGGGAAACACACGTAGTCTGTGTTGGGGAAATGGATGCTAGAAGCATTACGGTCACCAACAGGTCAAAGAAATTGTAATTTTTCCTGTTAATGGCTGGTGGTGAGTGGTTTATTTGCCAGCCTTGCAGGAATGGAAACTTCAGAGGAAGAGGGGTTTCGTGCACAGCAAGTTGAAAGGAATTTTAGCTACTGCTAGCAAGAACTAAAGATGAAGTACTCTTCTCTGGCCCTGCCACCCGCTACATTCCAGTTGAAAAGCTGGCCACTGTGTCCATGGCACTCACCTGGCCACTGTTTGGTATTCCACAGACTTGCCCTTGCCCCCCAAACGATAACTTCTCTCCTAGGTGGAGAGCTGGCATCTATGGAGGCCCATGAAATCTAGTGAAATGGCAACATCAGTCTGCTCTCCTGCCCCATGCAATCCTTCTTGTAAAGCATAAGCTGGTACTTTGCCACTGCAGCACACAGGATAGTGCAAAGTGTAGCACAGTAGCTATAGCTCAGTAATTCTTTGCTAGTTTAACCCGGTTTGATTGAAAGAATAATAATTTCAGTATTTGGAGTTTATATTCTTACAGAAAGATTGCTTAAGGCTGTGCTTACTTGGAATGATCCATCCGAGCATTGCCAAGGGCAGTAGCTTTTGCTTGCAGATGTGTTTCTGGGGCTGGTTCTAACATGCTGTCTGTGCTACAGTGGGAAGGCACAGGAATTTGCTAGTTAAGAGTATGTACTTTTTTCTCTTCCAATTAAATTGGAAAGATCAAACTAATTTCATGCTGATTCTTCATCTGTGCTGGTTTACAGCCTCGAAATGTACACGTATGTTTCATTAAAATGGGGTCGTGGTATAAAGCCCGGGAATAAGGAAGCTTTCGTTTGGAATCTGAAGTGTAGTGCATTATCTTGTGGCAGTCACGTCCACCTGACCTGCCAGCTTCAGCCTCCCCTCCCCTGGAAGGAAGGGACCTAATCTCCCTTACAGGGGAATACACACAATTTCCTTGCTGCTGTTGACTACTTCAGAAAGGAGGAGTTTTCTGCTGTGCTCTGAAGCAAGTTGTGCAGACGGTGTCTGCAATCAGAACAATGTGCCCAGACTCCCTAATGACTTGATACGGCGTTTCCAGTGTCCAGCTACACGCAGCACGGGTGTACAAAGCGGGCTGCGCAGGAACTGTGTGTTCCTCTGCATAGATGAGATTCTTCCTGTTCAGTTTTGGCCCTCAGGCTTAAATACTCCCTGCTTCGAACTGACCAGGAGAGAAATGGTTTGCATGCTTGAGAAGTTTCCAAGAGTGGTTGACAATGCAAGGAAATGGTGTACCAAAGGCCGTGTGAACTAGCCAGGATGAAGGTCCATTAGGAGAAGAACGGAGAAGGGTCCTTCCTGGCCAAGGAGCCCCTGCCCACGGAGCGCCATGGGGAGAGCCCGCTCCTCTGCCACCTTCCTGGGAAGCACAGTCTCTCCGTGTGCTGACTTCTGGATTTCGTGGCCTTCCCCTCCCTTGGCTGTGCATTTCCTAGGCTGCAGCAGATATAGGTTGCAGTACCACGGCAGCTCCCCCAGCCTATGCTTGATTTGTCTGTCTGGTTCGTGTGGCCCCTGGGCAGACACGGACACGTGGTGGCTGACTTCGTTTGGTATTTCTGTGTTGTTGTAGTCTTACTTCTTAGTGTCTGTTCCTGAGAAGCTAAATCAATTTCCCCACGATTAAGTAGGCAGTTTCATTTGAATGTTTAGGTCTCTGTTGTATGTCTAAGCTCTACTAGATAAAAGTTGCTCATCTTCATCTGTTTCAATGTGATGATCAGCTGTGACCGTTAAGCCTCTTACTTCATTGCTTGTGTATGGTGCTGTATCACATACCTTTTATCTCAAGAAAAGTATGTATACAGATGCAAATCCACTGAAAGCAAATTTTTTTTTAAATTAACAGTGTAAGGCTGCTGCCTTTCTGTGCCATGCAGCCCCCGCTTCCTCCTCCTCCTCCTCCTCGCTGCTGGGGATGGGCGTGCTGCCCTCGCCCCCAGCGGCTGGCAGGTCCCGGGTGCGCGGTCCGAGCGGGCTGCCCAAAAGTGCGTTTCTGCATCGCAGACCTGTGTGTACCTGCGACTGAAGCTTTTTGCTTGTGTCTCTGTGTTCATGCAAAGTAGTTTGGGATGTTCAAAGGATACCTGCTAAATTTTCAAAATGTAGCTGTTTTAGGAGCTGGGTGGGTGGGTGTAAACAGTAATTATGGCTATAATTGGTTTGTGATGATTCTGCTCAAGTGCTGTGCTAGCTCCCTTCCCCTAAGCGTTGACCACTAGATGTCTGTTGGGATGAAAGATTCTTGAAGAATGACTAATTTTTCTGCATTTTACTTTCAACTAGCTGCCGCAACCTGCAGAAACGGAAAGCTCTGTAGAGGTGTGTCACCCACCTATATTTGTACAACAGACAAATATTGGTGTTTTTAAGTAGTCCTGGTGGAGTGTCTTGTTGGTAAAAAAAAGAACAAAACCAAACCTGTGAAATGTGTGTTCCTGCGTGGTGTTAGATGGTGAAACATAAGTAGATTTGTTGAAGTGGTTTAATCCAATACAGCATCAGTGTGACAGTCTGAAAATGTGTATAAAAAACAAACAAACAAAAAACCCCAAACAAAACCAAAACCCAAACCCATGTAAACCAGTCTCAAAGCTTTGTTGCTTTCAGCCATTTCCCTTAGGCTTTTAAGGGAGGTTCTGTGAAAAGTCTTCTCTCAAATCCCCCTGCATTAGCAAAATGAGACTTCGGTTCTCTGGCTCCTAATACAGGATTTGGGTTTCCCTTTGTTTTACATACTTAAAAACTTTGATAAGGAAAGGGAGGTGTCACAAGTTGTTAGTGGAAGCCTCATAATTGCAGAGCAACTGGGTGTCCCATTTAAAATGCCACAGTGAAACAGCTAATGGTCACTTCACACCTCCCAGGTTACTAGCTCTGTAGTGAATTGGCTATGTAGGCACGTTTCCTTTATGAGATACCCCAATGTCAGTTGGCATAAGACAGGTTATTTGCCAAAATGAAGACATAAGAATTTATGAAGTCTCAAATTCTTCTGAAATTAATGGGACATCCAGAGGTGGCATTGGTAGCTTGTACAACTGGGTGCTGTATCAGTGCAAATCTAGGTGAAAGAACATGGAAGTCTAAATCTGGGACAGTGTTGATTCTCTGAGCTATACAAATAATAAGGTTTAAAAATACGTTTTGAAATCATGAAGAGAAAAAATGTGATGGTTTAGACCTTTGTATTTGTAGTTGTTGTGGAATAGTGTGTAAATGTAAACAAACTGAGTGGTCACAGAATGACTTTGAGATGTTTGGGAGATGGCTTCTGGATTAAGGTGGGGTCCCTGCGTGGAGTGGTCCATCCTACGCAATTTCAGAATGCTTTAAAGCAGCAAAAACTCAACGTACTTTGGGTTTACAAAGTGGAAGTTCCATTCCTGAAAATTAATATCTGAAATAAGAGAGATTTGATCTGGAAACGCGCATGTTCCAAGGGACTTTATTCTGTGAAACCCCACTGAAACCCACAGCACTGGAACAGAAATCCCAGAGGTTTTGTCAGAGGCCCTCCGCAGTCTCAAACGAGCTTCACTGACCACGCTCAGATACGATGAGTACCTACACTTCCTCCAGAAGTGTGCGTATGGTGGGAGGGGGTGTTTGTATGTGTGTGTGTATTTGTGTATATGTACGCACGGGCATGCATGGTTTGAATTCTTGAACTCCTCTGTGTTACTGGTAACCGTAAAATTAGACAGACTGTGTGTTTTCTTTAAATCCCTGAGAATGTGTTGGCATACGTGCATGCCATGGTGGTCTGTGGAGGGTGGCAGAGCAGGCTGGCGAAGTACTGCCAGAGCTAATTGAGGGCAGATGTTCTGTTTTGATAGCTTGTCAGTCGATCTTCCTCATCTCCCCCCTTGCTTCCAGCTGTGACTTCCCTTAATATTTTCCATGAGTGCAAAGATGTTAGTGTCTCTTTAGTGTTGTTCTGCTTTAAAATGAAATTTCTGCGTGCACAGCAGGAGCTTGATCAAAGTCTACCACAGAGGCAACTGGAGGATCATAGAAGGGTACGTACAGCAGTCAAGCACGTTCAGACCAAATTCTCTACCTTTTCCTTTTAAACAGTGAAGCGTTAAGTCATGTAAGAAACTTCTGTGGTTAACTGCTTGCTGTTGGTCTCTTGGAAAACCTAAACCGATCAGCCAAACGGGTTGCTGGAGCACCTCCTCTTGTGTTAAATGGAAGGAGAGGTGCCTGGCTGCCTGGAATTAAACCTCTGAGCCTGGTCTAGTCTATTCACCCATTCAAAGCACTCCCCTTTGGTGCTGATCACACATTTGTGAAGGGAGATTGATCGGTGCTTGCGGAGCTTGCCTGGTTTGGCCACGTCTCCCCCTTTGGAAACAGCCAAGCTGCAAAATCTGTGTCATTAATACAGTTCTTAATGTCTTCTGCTCTTGTAGCTGGGAGCAGAAAAGCAGCAACTTACAACTGCTTCACTCTTAAATGTCATTAAATATTCTCTGTTTTAAATATTATAACAGGTTTTTGATATCACTTAAACTGAGCTTGTGTATTGCATCTGCTTTACTGATACGTGTACGGTAATGTTTGTATACTACTTACTGTTACTTCACCTTGATGGTGAATGCAGATGAAACCGAATGCTGTTGGGTTTTTTTTTTTTCCTAGGTAGCATATTTGATTTTTCTTATTGCCGCCAAACATCTGATATTTGTTTGCATACTGTACGCATCAAAGTGGTGTACAACAGTAACATGATGGTTAAAGAACTGTTCTGGAGCCAAGTGTTGCAGCTGAATTAATTATAACATTTCTTAAATACCACTTTTTTTTTTTCTCCCCTCTACTTTGATCACATACTCATATACTTGTTAACTAACACAGTGGGTTTGAATAATTTTATAGGAAACAAAAGTTTTTCTTCCCGGTTAGGATTCAAAATACTGGTGAACACGCTTTGCCAAACCTCTGAAACCCTGGGTCAGCACGCTGTCAGACCAGAAACAGCAGATGCTCACTTCGTGTCCACACTTGTCTTCCCTGGTCCTCTGTCCTGTTTTGGATACAGGCCTCCTGTTGTAGGCAGCAGAGGTGCTGCAGGTCTGTCCGCGGAGCAGCAGCCCCTGCTGAGGTGTCTCCACTCACCCCAGCGGTTTCAATCGTGGAATAGAAGTTGCCTTCTGCTCCACAGCGGGCCAGAGGGAAAGTCTTGAGATGGCTCCAGGAGCTTCAGTTATCCTTCTGAATTCAGGAGGAGGTGGAGTTTACTGAACAGCAGTTCTTGTGGCTGGATGTGTGTTGTTATCCTTGCAGTAAAAATTACTGGGTTTAAATGCCAGTAGATATGAGGACTGCCAATTAGTGTAACAGAAGAGGAGAAAGGTAATGTGAGAGCTCCACTGAAACTTCATCTTTGGCATAAGGCTTACATGGGTATCAAGTTGCCTTTCTAATCGGTACACATGTAGAAGGAAGATGTAGTTAAGGGGTTTTTTTGTCTGGCTTGGCCTTGTTCTGTCATGTAGGCTGCCTTACCTGCCAGACTGAGAGCAGAAAGATGGTTAAAACACTACATCATGTACCAAACACTCTCATGTCGCTGTCAGTCAAAGTAGCTTCTCTAGGATAAGAATTTGCTTGAGCTTCTGAATCGAGTCTCATGCCTCTCCTACATGTTCACTATTTGGTCCAAGCGGTGATAGGAAGCGTATGCCCCTTGGAAAAGTGCTTCTCTTCTTCTGCTATTGCTTCCAAAGTAACTTGCCTTTTTTTTCTTTTTTCTTTTTTTGGGGGCCTTCTGGAAGCAGCTGGCTGGAAGGCTCTCTTCGTGTTTATTTTACATCTTTTCTCCCTGCTGCTTCCCCCGTCCCCATCTGATTCCATAAAATGCAGCTCCTGTGCTGCAGCTTTCACGCTAATAATCTACAGGCGCAATTTTTAATCTGCCAAATTGCAGTGACAAGAAGTGGATGGTGGGAGCCCTGGGGTGAGCCCCAGCCTTGGCACGGCAGTCATCCCGGACTGGCTGCAGGCAGGTGTTGGGCTTCTCCCTTGGGAAGTGAGGGCTGAAATTCTGTAAAGGAGTGTTAATTTCCAGACGGGTTTTTTGTTTTTCCAGTGCATTGGGGTGTAAGGATTTCTCTCAGCTACCTGTTGTGAGTGCCAGCGTTGTACCAAAAGCAGCGTGCTGGAGTTTCTTATGAGCCAATTAATGCACATTTATGTTGTTCCATTTACTTATTAGTGTTTTAAAGGCCTCCTGTGAAAGTTTAAGTAGTAAAGCTTCACTTGTGTGACAGCTAACGTATTAAATCTCGTGGTTAATGACGTTTTAAATCTATAGTCAGACACCTAATTTCATTTGAAATACAACTGAAAATCAGTGTCAAGCACTTGTTTTGTGAATGGCGATCAGGATACTTCAATTAATCTTGGCAGTTTTTTAACATGAAATTATTCTTGGCTAGATCAAATTTTATTTTTTTTTACTTTCTTTTTTTTTTAATCCCCAGAAGAACCCCTGCTTCCCCACTCTCAAACACTGTCTCAGGGTGGTACTGCTGTACCCACAGCATGCTGCCATTAGCACAACCGTAGCTCCCAGTCAAAATAATCACCAGTTCTCCTTTTTGCACAAAGACCTTATAAAAATCTGTTAATCCAACTGTGGCGTTTGCGTGTCTGCCCGTTGCTGGCAGTACCGCCAGCTTTTGTATAGCTCTCCAAATGACTGGGAATTCCTGTAAAGACTCCAGGGAGCGCAGGTTAGCGTTCAGCCCGGGGTGGCTCGGTCTCCCCGGTCCCCGCTGACGGCAGCGGCGCGTGCTGTGCAGGGACGTGATGCTGTTATCCCCGGGGCCAGGACACAGGGGTTATCTGAGGACCGGTGCCCCACAGTGTCCGCGGGCTCATGTGCTCGGATGCTGACTGCCGGCGTGACCGGGCGGCTCGGGCAGCTGCCAGCAGGGACGCGGGGAACAAAGAGCTGGGATGCAGCAGGGTTTGCTCAGGTTTCTGCTCAGCAGCTGACAGGGTCAGATCGCATCAGTTGCTGATGGAGGGCAGAAAAGAGCATGTCCCTGTAACGTGGGTGAAATGGCTCACTCACAAACCCATTTGTAATGTTGCTCTTTCTCCAGTCCTTCTCTTCATTTGGTGTCGGTGCTGTACAGATGCAACTTTTTTACATTTAAGACTGATACAATAGATCTTAATTAAAAAAACAACCCCAAGCCCTTGGAGAATAAAATCTGTCTAGAAAGCTTTACACAAAAACTGAGTAGTAGCTGTTCTGGTGCTGGGAACCCGTAATCTTATTTGAAGCCCCCTGAGACCCCCCATTGCCCCAGCCTGCCTCAGCACATCAGGAGATGCTCAGTGGATTTTTCCAAATCTCCAGGGTTTCTGTTACCCCTCCCTCACTGCAAAGTAGGCTAATGATAACAGCAGTCTCCTTGCTAATGAATATTAGTAGTTTGTTTATTCATTAAGCTCACATCATGATTTTGTTATCCTCTTTGAATCAAGGGTGAGGCACTCAGGCAAGTTTTGGTCAACCGTTACTATGGCAATGTGAGACCGGCCGGACGGCGCGAGAGCCTCACCACCTTCGGCAACGGCCCCTTGTCTGCCGGAGGCGCTGGCAAAGCCGGAGCGGGAGGTAGGATGTGCTCCTGCTCCTCAGGGTTCCTGTGGGCTGCCCTGCCAGGTGCTGCCTGTCTGTGTCTGCCTGACAAATTGCTGTCTTAGCAGTGAAATAGGGATGGTTTTCTTCACACTACTTTTCTTTTCTGTGAAATCCCAAAAAAACAAACTATCCACATGGATGGAGAAGAAGCCCTGCTTGCACGTCACTCCTGGATTTAGAAATTCCAGTGTGTTTTATAACTCTCCTTGAGGGATTCCACTTAAGGCTGAGCGGAGCATCACTCTCCTGTCTCTCATAGTGTCACCTGCTTTTTTCCCCATGCAGATGAGAGTGTACTTTTCTCCTTTGAGAAAGTACTTTAAAATTAAGCAGACAGAGGTTTTTATACTTTCCAGAGACTGTTTTGGGTTGTCTTGAACTTTGTGACTTTGCTTGGAATAAATGTACTTAGAAAACTTCATCAATTTAATATTTGCCATAATATTTGGGAAATGTGCTTATAAGGATGTCAGATTATTAACCATACCTGAAACAAAACCATTTAATTGCATACAGAGACATTGCAGGGTAGGATGAGCAAACATTTGGTTCACAGTCAGTTATAAAGTGCAGGTTATTTAATTTGAGACTATTGCTAACAAAAAAGTCAGCAATGTCAAGCACACTTTGTCAAAACACCATTCAGTGGGTGTTGCCTCTTCAAGATAAAGATAGTGGTAATCCTGTTGAAAGCAGCCCTGGTCAGAGACAAACAAAACAAAACCACAAAAAAACCCCTATTTCCTCCATTTTTTCTGAAGTTGATATGTATTTCACTTGTCCTTGTGTTGTGCTGCCTACTGCCATACTCTTCCACTGTCTAGAATGTTGGCTTTGCCATCCGCTGGAATTTGTCTTGCCTTTTCTCCGTCCCCTCGCTGGTCCTGCAGAGGCTCTGCCTCTCTTTGTATCCCTGAATCCACGCTCTTTCCAGAACCCCCTTCCAGTACACCAGCCCTCTCCCCACCTTCTGCTGCCACCGAAGGCCCAGGCTGTCCTCCTTTGGGACACCGCCTCTCGCGGGCACGCATATATGGAAGCAGTATTAAGTGCCCATCTTATGGCATGTCCAGTATGTGCTTTAAGTTATAAACTCTTCCTTGCTGAAATGCTAGGAGCAGAGTTCATCACCGCTAATAAATGCATGTGCATCGTTCACGATAGGTTAATAATTTAAACCAGAAGAGAGATGTCCTCACCGCAGGGCGGCTGAGTTTGAATCTCAACCCGTTTCTTGTGATCACCTTTATAGGAGGGAGCTCTGGATCGAGTTCAATGAGCCGAGGTGAGATGAGTTTGGCAGATGTCCAGTGTCATCTGGATAAAGAAGGTGCATCCAACCTGGTCATAGATCTCATCATGAATGCCACCAGTGACAGAGTCTTCCACGAGAGCATCCTGCTAGCCATTGCCCTTCTGGAAGGTGGGAACACTACAATACAGGTAGGGAAATGGCAGACTTCAAGCTTTTAACTAAAACATGTTGGGAAGGAAAATGTTTTTATGAAATCCGGGAAACCTGAGGTGGTTAAGGAGATGGGAGAGGAAATAACTAAATGATCTTTGATCTGTAATTAGGGGAAATATTACTGTCTACTGTGCAGAAGTCAATTTACCCAATGCCCATGCAAACATTTAATAACTGATGTATTTCCCAGGACAATATAGAGGAATGTATAAAAAACTTTGTAGCTTTGTAGCATAAGCTTACATGACTGCTTTTATGAGTAAGTTGAAGCAACTACGACATGCTCTGAGACTTCTACAACTAGCTGATAATTTCAGACTGGAGTTTAATGGAACCGTATAGGGTAAACTCCAGACCACCACCATCCTCCTGCAGCCTTGCTGTCCTTCGTTTCTGTGTTTTTAACAAGGATTTGATTTCTCTAGATGGAAATTGCGCGTGGTTTGGATTGTAATGAACAATTACAATTACAGTGAAAAATACACCAACTAGCTTGTACAATATTCTTCCAAACAGGAAAAAAAAAACCTTACTGCAGCAAAACATGCTTACAAAGATTACTGAATGTGTAATAATCTTATTCGTTTCACTTTGCATGCGTTCTGTTTGCAAACAGTCTGTTTAAGTCCTAGTCGACGGGCTTCATGCATAGCTATTGCAGAGGGTGTTACCCCTTCCTACCCCACTGCCATGCATTTCACATGTCTGAACAAAACAATCAGTGATTTGTTTGGGAAGGTCAATTTTGCAGATTGTTCCTTTCACTTGGAGAAGCGATACATCCAAATGTTTGATACTTACACAGATTTAGGCTTTTAATTTGATGTCACTTGTGCTGCATCCTAATGAGGAATGCTTATTTAGGTACTTAGAGATAAAACACTAAGAGCCTGGCCAAAGAGAACTAAAAAAACCTTATGTACGTGGCGTATAACCACTCCACAGTCCTTTGTTAATGCCCTGCAAACCAAAGTACCAGAAGACAGAGTTTATGATGTTATTCCTAACTAGACCTTCATGGCAGCTCTGGGGAGAAATGTTTGACCAGACCGAGGGCAGCACTCAGTGTTGTGCTTAATCTAATCTCGCTGTGGGCAGTTGCCAGCATGGCCTGTCCTGGCTATCTCTGCTTGTCCCCTCTTTGTACGGCTCGTGCAGCTGTGGAGTGAGCTGAATTAAGTGGCTGATCTGATGGGAAGCTGGTGAAAAGAGATTCGATCCCATAGCAAAGGCCTGGCTTAAACCTGACCAGAGATGTGTGGAAGAGCAGCTGTATCCTCTGTGCAGCAGGATGTGGGGAGACTTCCTTAGGTGTAATGGGGGCTGAATCCTGGCTGGTTATGATTGATCATTATGGTTAAAACGTGTCCTAGATCGCTACAGCAGCACCTCTTGTGTTCGTGCAGGCTTCCCTTGAGAGGAAGAACGGTTTTGGGCTCCTTCACTCTGTCTCTGTAATCGGTACCCTCTTTTTTCCCCTGTGTATATGCTCTAGAGTGAAGCTTCTTTGTAAACGACTGACTGGGAATTGAGCATTTAAAATCCCATGTCACCTTAAACTGCAGTGGCAGGATTAACATTCCCTGGGGAGAGGCACTTCTTCAAATTTCCTGCTCTCCTCCCGTGTAAAGGAAGCTGAGCTTTCATCTTCCTAGCTCTCAGGGAGCCTCAGGTAACCTTACACTGTCATGCTGGAAGGAGGAACAAGTTCTGCACCAGCCTGACATGGAGAGATAGTTCGCTTGTGCTGGACCCCAGAACTAACAGGCTGAGCAAAGTCACTTCCCACTGTGTGCAAATTGGTGTTGGAAGCAGATTCCTTAGCTCAAAACAAACAGAGAAACCTGTAATCCATCTCTAAAGAAATTTCACCAGAAAGGGAGAGTCCTTAATTTGCATTCGTCATCTATAACTGGGAGCTGGGAGTGTGTAAAATAACCATGTGGTTAGGAAGGGGCTGTTGGTGTAGGATGCTTGTAGCAAACGGCGTAATGCTTTCACATCTATGCCTCACGGTCCTGCCAGGTTCTGTTGCACTCTTGCCTTTATAGATGTTACTTCTGTAAAGCAGAGTAATTATTTTCCACCCTTTCCCACTCAGAAGTAAGTGCTTGGCGGTGGTTTTTACCTTCAGTAAATGTTCGGGGCAGCCAGCAGTTACTCAGTGCATGTACGTGCTTTGATGCAGCAGCGAAGGGCGAGGAGGGGGCTCTGGTGTAGGCTGCTTTTAAATACGGAATGTTTTGGGAACCAAATGACACGTGATGCCTACAGCTAATGCTGTAAGCTCTGAGGTCTTGGACACACCCAGGAGCTCATAACTCATGCATGCAAAGCACAGAGGAGACTTCATTGAAAATATCCTATGGAGCAGTTGTGATGTAGATGTCCTGTGCTATAGCAATCCAGTGGCCTGATCACAGAAGGCAAAAAGGAGGGTTGATAAGTTCACAAAGATGTCCCCTGATTCATCTCTGTCTTGGTTAATCTGGTGCTAGGGAGTGAGGATGCTGGTGCCTTGCTTTATGTGTGCTGGCTCTAGCCCAGTCAGGGCCTGTGGAGACTACTGCAGTGTCACTCAAGAACAGCACGTACTCAGCGCTCTGGCCTTTCAGTAGTATTTCAGTCATGAAAGCCAAGTAAGTAAAACTTTAATGGAAAAAACCACCAACCGCAAAGCTTCACTTCTGGGACAACAGCTGGCTCAGTGCTGGGGAATCAAAGTGAAAGTGGAGGTTTGCTCTTAGTAAAATCACGATTTCAGGTCTGTACCTCCCAGAAGAATTGCTGAGTGATGTCCCAAGTTAAACTAGTGTCCTGCATCTGTAAACTCACATAAGCAAGCTTTTCTTGCTTCACATAGGAAGAATAGCTGATCTGCTCTCCCAGAAAATAGAGGTGGCTCTGGGTGCAGCCCAGCTGTCGGGGAGCACTGCCCTTGCAGGAGAGCTGCGTGGGGCACTCGCGAGTCTGTGTGGCTGCAAATCTGATGCGTTTTATAAAGCACTCTTTTGCTACAGACAGTAAAGATTTATCGGGTGCAGCAATGTGGTGGTCTCCTATTTAATAAGATTTCATTGTTATAGTACACTGCAAAGGTTGTCTGCTTTAGGAAACTAGATGCAGTTATGAAAACAAACCCAATACTTTCCATGGTCATTTATCCTGGTGTTTCTCTAACCTGTGTTCTTTTGGTAAGTATTGCAGATTAGGTAGGTAGGGCTTTGCAACCTGCAGAGTGGATTTTCTGAACTTCTGCAGCAATTTCCAGTAACTGCCTGTGGAAGAGTCATCTTCACTCTCTGGACTAACAACTGTGTTCATTTTGCATCAGATACATTTGTCATTGTGAAAGTTGACCTAGCCAGATGAGCCAGCTTTGTCTTTGAGGTCTAGCAGAGTTTATCGTCATTTCACAATTTTTTTTGGTGGTTATTAGCAGCTCTTGATTTCTAGTATTCTGAAAAAGTTCATCCTGTGCTCAGTCTGAATAATTTTTACTGAACTGAGATTGGTTATGTCTACAGGCCTTTGAGAATAGGAAACTGGTGGGATAGGGACAGGTTATGTAAAAAGGCTTTTTGGCAGCAAAGCCAGGAATGTGTCACCCCTGCATGGCGTTTTCTTAACTCCAGGTTTTCACACGGGAAATGAATTTGGCCTGAAGTTAAGCAAAAGGTTTGTACTGACACACAGGAACTTGCAGATGATGATTGTAATATGGTTAATAATGGGAGTTCCTGGGTAACTCCCATGAGCTTCTTCAGTGGGAGAGCAGGTCTCCATGATGTTGAGAAGGGATAACTGGAAGAGGTGTTACTGTTTCATTAGATACATGCAGGGCCAGTATTAAGGCTAGGCAAAGTAGGTGGTTGCCAACTCTAGCAGAAAAGCAAATCTAGAAATGTTCCTTATTATAATTGGCAAGAGTGGTTTTTATTGTATTGTTAAGAGAATTAATGTGGGGGAGAAGCAGGACAAGAAAAAAGATTCCTGGCTTACCTTCCGAAGGAGGCTAAGCTGGCAGGGAGTGTATGGCACATCGAATCCCACGCTGCGCTGGGGTTTGCTATGGGGTGAATGAGGATGTGATAAATTAAGTGTTCTGGGAGAAAAAGAGAGGTCTTTTGCCTGCTTCAAGTTCTCCGGATGGAAACTGTTCTGGGTTATTTTTAGAGTTTTGAATTCACTTAGAAATACTGTCAGGTTCTTTGGTACCAGAGATGGTGATGAAGGTATCGTAGCTGTGTCTGGTGAGCTTGTAGCTCCCGCTCAGCAGGAGCTCTGGTTTTTGGTGGGAAGCCTGCCCGCATTTGTAAGGAGACAGAAGCGGAGGTGGAACCACAGGGTCAAAAATGGACAACAAATTAACTTGACAAATGCTGCAGCTCATTGAACTGAAAATTACATAAACCCCTTTATTAATTTATATAACCCTCAGCATCCACCAAGAGAGAGCTGGCATCAGCGATTCTGCGCGGAGCAGCCCGAGGCAGGGGGATGCCCCGCTGGTCCCACGCTCTCCTCCAAAATGGTGAGGGGTGAGCATGCCCTGCGTCCAGGGTGCTGCTAGCCAGCACGTGGCACCCGTCCCCCTGGGGTGCTGGCTTGGGTACGCTTTGCCAGAGCTTGTGCAGCAGGTGCTGTTGCTCGTAGGCATGCTGCACACGGAGCTGCATCTCTTTTGGAAGAGACGTGGAAGCTTGGTCTGCTCCTTGCACACACTGCAACGTGGCGAGTTTTCCTTCATTAAAGCAACCCTGGCAAATGAATGACAGCGGAGGAAATCACTGAGGACTTGTCCTGCAATGCTGGTGTCTCATCTGCTAAATAAAATTTATATGCGCCGTTACTCTGCCTCACCTCCATAGAGTTTCAGCTTTCCTTGGTCGGTGGAAGTTAATGGCAAGTAAAGTCCCTTACATAACTGCCTCTCCATGGAGACTTCGGGCTGCTTGTTTAATTAGGGATCTTCTCAAAAGTTAGATTGCGTGACAGATTACCCACACGCACATGTTGGTATTTTCAGCAAGGGAAGGTAAATGAGGTTGATGACATCAGTTTAGTTTCAGGCATTTTTGAAGTGCTACCCCAAAGTGAGGTGATGGAGAGCTACCGCTTGGAAGTGCGGTGGTGCTGCCTTCCCCCCTGCATCCGCAGCAGTTCCCGAGGGGGGCTGCAAGCACGGGGTGAGGTGATGGGAGTTGGCACCCAAGGAAAAAGTGATTGTTTTTCAGGAAAGAAGTGGGATTTGATCCTAGCTTTAAAGGCACCTGAGCAGAGTGGCTGCTCCTGCATGGAGGATGGTGATGGGATCTGCTCCACCCTTCCTTCCCCCGGCAGCTGAGGATGGGATGAGGACCAGGGGCTACCACAGCGTGAGACAGCACCAAGGAGCCTGTGGTGATGGACTGAAGAGCTGTGCCTCTGTCATGGCCAGAGTGAATCAGTGCTGTGCTGAGCCAAGGTTTGGTGCTTGCCGTGTAGGCATGAGGCTCCTTTGAGATGTGACTGTACAGCAAGTGACGTGGCTTCGAGTTGCTTCTAGAGAGAGCCCTCCAGTTCAGCCTGCAGAAAAGAGCCGTGCATTTTGTGTGTCGTCCTTTGAGTGTTTGCTAGGGTTAGGGGCTGCAGCCCTTGTAGAAGTGCCGGGGGGGGCTCTGAACAAGCGAGATGCCAGAAACCACAGCAGCAAGCTCTTCATTAGTCTGGTTTAGTAGGAAATACTGGTTTGGGTAAAATGCTGGACTAACACAAATATCCTGTCCCCAGCTTTGTCTTGCACCATCCATGGACTTGGACTTCATCATCTCTCCTCCTGCGTTGCCACCAGTAAGGAGACTCCAGCATGGTGAACGGCGGTCTCCTTTGCTGAGCTCAGTGCTCAGACTGTCCAGAGATGATCGATAGTTATTAAATAGTTGCAGAATTGATGGACAAAAGGAACTGAATCCAGAGCTCTCAGGTTTTCATTTGTGTTCTGGCACACAGGAGAGCTGCAGAACCAAGCGAGCCAGGGCAGGGAGACAGGGCTCACGGCTGTGCCTGTCCCACTCAGGCTGGGCACAGTAGATCTGTGTCCTTCAGCTTGCTGGAGCCTTGGCTGTGACAGAAATGGAAGGGTAGGTGACTCTAAAAAGACCAACAGTGCAATAGCTGGAACCAGCCAGTCAGGCAGCTTTATTCTTCATTTTCCCTCTTGGCTTAAATGTGTCCTGCCCTATTTCATTGCCAAAACTCTTAGTTTCTGTTTCTCCGTGACTGCAACAGCACTTAAAAATTGGGAGAAAATTTTACAAAATGTTACAGAAGTATTGGTGGTATAAAAAGTACATTTAGTGTGGCACAGTGGTGCTGTAGGGTTTGTGGTTTGGAGTTTTTAAGCCAGATTTTCTACTTACAAAATTTTCAAGTCACAGATAACCTGCAAGCACACAAAATCTTAAGTGACGGTAAATGCTTCAGAGGCAAGAATATCTTTGGATTGCTAAACTTTTGTAAATAGCACTTGAACTTTTGACAGTTGATGAAGTCTCTTAAAATTTCTACTGTTTGTTTATAACAGGCAGAATTCTTTGATATAGGATGTTATATCTTTTTTACATAGTGTCAGTAATACCCCTTCAGGAAACTTTGCAAAACCAGCAAGCTGTCAGCACATATTAAGTAATCACCTATGTCTTTCACCATTTTAATGAGTTTTTCTCAAGGTAAAATACACAATCTTTTTTTTTTTTTTCCATTCTGACTATGTTACTTTGGAATGTGACATTAAAAAAAAAGTAAATGCGATAAGGACCTACATCAACCATCACGTTCACTGTGGGCAGTGATCTTGTCCTTTTGTGAAAGAATTCCCCAAAATGAAGCACACTGCAAATCCAGACCCTCCTTCATGGTGCAGTTACCTTCACAACAAGGCACAGAACCTGCAGTAGCAATTAACCCAGCGCCGAGGAAGTCTGCATCCTGATGCTCTGTTGATCCACAGCACGTGAGGAGACTCAAGATGGCCAGCCCGTAGGAGCACCCTGTCTCTTTCACATGTATTTTAATGTATTGAGCACACCGAAGCCTCAGCCTCGCTTAGCTGTTGGATACCGCCACGTTAAAAATGAGCAAGCTCCGCTAATAATGCGTGCAGAGCACCAAGAGCTGTGAGGAATCATTCCTGCAGAGATGATTGCATTTTTATTGGGGCAGTTAGATGCACGGGTGAGATTGAGAAAAGGGTGGATGAGGTGAGATTGTAACGATACCACGTATTCTTCCCACTTGAGCTGCAGCTGCTACTACTGTTTGAAAGTGTATTGTGGGCCGTTGGTGTTCCTTTACTGTAGCACCTTTCAGTCTTTTTGCCCACAGGGAGGTTTTGTGCTCGGATTTTGAGGTGCCCATCTCTGCGATTGAGCAATGTAGGTGGGGAGAAGAGAGAGAGGTGCTACTGCAGGGTGCAGCAGCATCGCCTGTCCCCCGTCGGGGCAGCCCTGTGTGGTCGGTGGCTGTTGGGTACCACAGAGCTGTGGCAATCCTCCTGGCATTCAGCTGGCAGCCCGCGCCTCTAAGGAGCAGGCACATAGATCGTTAGTTCTCCCTGTTCCTCTCCGTGGGATCCAGGTCCAACATAAACTTTTAAGATGATCCCTAGCAGGATTAAAGTTCTCTGCAAGCAGGCAGAGGCAAGCTATGAAAAACAAGGTCATGCTGCCTTTTTTTTTTTTTTTTTTTTTTTTTTTGGTAAGCACAGGAATCAACAAAGCGATGTTATATAACTTCTATTTATATCCCACTTGCTCACTAGCTGCAGGCATACAAGAGTAGCTGAGGAGGGAATTTAATGAGCTCTCAGGGCTTGCTCACCTTCCAGAGCGGGTAGGAGCCAGCTTGTTTTTGATGTGCGTCAGCAAATGAAACTGGTGGTGGGTGGGTGGTTTGGGTAGGTGGACTGACTTGTTGCTATGGTTTTCTTTAATTCCTCTGTCTCTCAAGAAGATCTTACACTTTTTTCTTTTTTTTTTTCTTTTTTTTTTTTTTTCTTTTGGGGAGTCTGCAGACTTCCTTGTTTCTCACACCTACACAGAGTTAGCTGGTTCGGTAGGGAAGTGGGATTCGTGCTCCTGCCATGCAGGAGCCGGCGGAGATCCGCTGGGTGACCCGGCGGGTGCGTGCTCCCACTTGCACGCAGGAGGAACTCAAATAAAGCTCCGTGCTGAAAGCAGGTCAGGCCCCTGGGTCTCCCACGCTTTGGAGGCCATCTGCGCCGTCTGCAGGGGGATTTAAACCCCAAGCCCAACAGTTGCATTTCTACCTGTCGTTCCCCAGCATGCTTCACCTCGCAGTGGTCATCCAGTGTCCCCTCACCGCCCCGGGGTGTTGTACTGGCTCTGGAAGGGCATGAAGGGACCGTATCTCTGTGAGGTTTGTTCTTACTTTCCTCTTTGTGAAACGACTTTAAAAATCGCCTCGAGCTTTGAGGTGTTGCAGTAGGAGAAGGTGTAGCATGTAAGGGCTCTTGCTGACCTCAGCGGTGCAGTCCTGCGGCTGCCTCCATCGGAGCTGCTGGGGGAAGGCGAGCCGTCACGCGGCCGGTCCTCGCAGCCCTCCAGAGCATCCTCTGTGAGGTGGGGCAGGGTCTGCAGCTGGGAGCGGAGCCTCGCAGGGTGGCGTCTGGGTGCCCATGGCAGGAGGAGTTTGTCTTATTTGTGGAAAACAGAGCTGGGAAGTCCCCCTTCTGCTTTCAGGACAAGGTTTACGTTTTACAGTTTGCAAAATAAACAGGCAATTGAGGTGCTCTGGCAGATTTTCCTTATGGGTTTATTTCAAACTGTGAAGTATGTTCAGCATGAAATACTTTAGCTGCCATTTCCTTAAGCTATGCAAGACTAATGATATCTATCATTCACGCCCCAGAGTGGTGGTTCTTCAGCGAGCCAGGACGTATGAAAGATTTCTAGAAAAGAGAGGGATCGGTGATATTCAAAATAAATGGGGGTGGGGAGAGAAAAAAGCTAGGTTTGAATTTTCTGCAGTGGAAGCTCTTGCAATATGTTGAGGCAGAATGTAAAGGGTTGGCATTTGTACCTTATTCAGTGCTTATGTTAGCAGTGCAGTTCCCCTTAAAATGTGGCTGCTTTGAAGTAGTCCAACTATAAGAAACGGTACGGGGGTGGCAAGTTCTTTCCACAAGCATCAAGTAGCACAGAAGTTTTGCATTATTTCATGCTGGCAGCCTGTCCGGATAACCCAAGCGAGTTAACATCCCCGTAATAATTTCTCTCTAGTGTTGGAATAAAATGTCCTGAACTGGAGCCAGATAGCTGATCTTTCTCTTGCATCTGGAGGGACTTTCCTCTTTCAAATATCCCTGACTAGTCAAGTTCGTGGGGTGTTTTCTGCTCACTGGCATTACAGAAATGGGGAGGGAGATGACAACAGTGTGCTTTAATTTGTGAGGTGTTTGCTGGGGCTTTGCTTTCCCTTATTTATTGGTAATCAAATACTTGTTTTCCTGGGGAATTCTTTGGGATCTGTTTGGATGGTCTGGCAGGGCTTAACAGCTGTGGTCTGTTGAAAGAGCTTTATGAATTACAGAGGGTGCGGTCCAGAAAATTCTGCGTCCTCTGCGAGATGGCGGCAGTCTCTGTGTGGGTAATGCAGCCAAACGCTTGCCTAAAATCAGGCCACCCTTCTTGCAGGAGGAAGCACGTGTCTGAGCAGATGCATCCTATACCCACTGCTGGCAAAGATGTTTTCCTTATGTATCTCACAACGGGATCACTCGGACAGCGTGTGCAGTCCAGCCTGGAACTGTAGTGTCTGGGGCAGAAAGCTGAGCTGCTTGATGCGGAACAAACAGACGTTCCTTTGCTTGGCTGGCAAAACAGTTGTGACTCCGGGTCAGATGCAGCTATCGGGTGACAGCGTAGAGGAAGGTGTTCCCAGCAAAGGTGACAGCACACACAGGCAAAGCTGGAGAAGGCAAGAGCTGGAAATAAACAGCCTTCAGCTGGTTCCTGTTTTTTTTCTCTCCCATTTAACAATCCTACACTGGGCACAGACTCGGTCATCATTAAACTTCTTGTGGAATGGTTAGATTTATAACGGATTAGCTGGGTCCGTATTCCGTTCACCTTACACAGAGGTGTCCACCTGCTGTGTTTTATGGCTTCACTCTCCCAAGGGCAGATGTCAGCTCTGCGGGTTAAAAAAACCAGTTTGCTAGCGATCGCTGGTATGTGAGACATGTTAAGGAGCACTTGTCCATGTCGTGGGGTTATCCTGCCTCTGTGGTCCCCCTCCCCGCCGCTGCTGGGGAGTCACCTGAGCTCCTCTGCCACTCGTCGTTGGAAACAATGTATATTATGTACATCGTATACGTCAGAGGTCTTGGAAGGCAAGGCAGGAAGGGAGAAGAGGTGAAGTGGTAATGCTAGGAAATTTCCCCTCCCTTTGCTGGTTATTTTTTTTAGATATGATTCTACGATCTGGGTTGTTAATGATCTGCAATATTTAAGAACGTGCCAAAAAATAACCGCCACAGAAAGCTATACTAATTCTGAATAAAAAGCCAGCAAGCAAAAATAGTACTTTCAGTTTAGCAAAAAAGGCAGGTAAACATTTAGCAGCATGTGTAAGTAATTTGAAGGGGAGAGGATACCAAGTTGTGGGGAACAGCTGAAGAGGAGACAAATAATTTAGAATCAGTGACTGGAAGTTAGTGACATAAAAAGGAGCTTGTTCACATGTTTCTAGCAGTTATTAATCACTGGAACAAAGTACGGACAGACATAGTTCATCGACCCCAGTGCCTTCTAAAGAAAGTTAGGATGCTTTTCTCAAGAAGATGCATACTTCAGCACAACTTTGGGCTCAGTTAATGAGCAAGAGCAGAGGGCTGATTGTGCTCAAGGGTGGGTCAGGCTGTGGCTGATCAATTTTAGCTGCAATTTAAACTCTTGATTTATTTTCCAGTGAAATCAGTCTCTGGGTTTGCAGCTTTTCTTCTGCAACATACTTTGCATGAAACAGGGAAATAAAGTCGTAGATGGTATGGTGACAGTGTTTCCTTTGGCTCAGATGCAGCATTCTGGAGGGGCAGAGGTGAGAGTGGGATACTCTGCTGTGCACGAGGTTTCTGGTTGGATTTCTTGAGCAGAGTTGGGTGGTGGAGAGGAGAAGGAAGGAGAAGGAAGTTACTCCACAGGTTTCCTGGTACCTGGTATTATTAGTTGGTTTACTCTGGTATATTAATAGATCGCTTTGGGTGTCAGAAGGAATCAGTGTGGCTTGGCTTTGTAGATGCCTGATGCCCATGCTGGGGGGTTCTCCTTCTATCCCCTTGAAACAAATACAAGTTCATCATAACACTTGATGTATCGTATGCCTGTAAAAGAAGCAGCATACGCTGCTTGCCTCGCACTTCATGTCTGCATGGAAGCAGTGCACCACAAAAATACATATGTTCTCCAGTCACCTGTGAGACTTTGAACTTGCAAACCTCTACACAAGAAGATTTTTCCCCTTGTGTTTCTTAACAAAGCTCTTTCCATTGCTTCAAATTAGTTTTGAATGAGTTTGTGTAGGTGGTGGTTGCTTCTGTCTTTAAAAATGATTGAGAAGTCTTTGTGTGATGTCCTTCCGTGTGGTGAGCGGAACTATTGTGTTAGAAGCTTTTGCATGTCATATGCGAATGTTTCTGGGTTTCTTTCATTCTATGGCTGTGTAATGCATTGTGATCACATTATCTCTGAGATTCTCGCAGCAGAGAAGTCTTGGTTCATTGAATCAGCTGGTTGCTGGGCTCTGGAAATGTGTTGCGTTTCATTGAGGTGCGTTACTTGCAAAGCTGTTTGCTGACCCTGGCATTCATAAAGCAAACCTCATGATCTGCTCATCATGTGGTGTCTCTTGTTTAATGGCAATAACTCTTAACAGTCATTAACAAAACATAGTTGAAATAAAATACAGTTTCCTACTGCGTGGTTTTAGCTGTCTGTAAGAGCAGGCAACTGGTCCGCTGCCGGTGTCTCAGGTACAAGACGAAGCTCCTATCCTCCCTTGCCTTTCACATAGCTTTTCCTCTGGTACCTTGTATGGGGATAGCCAGACGCAGCCCACGTACCGGTATGTTACAGGTCACGGTTCCCTGCCCTGCAGTAGGTTTCGACGAGATCACAGATCCCAGCTTGGTGGTGGCTACATCCGCAGGGGCTGTGTGGGAGATGAGGAGCCATCCTCCATCTTGCTGGCAAGATGCTTTGCTTTCGGGTTTGCGTCGCTTTGTTAGGGATGTCAAATGCTCCAGTGTCAGTGGTGTGTTAAAAGCACCATTCTTCCAAAAATGTGCACGAGTGTAGAGGTTTGCTGTTGGCTTTGTCCCAGGCTGCTCTCCTTGCACACTTGTTCTTTCAGCAGCCTTGCTTGTGGTCACACATCGTCTATGTGTGAGCCAGGACCCTGCCATACGGCAGTCTGAAATGGCCTCTCTATGTCCATTTTAAAAAGAGAGATTTTCCCAGTTTTGGCTTTGAGGCTCTATCTGTAAATAAATTTCAGGATTTTTGTCATAATCATCATCACCAATTACCTGCTCGAGCACAACTTGCAAGATCACACCTCTTAAAATACAGTATCTTTGATAGCTGGCATGTGGTTGATTCATATGTGTGAAGGTGTTAGGCATCCTGACCTAAACTGAAACAATCATTTTGTGACAACCATTGAATGTATGCACAGCACGCACAAGAAAGCTTTACTGGAAATGTTCATTGCGTTTGGGTTTTTTTCCCTGAAGTGCAGTGGAAAGTCAGTTAAGCAGCTTGAAAAGACGACAAAAATAAAGCCTGTCAGCAAGTAACAATTAGTCGCGTACAAGGTATTTCTTCAGCGTGGTTCATTAAAAAAAAGCTTTTCCTTCACCACTGCTTCATCACAGGGAAACTGCTCCTGTCCAGGCTCCTGAGATGTGCAGCCAGGTGACAACCATCGTTTGCCTGATGAGCACATCATGTTCTTTGTCAGAAAACCGTTACCCTTTCTGGAACCAATGATTTATCCTGGTCCATCTCTAAAATATTAATGTTGGTATGCTCATGATGTAATATTTTCAAGGTGTAACTTAGATGCAGACTCTTCCTTTGTCTGTACCTGCAGCCAACAAGCAGCAGACAGTGCTCCAGAGGGCTGGCTGGCTTTGGCTACTGCTCAGCAGCTCAGGGAGACCATGTCAGGGCATCTCTGGGTTATGACTGCAGTTTGACGGCATTCTGTCTGGTCAGATGAAAGAGCCAGTTTAGAATAAAATGAATTTAAAAAATCTTGTTACGTGTCATTCAGACAAAGGGCGGTTTTATTTATTGGGTGTATTTTATGAGAAGATGTTAAAATTCCTGGTAAAAAGTATTGGATTAGAGAATAAGTCTGCAAATATTAAAGAAGCTGGGCACCCAAATCATCTTGTGTCATGTCACAGAACCTGGCACAGTTTCTGTTGCAATGACATTTGGTAGAAGGCACCTCTTGTGGTGCTCTGGCACACCTGCTTTACTGGACTATGTGAGTGGGTGTCAGGAGAAGGTACCAGGGCGGCTACCTTTGCGAACGTGTGATGCCCCTGCTGGCGTTTTCTCATTTCCCTCCTCTCTGTTAATCACTAGAAGTAGGAATGAACTCATAAAAGTTTACCTGAGATGCTCTGGGCAGGTAGAAGGTGTTGCAGTGGTGGGAGGGATATCTCGTGTGAATATTGACCAGCTTCTTTAAATGGTAGCATTCCTCCTCTGTCTGTAATCAAAGACGCAACTTTATTAGTGTTTCAAAGTCATTCAGCGCTGCTCTGACTGCAGCTGCTTGGGAGTGATCAAAGGCAGGCTTACCAAAGACGGCCTTGTGTGCTCTGCTTCGCAGAAAAGCGGGCAGGATATATTGCTATTCCCATTTTAATTTGTTTGTTCAATAAATCAGGCTTCATTCCTATTCATCATGTAAAGCTGTTGGATCCTGAGCTGCTGCAGAATGCTAACTAATTTCATAATACTCTGCATAAGGTGACCCACTTACAAGTTCATCCTTCAGTCATGTTTAAGCTCTGGTCCTGATTTATGTAACAGCATATTGGTTTCATCAGGAATTGCCTGATCACTCACTGCGTTGGCTGCTTTCTGACCTGTACATGATTTGTATTCTCCTCAATTTTAGGAAGAACTCTCTGTCTCTGTGCGCACATGGGCAGAACAACGTTAATAAACCTTCTTAACAGTAGTCAGGGCTTTGAGTTTTTGTATCACTTAAAGGTATGTTAGAGTAGAGATTAAAAGGAGTTTTAAGAAGTCTGCTGCGGATGGGGCAATGAAGAATCAGCACAAAATGTCCCTCCTCATGTTGCCCTGTTTGTACGTTTTTGGACTGTGATTAACATTGACTATAGCATGTTATGAGTCACGATCCCTTTGGTTAGAGGGCAGGAAGACAGGACAGTTCTTCCTCCTCTGTATTTGGCTCATACTAGTTTTGTTTCTGAACTGAGAATCATATGATAGATAATTCCATTGTCCTTACCTTACCTTAATTCATTGTAGTTACCTTAATTCTGTTGCTGAAAGAGAAGCGTGCTGCCTAAATGTATTAGGGCTAGCGTGATTTACTGCACTCCCTTTTCTTTAAAAATACATTTGGAAGTTGTTAACAAGGGAGTTAACGTAGCTGAGACACTTGGGCTGCCTTAACAATGACATATGAGTTCCTGTTGCTCCAGGTTTTGCTTTACTGAAAACTAACCTCCCAGTCCTTCAGGATATCATGCAGTGCCGAAAGGTGAAATGATCTGTATTCAAACTTGTGTATGGAGGTATAGATCCTGTTCCTTTTTCTCTTGTAGCATTCGTTCTTCTGCCGACTGACAGAAGATAAGAAATCTGAAAAGTTCTTTAAGGTTTTTTATGATCGCATGAAAGTGGCACAGCAAGAAATCAAGGCTACTGTCACAGTCAACACTAGTGACTTAGGAAATAAAAAGAAAGATGAAGAGTCAGACAGAGATGTACCGAGCAGGAAAAGAGGTAATCCCCAGTTCTTCCGTTTCTAAAGTGACAAGGGAGTAAAATGCTGTGTTTTGAACTCATTTCAATTGATGCAATAATGCTCTGATCTCTGATCCCACAGAGCAAAGTTCAGAGATCAGTGCTGCCCTGGCTCAGGATTTCAAGAGCTTCATCCCCTCTTCATCCATTTGTGAGATTGTGCTATTGAAATGATGAAAAGTATTTCTGAGATGAGACTCTGCCGCCTTGTCTATCGTGACAAGCTGCCCTAATCTGATTCGTAGTAACGACCCTGGACAGTGGGTTGTGGTCAGTGCCTTCTCTAACAATAAGTGGAGAAATCCTAATTTCCCTTTATAGCAGGTCCTCCTGTATCTCCTGATAGTGCTAAATGTGTGTGCTCTAACCAATTAATACCAGAATTTGTAACTCGATGTGGTTTGCATAAAAGGTGCAAAGAGCATAACATGATATCCTTCTAAACTCCAGACCCTCATGTCACACTAAACGTACTTACCACAGAGCTGATGATGAGTAGCTGGCCTGCGTGTGAAATGAATGGGAGATGTGTGAACAGATTTTTCTGGTCCCCTTTATTCGGTTTGCCTAAAGAAAATCTGTTCTTATGTGTTTTAGTGAGAGAGCCTATGACCCAAATTACCGAGGAGGTCCGGGATCAGTTGCTGGAGGCCTCTGCAGCTACAAGGAAGGCTTACAACACTTACCGGAGGGAGGCTGATCCTGATGACCATTATTCAGCAGGAGAAGGAGCACAGTCTGCGGCAGACAAGAGCAAAGATGACCTGGAGATGAGTGCTGTGATCTCAATAATGCAACCCATCCTCCGGTTCTTGCAGCTGCTCTGCGAAAACCACAATCGGGATTTGCAGGTAGAGCCTGGTTCCCTCCTGAGCCAGCGTGCTCGTGTCGCCTCGCGCTGTCACTGCTGCCCCTTCGTCTCACTAACCCCATGCCTTTTTAAATGGATACATGACCGATTTGGGGGGTTTGGGCCTTGAAGATAATCCAAAAGAAGTATTTATACCTTGTTGGACAGACAGGGAAGTCCGGTTGTCCAGTGTTCAGTGGTCTTTTCAATTTTTATAGAAGGTGGTGGGATCAACACTTGATGTGGCTTTTTAAAAGTATATCCTTAAAGCAAGTAAGTGTTCTGCTAGGAAGTTACTGATCTACTTTTGAGAGGGGAAGGAAAGGAAACTAAAAAAAAGGTCATGTAGGAAAGTAAAGAGAGCATTGGGACTTTGGTTGAGCAGCCCTCAAGTATTTGCTGGCTTTCCAGTGAACAGGTTCTCCTGGGTTTTCATGGGTCTGTTCATGTGTGTGGAGTTGAACGCATAGGGATGGTAACGGGAAAGCCTCAGCTGGAGCTGAATCTGGTGACAGACGTGAAGGGCAGCAAGAAGGGTTTCTAGGTTGTATCCACAGTGAAGGAGACCGGGGAGAGCATGGGTGTGGTGCTGAAAGGGCCAGAGGTGCCGGTGATGAAGGACGTGGAGAAGATGAGGGTGCTCAGTGCCACTTTGACCTTGCTCTTGCCTGGTAAGACTGTCCTTCACAAACCCTAGGCCTCTGAGACCTGAGCGGAGGTCTGGAGCAAGGAAGCCTTACCTTTGGTGGAGGAGGATGGGGTTAGGAACTGTTTAGACAAGCTGGATATGCACAAGTCTGTGGTGCCTGGTGCGATGCCCCAGGTGTCCCCTCTGGAGTGCTGGATTCTGTCCTGGGCTCCAGAGTCCAGCAGGGAGTCTCAAAGATGGCTAAGGGACCAGAGCATCTGATGGGCTAGGAGATGTAGAGGGAGCTGGGAGAGGCCAGGCTGGAGAGGAGAAGGCTGGGGACATCTCACCCTGCATATAAATACCTGACCCAGGGACGTGGAGAGGACGGAGCCAGGCTGTGCTCGGTGGTGCCCCAGGGCAGGGCGAGCAGGGTAGGAACAGACAGTTTCCAGAGGTCCTGCCAACCTCGGCTGTCCTGTGACACTCCGGGGATGTGTTTGTGCAATTTTAAATAGCGAGCCCAGAACTTGTACGTTAGTAATCTTATCTAGCACGTGCCTCCACAAACGATAAGATTTTTGCTTACTAAATGGACTGCAATTAACATGATTTTTGTTTGGTGTAGCCACTGCCGCTGGATTAGAATTGAATGCAAGCGAGGAGCTAGTGAGATGCAGTACAATGTACTAAATGCCCTCATAAAGGAGGAATAATTGCCTTGATTGCATATTGTTACATGGCACGCCAGCAGTGTAGGACCCTGCGTGAGTGCTTTTCAGACCTGCCAAATCACTTCCGCTGAACTGGAATGCCCTGCTGCTGGCAGTATGTGAAATCAGATCTGTACGATAGTGGTTCTGTGCTGGGAGCATGTAATTCTTCTAGCATTTTATAGGTGCTGAGGTTACATACATCAGGGTTTCTCCTAATTTCTTCAAAAAACTATTTGATCTTTGTTTTGTCAAACAATTTTCATGCCGTTAGCGATGTCGGAGACAAGTAGGATGGCAGTTTTATGTGGCAGTAGTCCAAACCGCACGCACATGATCCTGCTGATGCTGTCTTTGGCTAGGCACTGAGAGCTATAGGAGCAAAACTGAATTCAAGCCAGTGCAGAAACTTGGCCTGAGCTGTTCGACATCCTGAACAATTAGATTTCCCAAACAGCAGGTAGTTGCATTCAGCTCTCCGAGAAAAAGGTTGTGGGTTTGGTTTATTTAAAAAAAAAAAAAAAAAAGGGAGGAACAGTTCTTCAAGTATAATCCTTCTCCTGCTGCTTGCCCGCCTTGATGCTTGCCTTTCTCCCTCAGCCCTGAGGGGGAGGCAGGAGTATCTGAAGCTTCAAAATCTATGTGTCTGCAGCTAGTGTGTTGTAACTGAGCTCCTTATCAATATTGCCAATGGACTGACTGCTTAGAGGAATAAATAAGACCTATTATGGAAGCTGTGTGCTCTCCAAAACTGTGCAAAATAGATTTGAATTGGAAGTGAATAGGGATCACCTGCCCAATGCAGTCACAGGTTTGTCAAACCAGGCATTTTACAACCATTACCGATTGCGAGTAGCCTGATGCTGTGCAAAAGCAGGAAAATGCAAGTCACAGCTGTAAGCGTTGATATTTGTTTTAGACGAGGAGGAAGTCTGTGAAATGGCTTGGGATGTTGCAATACTGTGCCTTTTGCATCACTTGGCCACTCCCTTGGCAGATAAAACTGCAGTTTGTTCGGCACTGCGTGCGCTCAGGGTGCTGTCCCCCTCAGGCTTACTCTGTGGGTCTGGGGGAGGAGTCGTAGCATCTTCATCCATGCAAGTAATGCAAGAAGTGGGACAGACGGGTGGATGCTGAAGTATGTTTTGTTACTCGTTTTGGGCTGAAAGCATCGAATTTTACGGTGGGGTACTCTGCTTCTCTCTCAGCACACGGATACTTGGGTGCTGTTATTAAACTTGCGTTAGGTCTGACCCTCGGCTGTGGGCAAGAGCTGAGCCTTGGAAGCAAAGCTGTCCTGGCTCCGGACCGCTGTAGCCAGCCTGTTTGGACAGGCCACGTCCCCACCAGCTTCCTTAGGGGGTCCTTTCTGTACCGGCTCTTTTCTGAATGAAGGTGTCCCTGTGTACTCCCGAATCAGTCACGAGGACTGAAGCTTGTGACAAGCTGAGTGGAGCACGCGGTGCTGTGCACGAGAGCCGCGCTGGCCGGAGCAGCGGGGGCTCCCGGGGCAGGGACGGTGCCCTCGAGCCAGGGCCCGGCCGGTGGGACCAGCAGCCCAACACAGCACCGCAGCCACGCGTGAGCTTCAGCCTTACACTCACAGATCCCACCTTCGTGGCAAAAATAACACTCGAGTTCTTTTGTTTTGCAAAATAAAAACGTTGTAGTAATATACTGGCCACTCACACTCGGATTAAAGATCTGAGTTGGTAGGTTAAATACTAATTTTGTGCAAAAAAACCCAGGAGTTGATACAACTTTTAACATTGGACATTACCTAGGCTGTGTCTCCAGGGATCTGTTTCTCTTATTTGTAATTGCTGCAGGCAGAGCCAAGGTAGTCAGGAACAGCAGAGCTCTGCATGCTGCAGGAGTGATTCAGTAATTCGACAGGGGGACGGTGCGTACCTCAGGTTCGTTCCCACTGCGAGCAGTAGGATGGCACGTTCAGTATTGAAGAGTTGTGTTCCTGTCCATAGCCTGTGAGATGCTCTGGATGACGGAATATTAAGAGCTTGATCTCTGGTGGCTGAGACGACAACAGACATTCCCTGGGGCAGTTTCTCACAGTGCAGCAGGGTCTTATTCTCTAGTGTTTTCCTTCCCCTTGTTTAGCCATGTAACATTGTCCTTCTGCCTCCTGTGCCTCATTCCTCCTCTTTCCTTTGTGTTTATTGACATTGGATCAAGAAGCTAAGGCTGGTATAAACCTATGTGTAATCAGAATAAATGCTGTAATGCAGCTGGGGAGCATTTTGTTTCATCACTTTTGGTATTATCCATTATTTTTGCTTTTTTCCTGGAGGGAAGGCACGAGCTCCAATTTCTGTAGCGTCAACCTTTCTACATTCTGACAACTTAATCAAAAGTTAGGTTGCTAAATGAGCAATCAGTTGAAATGTGCTGAATCACTGTCACCTTTAGTCTGCATTCATAGACAGCATTTTCCGTTTTTTAGCTTAGCCTTCAATTGAATCTGGCAATTTCTCTGTCTGTTTGCCTTAAAAGACTTATTAATCTGATGCAGGCACTAAAGGCAGTCATTTAACAGTGCTCCTCTGCCGGCTGGCAGAAAATACCTTGCTGGTTCCATAGTCCCATGCATCTTGTTCATCTGAGGGTTTTTTTTTCCACTTTTGAAATGTTTTGTAACCTGCTAGAATTAAGCTGGATAGGCGCTTTCCTGCTGAAACTTTGAGGAAAAGAAGGTGGTCGTGGCTGTCCGTTTTTACAGCACACCGCTGGGAACACGCTGACAAACAGCATCTGAGTCACTGGGAAATTGTTTTTCATTAATTGTCCTCCTTTGTTTTGGTTGGGTTTGGGTTGGTGGTTTTTTATATGTATTTGGAATATAGAAGAGTGGAAACAAGTTTAATCCATGCTGATAAGTCTGGCATTTCATTAGAGGAGCTGCTCTTAATCAGCAGCTTCAAGCAGGGATTACAATAATTATGTGGGAAGAAATGCGACTGAGAGAATTGCGTTTCAGGCCGCCTTCCTTCAAGGCATGCAGTCATGCCTCCTCGCCACCATGCAGGTTGTGCTGCTGTGAAGCCAGTGCCAGGGAACTGCTGCTTGTGTCTCGGGGAAAGGTCTCGGGAGGAGAGCCTCGGGTGATGGTTAGCAGTGAGATCTAGTAGGCAGGCTGCAGGGAAGCTTCCAGGCTTGGCAGAGCTTTATCTCCGCAGAATAGCCTGTTCTGTGCTGGGTTTCAGCACTCTGGCGATGCTCTTGGTTTGTTGTTCCTTGTCTTCTGTAAAATTTGAAGCCCACAGGCTTCTCTCTCAAGAGAGGTGTGTTGCAAGCAAGCCCTGAAAGAGGCTTCAATTGCTTGTAGAGGGTCCGGTGAAATTAGAGCAGTATACCACACAGTGCAATTGTGCATTGATGAACTTAATAAAATACTATGATCCAAACATCGGGTTTTATGTTTCTTTGGGTTTTGGGCATTTTTTTCCCCCTTCCCTCCTGGCTTTGACACTCTCCTTGCAGAATTTCCTACGCTGCCAGAACAACAAGACAAACTACAACTTGGTGTGTGAGACGCTGCAGTTTCTGGACTGTATCTGTGGAAGCACAACTGGTGGACTTGGACTTCTTGGTCTGTATATAAATGAGAAAAATGTAGCACTAATCAACCAGACGCTGGAAAGTTTGACCGAGTACTGTCAGGGGCCTTGCCACGAGAACCAGGTAACACTCCGTAGCTGTAAAATGCATCACCCTTTCCCCTACACCGCGCTGTGCTCGTGGCTCTCAATCTGCGGACTCGTTTGTCTTACAGCGCTGCACTCTTGACTTGCCCTGCAAAGGGATTTTGGTTTGTTTGGGGTTTTTTGTTTATAAATTCATACAATTGACTTCTCTTTCCTGGGGCCCCCTCTGAGGAGTTGAACCACTCAAAGCAGTAGAGATTTTCCTGCTTTGCTAGGATTTCAGTTGTTTTATTAGACTTGACGGACAGGGAGAGTGAGGAATTTTTGAACTTGATAGTAAAAATGTTGCTAAAATCAAGCTGTGTTGCGTGTTGCAAGTGAAGCCAGGAACGTGCCCCTGCTCCCAGCCTGAAGGGAGGTTGAGCTCTGTAGCTTCATTACTGAAGGTGATAACCACGTTGAGGTTGTTTTCAGGTGTAGCTCTGTGTGTAGAACCAGGTGCATGTTGCTGCCAGCTGTGCATGCGCTTGCTCGGGGATGTGGTGGTGGTTCCCGATGGGGATGGGTTGGGTGTTGGGGAGGACCGCCATGTCTGCTGGGGGGGAGGCAGCCTCTGTCCAGCTCCCCCCAAACCACGCTCACTGTCAGTGGTACCTTCTGCTCCAAGCTGGAGTAACTGTTTTAAAGCAAGAATGGTCATTGAAGTAATCCTGTTACAGGGAAGGCATAACTGAATAACAGTAATCCTGTTCGATAAAGCAGTTAGTGACCCACAGATGGACTTGGTCAGCTCTGTGCCTCGAAAGTTGAATGATGGGCAAGAAATACGGGAAGATACTTGGTGTAAGCAGGAGTTTTTAGGTGCTCAAGAATTACAGTTCGCTTCTGTGGGAAGGATCAGAGGGCAGGGGCGGCTGTCCTGCTGGGCCACACTCCGCCACTTCACCTTCCAGCAGGTTGTACAGCTGTGTTTTAGAGCATCGTACCAATAAGGACCATTTCTTCTACTTTTGGTCTAAATGTGACCCTTGCTGTGTTTCAATGAGTCAAATGCAGTCTGAATGTCTAGGGTAAACCATACGCAAGAGATAGCTGCCCCAAAGTAGTTTTGCAAACTGGCCACTCTGTGGCATTGACTCAGCAGGTAACGTGGTGTGGGTCAGAGCACTGTGCCGCTGGGCTGGCATGACCTCGTATGTCCTGTGCTTCAGGGTGGGTGTCACCCTTCTAACAAGCAAACTCAGGCACTTGCAGACATGGATATCTGCTTATTTTCTCCACTTGTGTATGATTTGAACTACAGCATGGTGTAGAAGGCCTGGAATATGACTTTGAAAAAGTCTTCGAGATTATCTGTCTTTTGAAGTGCCTTTTCTTTGCACACTCAAACAATTTACAGCAAAGCTAAACAAAGCGTGGTGGGTGTGACTGATGTTCAGATGAAATCATTATCTATGCAAGAAGATACGTGAGGCTGTACACATCCGTTCATCACTGACAGTTTCTCCGTAGTATGGATCGGATAGAATAACAACCTTGAGACAGCGGTATGGATCTTCACAGTGGAGCTCAGCAGCAGAGCCAGGCTCTGGATTTTGAAGCCAGCAAGCTACCGTGGGTTTGTACATTTTAGTATAGACCTTTATAAAAGCAGGGTTAAAGGGTAAGCAAGGAGGTTATGGAAATTCACATTCTTTGGTTAGACAGGACTGAAGTAGGTGTTGATTGGTACATGTAAAATAAAGAAAACTCTCCCTAATCTTAGTAAAACAGTGTTCTTCCTTAGCTGTGTGCTCAGCCTGGATGCTTTGGCATCTAAATGCTTCGTTTATCAACTGTGTTGCTTTCTGCTTCCTGCGGCTGGGTGGTTTCAGTAGGACATGCCATGGCTGATGAGAGGAAAAGCTTGAAGCAAAACGCCTTAATCTTTTGTTATTCCACTGACTGAAGTTTTCTGTTCAGTTATCCATCTCAAACAGCTTACGAGGTGATGAAAGAGGTGACTCCTCTGTTCTGGCTGGGTCACCAGCCTAGGCTGCGTTTTTAGTGTAGACAATTGGTGAAATCTGATGAATTTTCTTTGGACAGAACTGCATTGCTACTCACGAATCCAACGGTATTGACATCATCACAGCATTAATTCTCAATGACATCAACCCTTTGGGAAAGAAGAGGATGGACCTCGTGTTGGAACTGAAGGCAAGTGAATACTTTGTGTGATCCGCGTTAACAGTAAGATGAAACATAATTTTATTGTTGGAATTATGTGGGTGTTTATTATATCCCAATATTCATAAGTGCCAAAAAAATTATATGCATCAGCGAGCTGGAGGCAGTGCCCAAACATTGTTTGTCACAGGTATTTCTTCTTTTAAATGGCAGCATGGACCCACCGGTTTTTAGGTGGGGGGGGGTGCAGGCAGTTGAGATATGCGGAGGAATCCTAAAAAGTTTTTCTGTTAAAAACGTAAAGCTGATAAAAAGTTTTCTGTTGTTTTTTGATTAAAAAGTGTACACGTAAAAGTACAGAAAAATGGAAGTAGAACTCCTCACGCTACATCTAGTTTCCTAATACTTTATTGCTGTTGTTTAATCATCAAGTATTTTGTAGGGCTGTTCATAATAATGCTGAAATAATTAGCGCTGGTGCTGGTTTCAAAATACGCTAGGAGGTTGTCCTCTAGCAGCAGTAGTCACAGAGCACTCCTGCCACAGCATATGTTTTAGAAATATTTCCTTGCTGACTTATTGTCCTGCCTTATAGTGCAATGTCTAGTTGTTTTCCGTTGCAGACTCACACCATTATTATGGGTAATGTGGGTTTTTTATTATTCTAAATAAAAAATGCTTTTAGACTCAATTAGCATTATACGTCAAAATTAAATACTTTTATTGGTTTTTATTGTCAGTCATGATGGATTTTAATCTTAATTGTTTGTATTAAAGTAGTCTGGTGCCTTGTGGTAGTTTCCCATTTCCTCCCTCTCTTTCTTGGCATTAGCAGGTTGCTGAGTAATTTTCAGTTAAAAGCAGCAAAGCACATCTGTGTCTTCAGCCTGGGCTGTCCTTTGATTTAATCACCAGTGTCTTCAGTAAAGCTGAGCTGCACCATTTTGGAGCTGATAGCTTGTAATAAAGCTGCAGTATCTTTAAAACCAAACAAAATAATACAGGCTTGAAACATCAGTGCTTTAGAAATCTAAACTTTAATGTGGGTTAATGTGATACCTCTCACTAAATAGGGTTTGGAAAATAAACTGGTAAAAAATACTACTAAGTTGTATATTTCAATAATGAGAAGAGAGGGGGTGTGCTTTGCGAGTGAGGCTGTAGGAGTCCTGCAGTGGGCTGGGTGGAAAAGTCTGCCTTGCCCACGGCTCGTGTTTGTAGAACCCAGGCACCTCGAGCCCTTCTGGGCAGGAGGGGTGGCAGTGCTCAGGCTGAGTATCCTCATTTTTTTTACTCCTGATAGTGACTGCCGTTGTTTTTTCCCCTCCCTTCAGAACAATGCTTCAAAACTCCTCTTGGCGATCATGGAGAGCAGGCACGACAGCGAGAACGCGGAGAGGATCCTCTACAACATGAGGCCCAAAGAGCTGGTGAGTCCCTGGGTCACTCCAAGACTCCCAGCTCCCCTCGAGCCCAGTGCGGTGGGGATGCTGGGGTGGCTGCATACAGCCCGGGGGTGCTGCGGGGGCTCTGTGCATGGATCGATGACAGCTGGGGGACCTTTCAAGGATTTGGTTGAACGAGTGGAGTATCCACAGGGGATGGGTCTGCCTGGTTCCCCAGCAGCACAAGCACTTAGGAAAGCCATGTTCAGCGCTATGGAGGCATTCAGCATCCTGTGTAAGGCGGGGAAGGAGCATCATCTGGTGCTTTGGGATCCACATCTAGAAGTTATTTGCTCAAGAGACAAGAGAAACGAAAATTTCTTGTGACCTGAAAGCAGTTCAATAGACTGTAGCGGGCTTTTGGGCTGGTTAATGTATTAACTGGTGAAAACAAAGCAGGAGATCCAAAGTACAGCTGAAACACTGTCGGCATGTCTTGGTGCACGTAGCTGCAGCAGGGGGCAGAGGTCAGAACGTGATGCAGTGTGCAGTGAGGGTGGCCCGGAATATATTACCTAGAGGGGAACATGAAGTTGAGTTTCTTGTGTCAAAGAGCTGGGCTGAAGGTGCTGAGTTCAGGTCTCCTGTTTTATCCTGGATGTTGAGAAGCCCGCTGACCTTCCTCTTGACTGTATATGTTCAGGTCCCTTTTGCCTCTGTAAGAGTGCCAAGTGTACACTGGCCTTAGACTTCAGCCCCCAGCCTGAACTGTCACTTCATGGGCCTGTGTGTCTCTTTCTAGGTGGAGGTGATAAAGAAGGCTTACCTGCAGGGAGAAGTAGAATTTGAGGATGGAGAGAATGGGGAAGATCTTGCAGCATCTCCGAGGAACGTGGGACACAACATTTACATACTGGCTCATCAGGTAGCATTTCACCTACAGCTTCCACAGTACCAAGTGTCAAAAACTGAATAGCAAGAGGTCTGCTGTTCCCTGATGTTATTTTAATGGCTGGCCTCTGAGACAAGCTTACGGCACGTTCTCTGTTTATCAGAGCAAATTCCAATCCTTAAAGAATCGGAAAAGAAATTTCTATAAAACAAGAACTTTTTTGGAGCTTTTTTTTATAATGGGAAGTGGGCAGGCTCTTGACCAAGTTTCTGAAGACATGTGATTCAAGTTCTTGGCAGTGCTGAGAAGCAATGTATTATTTTTCAGCTGTATCAAAGGTTACTTTATACTCCCAAAGAAATTCTACTCAAATACAGATCAATTAAACTGTAAGCAGAAATCTCACTCTGCTTTTGTGGTTGGTACCACATTCTCTTAATGTTGTAGCCAGTCAGGTTTATTGTGTTGATACAATGTGGTGTTTGAAAGGTAAAAGACCAAGGCGGGGAAATATATATCTAGACCTACTTAATACGTTGTTGCTGCATGTATCACTCCACTAGAGACTTCTTGTTCCTTTAGCATCTGAGAAGACCATCACTTGTGCCCTAAGATGAATTCAGAGCCTCCAGAAGCCTGTTTGGAGCAGTGCTCTGTGCATGTGCTTTTCAGTGGGTGCACATTTTCCCTTCCATCCCTGTCAAGAACTTGTGTGATTAGCACACCTTTGAGTTAGGGTGGGTGTAGAAGGACAGACTGAATGTGAATGTTCAAAAAGTTTCCCAAGTCAGGCAAAGGGTGGGAGAGCATGGGTAAAAGAGGACTACAAGACGGATATTAAAAAAATACATATTTGAATCATTCTGACTTGCTCCCAAAATAGAGCTGCAGGGTGTCTGGTTGGAATAGAACAAGCCTTCTGTCAACTTTGCCCTTTCTTAGCAGCTGACTGCATACTATTTCTTATTTTATGCCAAAAATCAGAAATTTAATATCATAGAGAGACATCTGGTGTCTCCCACTCCCTTTTCATTCCTTTATTTTAGTTGGCTCGTCATAACAAAGAGCTGCAGAACATGCTGAAGCCGGGAGGTCAGATAGAGGGAGACGAGGCTCTGGAGTTTTACGCCAAGCACACGGCACAGATTGAGGTACGGGGAAACCGGTGGCTGCCGGGAGGTGTGTGGGGGGAGATGATCTGCTGCCGAAAGAGCCGCCTGGAAGAGAAGCGGTGGAGTTAAACACTGGTTGCATTATACGTGATATTTTGATTGAACTGACTACCTGTGTGTGGACTGTCATCTTTGACATGGGAATATATGTGCACTTTTTTTTTTATTTTATTTTTTGACAGCCGCTGGGGGGGAGCTATTTTTGAGCTGTCATGTGTGGGCTTTAAGATGGAGCTGAGCAGAGCTCTGTTGGCAGGAGGAAGTGTAACTTCACTTCTGTTATATTTTGGCCGGTACTATTGCTGAATCCGTGAAGTTACTGATAGCTTTTGCTATTCTTTCTGTATTAAAATGACAGTTTGGCCTGATGTACAATCTAAGATACTTCTAGAGAGTAAAACACACACAAATATGGGAATTTCACAAAACTCTAATAAGCAATATAAATATAACTGTTATCCCGTATACTTACCCATGCAGTGTGTGGCTAAAATTTGCAAAGATTCTTGAATTGGGCAACCAGATTGCTCTGAAATCTAGCACAGCTTTGGTGCGGGATTCACTGGGCCCTTGGAAATCCCAGCTGAGAACGGTATTGCCAGGATAAGACCACAGCACAGAAATTATCAGTCCTGGAGCTAAATGTAGGCCTGCTTTAAAAGATAAATTAAATGAAATCTCTGTCAAGCTGCTGTTCTATGGAAATGTATCCAAGTTTCTACATGCAGCTGGTTTGAAAGAGGGTGGCAGGTGGGGGGAAGCAGACAAACCAAGACATAAAAGCATTTAAAAGCTTGGAAGAACTGTAATAAGGCTGCCTTTCAGATTGTCAGGTCGGACCGTACCATGGAGCAAATAGTCTTCCCCGTGCCCAGTATCTGTGAATTCCTCACGAAGGAGTCCAAGCTGCGGATCTATTATACCACGGAAAGGGATGAGCAAGGCAGCAAGATCAATGATTTCTTCATGAAATCAGAAGACCTCTTTAATGAGATGAACTGGCAAAAGAAATTGCGAGGTAGGTGGCTGTTGCCAGTGTGGTTGTGTGGAGCGTTACCAGCAGAGCGCTGAGGTCAGGTTTTCGGAGTTTGAAACATTGGGTCGGTAGCAGATGGTTCCCCAGTGTGGCAGCGACCTTGATAATTGTTTGAAAGAGTCTGCTCCTCTGCACGATGGCAATATGCTGTAATGAAGTCAAGCTTAATGCAAGAGCAATATGGACCAACTGGAGGGGATCCAGGGGAGAGCAGCAAGAAGGATCACAGGTCGTCTTTTTTAAGATCCAACAGGAAGGAACAAATTTGTGGAGGCTTAGCTTAAATGAGAAGGCATTTGGTGGCAGGGAGAAATGGAGAGGACACAGCTGAAGAAAGTCGTGATCCGTTCTCCGTCCCTGCACGGGGTACACGAAGCTGTTCCCTTGCATTGCCGGAAGGAATAGGGCTGGGTGGTGCAGCGTGAACTCACAGCATCTCCAGCAACGGAGGTATCTAAGAACAGGTTAAACATGCATTTTCCAGTAATAGTAGAAGTAGAATTCGTCCTTTCTTTGGGCAGGGAATAGACTGGCAGACAGGTTGGTGAAGTCCCTTCCAGCCTGGCTAAAATACCTGAAAGCAAGCATTTTCAAGCACTACTTTTCCCTATGAGGGTCCGACTGGCAACTAGGAAAACTTTAAATTGTATTTTAATTCATACTGTGCCACCACTTCCCCTAGTAAAGTTTCTAACTCATTTGCTTAAAATTATTTTTTTAAAAAGATATGGTTTCTTGTTTTGCTAAAGGAGAAACGTTGCACTCGAGACTCAGCTTCAGTGGGCAGTGATGAGGGGTTAGAATTTACTGACAGCGCTCTGAAGCAGGAGAGGTGAAGCAGTTCTGTCCTGCTCAAGGGATCGTCTGCCATCTGATACCACTGGTGCTGCCTGTGCCTGAATCGGCTGAACTCTGGTTTTAGTGCAAGAGCACAAACTAGCCCGGGGCCACCTCCCAGAGCCAACGGGCGAGCGGATTTCTGCTGCAGAGCTGCGTGCTGCTGCCAGCCACCCAGGCCCACTGCTGTGCCTGGCAGTCACAGCAAGGGTCTTCCCCCGACAGAGATCTTGCTGGTACTCGGTCAGCGTTGCGTATTGTAGGAAAAAATTCAGTGAGAGGGGACCTCTTGACCTTCCTCATTGTGAAAATTATTTTGGTGTAAAATGGTTTTCCCTTGTTGCAGCCTCTTGACATCTGCATTTTGCCCTTTCACTGTGCACCCCCAAGAAGAGGCTGGGCTCTTCCCAGTCTGTTGTTAGGATGCGTATGCACAGTTCACACTAGAGCTGATGATGTCTTCCACATTTGGTAACGGCGATGCAATATTTGCTTCTGATTGTTGGGGTGTATGTGTGTGTACTTATATATTAATAAGTCTTAACAGGGAAAGGCAATTGTAATCATATTATTTAAAATTATCAAGGTCAGGTTTAGGTAAGACCACCTGAAACTTGGTCAGCTCTGCTGAATTATTCTTCATGTGTATGAATACTAAACAGAGCGGAGCTATTTCCACTGAACAATGGATTAGTCCTTCTGGCAGCATCAAAATCCCCAGGAAGCTGCTTCCTAAAATGACTTCTAAGAGCTCCACAAGGAATAGGGGAATATATATCCTAAACAAATGGGCAACTTTGACAACATCTATGTATTCTGTTAGATTTTGTTGTTTCAGTCACTTTACTTGTCTTTGAGGCTATCTCCAGGCAAGCTGTGAAGACATCCATAATTAACAACAGGCCAGCATCAATCAAAATCCACCTGCGGAAGTGGGGAATATTTCTTTTTTCTTTATGAAGCTGGAATCGCTTAGTCTGTCTCCTGATATTCTGGTCTTGTTTGGCCTCTAAGTGATATTCTGGGTTTATACAATTGTTTCTCACATCTTAAATACATGTTTGTGTTTTCAAGACGTGACAGGCTGGCAGTGCTCTGTGCTGCAGTCGTGCAATACTGCTTACTGTTCATTCAGACTTGAGGAAGACTTCTTAAAAAAGCCTTTATAAAAGCCCAGGTACTCCCCCCTTCAGCCGGTGGTGCTAGCCCATACTCTAAGCACCGTAAGTCTCCCAAGGAATCAATTAAGAATTCAAATGAGTCTGCCAAAACCAGGCAGAAGTGCTACACGGGGCTGGTAGTCTGTGCCTGTCCCCAAAGAAAGATTTAAATTAAAACCTGGAACTTGATAATGACCCTTTGTATAACAATTTCATACAAATGAATTCAACCTGCTTACAAATGCTTCCAGTTAAAATAAGACCAAGAACAGAAATAATATAGACATCAGCGTATTATACATTCGAAACATTGCTACATTGCGTTTCAGTGAGGCTTAACATGTGCCTGGCTAATTAGGTGCAATGAAGCTTGTATTCTCTCAGTGACAGGGTACCTTTTTGTAGTCCTTCCCTTTGCATTCAGCTGTTCAATACGTTTGCTTTTTATGTGCATTTCAACTCAGTATAATGAGACATTGTGTAATTCTTTTAACCCATTTTTTTTTTTGCTTAGGATGCTAGAAGAGGTGATTTGCTGAAGCGAGGTGGTGGCTACTGTGAGGCTTAGTATCGCTGCATTCATTAATTTACTCTTCAGCCCCAGAGTCTGTATTTTCATCTTTTCCCTAAATTTCACTGTGAGCCTCTGTTCCTTTGCTCTCTGATATCTGTACACGTTGCATCCTTCCAACAGGGGAAAAGATGAGTTCTTTTCCTTCTTTGAGAGCATTTTTAATAGATTATTTTTCCCCCCCAACTCTATGTTTCAGGAGTACACAGTGTGCTGTACAATAAGCCTGCAGGAGCTAAAATCAGGGAGATTTTGCCTTGATGCGGAGGGAATTACTGTAAGGCAGCTTCTTAGCTGTCCTTGTCTTCTGCTCTGCGACCACTTCCGAAAATGAATCTTTTTGTTTTCTGTGCTTCTTGAGTCTAGCTGCAGAGATTATTAAAATTAGGAGTCTTTTTGAAAAGTATTTGTATGTACCATTAAGAATTTAAAATGTGCATCTGTTTAGCTGTACGCTGAGCTCTGTGCAGATGTGCTGGTGTCCTTTGCCCAGGGGGCAGAGGGAGGGCCAACCGAGCTTCAGCTCCGTTATTATTCTGGGGCTGTGTTGGTCTGTTACCCAGCTTGAAGTAGAGCCTTACTTGCTTGGCAGCTAGTCCTAAACATTTTAGCTTTACTGCTGTATCACTATGCTGCATTTTGTGTCTTAATTGCCCGCCTTGCCCTGTCTTCACTGCGCGTTTTTTTCTGGCTTGCTGCTGCGGCAGAAAAGAAGTTCGAAGGTGGGCAGCATCTCGCGTAGGTGAGCTGCTGGCAGCGGCGTAACTCAAGATGATGCTGATGTGGACAGATTTTCTTCCTCCTAATTGTTCTCCATGTGATTTTTGAGTCCAAAGTATATGATTAGGGGAAACCTGCAGTCCCTGGCCTCTGCATTTCTGAACCCGTTCTGATGCTGCCCCTAAATCACGTTTGAATATACTTTCCTCTTTAACATGACTCCTTTGCCTTAGAGCATGATCTGGGAGACTGGAAGTATCCAAATATAAAGAGTAATCAAATGAACATCAGAATAAGCCGTGAATATTACTACTGTTGATGCTGTGCTTTTGGGCAAACTGAAGATAAATTAAGGGGGTTTTGAGATTAATTTTTTATATCAATCTCTTATTTTTAAAATGCTCTATTAAAAAGAATTCTTTTTCTCTTTTGCAGCTCAGCCTTTCCTATACTGGTGTGCTCGCAACATGTCCTTCTGGAGCAGTATTTCCTTCAACCTGGCTGTCCTTATGAACCTGCTCGTAGCCTTTTTCTATCCATTCAAAGGAATTCGAGGAGGTACCAGTATTTAACATACAAAAATATGTGAACGAATAAGGTATAATGAGCCAAATTCTGGCCTCCCCTTGTGTCTGTGCACCCCTCTTTACTTCAGTGGGCATGGTAGTACAGAAATTGGCTTTTTTTTAATTGCCTTGATTTAAATTGTGCTATGCTCTGACTTTTTCTTGAGGCATTTATAAGGAAAGAGTAGAGCCATGCTTTTTCCTAGGGGAAAAAATTATCAAAGACAGACATCCACCTTTAATTACTTGACTGTTCTACGTTGGTTTAAAGTTCCATAATTAAGTACTGAACTAAAAATATGAGAAATGTTAATTTGTTGTTTTCCTTGAGCTTGCATTTTCTTAATGTCATTTTCCATAAAATTCTGGTGGTTACCTAGCACTTCAGGAGGTCTCCAAGCAGTGGGGTGAGGGCGATTACCCGCTGCGGGCAGGAGGGGCGTACGGGTGGGGTGACTGCCCTGTGCCATTAGAATCTGATGGAGGATACAGGAGAGCCTGTTTCCCCTCTGTGACTGCCTCTCGTGGGGGTCCCTTACCCCTGCGAGCAGAGAGCGGAGGTGGCCCCAGGGAGCGAGGAGCGTGCCAGCCGTGTCCCCTGGCTCGGGAGCGACCTGCTGCTGCGAGGGTCCTTGCCGTGAGCGGCTGGCAGCCGGGCTCGCTGTCGTTTCTAACGTGACGTATGGGTTAACATGTGCGATTCGTGTGGGGCTGCACAATCTTACTGTAATAGGTTTCATGGAAGCTGCTTTTGTTCCAAACAGACAGTGGGTTTGTGCAACGGGGTTTGTTCTTAAAGCCAACTCGGTAAATACTCCTGGTGGAGCCCTGATGGGATTCAGCTGCTCTTCCTTAGATCCAGCCTCTCCCAAAGGATGTTCCCCAGCGCGGGTCAAGGGGTGGACCCATGTCAGCAAGAATCGGGGAAATCAAGAGCAATATTCTTGTGAATGCCTCTATCGTGCTTATCCCTTGTAAAGCTGCTGTATAGGAAGGAGCTTTTTCCACATCTGTGGAAAACTGGAGTAAACAAGGACCCAGCAATAAAACCTCCTCCTGGAGAGGGTGATTCATGTTCAAGCCTTCGCTTCCCTTTCTTTGAGGTTCAGCACAACAGGGCCAGCTAGATGCTTATCTTTTCCTGCTGAACTTCCCTCTGCATCTTTGTCCCATTCAGCACCAAGTACGGGACCCAGAGACAGCGCGGCTCGGAGAGAGCAGCACCCTGCACGTAGCAGTCGTCAGCAGAGCTCTGCCTGTGCGGCGTGAAAGCCGCTTCACCCTTCCTTGCAGCTCACCACTTAATTTAGATTGAGGAGAGCTGTGGGTTTGTCCGAGTAGTGTTTGATAATAGCAGCTTCTGGTCGCAGTGGGCATGGGAGACTTGCGTTTAGGGGTTCTGCCTCCTGATAAAGCCTGTGAGAAGGTGCACAATATTTTATAGCAAATCCGGTGTTCCTGAGGGGGGGAAGAGCGTTGTTACCTTCTGCAGCAGCCGGCCGTGGTTTCGGCTGCGGCACCTCAGCGTCGCAGGCTGTGGCAGCACGGGGCTGCCCCATCCCGTCCTGGCCGGCAGCTGCCTGGGGGCTTGTAAAAGGCACGAAGAGCAACTGAATTGTCTGTCCCTAGTTTTGAAGATGACAAGTTTAAATTTAAAGGTCTGTATTTACGGCTGCTAGGAAAGCTGGTAATTAAGTAAGTTCATTGAGATTACCATTACAGGACTGTGGAGGGGATTATTTGGCATTTTGAAGATGCCCTACCCTACATGTTTGAAATAACCAGGTAATGTTTTTTGATAAAATCTCTTCCTCTACTAGTTACAGTCAAAAGTGAAAAATAATTGAATACATGTGTATTTTGTATTTGCCTTTAAAAAAAGAAGATTCTTCGAAACAGACCGTTTGGGGGAAGTTGTCAGTGTCTTGAAGTGCTCAGACACTGTGAACTGAGTAGCTGATTATCTTCTGACTGTAGCAGCAGCTGTAAAACTTCTGACTTGAGAGGCAGAAGCTTGGAATTTGGTACTGGCATGGTGAGAATTCCAGAGACGGGGAGAGCTTCCCTCCTGGTTACACGTTCCTCCTGCCCGCAGTCATGTAAGGGGCTGCACGTGCTTGCGGCGATGCTGTGACGTTGGGCTGGGTGCTGGCAGTTAATGCTGGGCGGCCGCTGGCTCTGCGACCTTCCTTTGCCAAGGGCAAAGGCTCCGCTCCCAGTCTGCTCCCAGTCTCCTCCCATCCCCAGGAAGGAGAGATGAGCCATGCCCGGAGCCCCTGCTCTGTCCCACGAGCTCTCCCAACTCAGGTCCCACTGGGGGCTTTTTGTGCCCTGGCGTTGCGCTCCACATGCCGATGGGGTCGGGCTTTTCTGAGGCAGGTGCTACAGGCAGCGGCTGAGAACTTCATGAACTCCAGTTGTATCTGCAGGCCTGCTGGGAACTGCTGGAACTTGTGAAAGCAAATACGTTCATGTGCAGCGGACGGCTTTGTAGTAGCTGGGATTTTCAGACACCTGTGCAGGTGCAGGCAGGATCCTTCAGGACCTGCCCCTCTCGGCAATTCCCAAGTCATTCCCAAATAAGCTTCTGCACAATTTTCCCATCTCCCCTGTCTGCGCTGTCTGTCATTCCCACTTGGGTGACTCTCTTTGGAGCTCTGCACCTTTTACTGTTTGACAGCTGAAGCAGCGGTGGCAGCACTGCTCTGGGATCCCAAACTCCCTTCAGACAGCGGAAACATCTGTTCAACTTTACGCTTATTAAGTTTTAATTTCCATCTATCCTCTGCTGTCTTTATTAATCTACAGTGATTTGGAACAAAATTAAATGGCTGCTTGTGCTAGTCAGATGAGAGTAATATTTCCTAAGCCGTCTGAATTTAGGCAGGGGGAGGGGAAAGCCCTCAGCTAGTGTCTTGCCAGTAAGACCTAACGTTCCTCGGGAGTGCATACTTGCGGGAGGGCTGCGGAGTGCTAGGAAACTGGGGGGGGGGAGGTGGGTGTCTTGCCTTTTTGGCTGTTGAGGAACCATTTTCTTGAAGAAAAACAAAAATTTATGTCAGTTTTGAAAAAGAGATGTCTTTTATATTCTGCATAAACTCAGGGTAAATTATATTTTCAGATGAATATTTTTTATGGCTCTTTCAGAGAAGTGTATTTTTAGTAACACTGGCTTGATGTTATGTAAGCAGACAGTCTCATGGGACAGTCTAAATAGAACCAGAAATAGCAAAAGATGAGAAAAGTTGGTGCGAGGTTTTTGACCAAAAGCATAATAGGAGAATCTGCGGTGAATCTGGACCTGGAGGAGTAGGTTGTCTGTCTTCAACCCACCCGTTCAGTGCCTCTACAGAATGCATGAGCAAAATTCCTCTCCTTTTCAGTATTCAAGGTGTGTAAGTAATGAACACTAAAATGAAGAATTCTATAACACTGGCGCTTATCATTTACATAATGCTTTAGTAACAAGTTTGTAATTAAAATCTGCTGAAGGCATTGGGCTCAGATGTTCCACTTATGGCTTTGAAATCAGTAACGTCTGAACACAAGGCTTACTGATGCTCCACCAAAGATAAGATAACATGGTGTTTATTTGGTTGGTGTTTTGTTTTGTTTGGTTATACAAAGTATTGAAGTGGGTTTTCTTTTTTCCTCCCCACCTTAGGTACGCTGGAGCCCCACTTGTCAGGCTTGCTGTGGACAGCTATGCTGATATCTCTGGCCATCGTTATAGCTCTTCCAAAGCCCCACGGCATCCGAGCCTTAATTGCTTCTACAATATTACGCCTAATATTTTCAGTTGGTTTACAACCTACTTTATTTCTTCTGGGTGCATTCAATGTAAGAATCGAGTGGGCTTTTTTGAAGTTCTCTTGCAGCTTATGTAAGGGTTCCTTACCTGCTCATGAAGATGTCAGGCAAAAATAGCCTGGGACGTTGTGGTGGAGCTGGTGGGAGGAGTAATCCCCTCTTTGGACCGTTTCTAGCTGAAGTGCTTTGCTGCCGTTCCTTTAACTTTGCTTCCCCGGGCTGGAGACCTGTAAGGTTTCGCTCAGTTTTGCCAGAAGCAGCTCCCACCCCGCCACAAGCGCAGAGCAGTCCCCGTGACCCTGAAGTCCACGGCTGTTCACTCAGCCCCGGCTCCCGTTCAGCAGCTGGGCTGCAGCGTTCACGGGGCTGGGTAAGATCCGCTAACCGCTGCGTTTCCCACGCGCCTGTCTGCAGCCTACCTGCCAGCCAAAACCTGACGCTCAGCGGCTTTGCTGCAGTAACGCGTGGACCGAGCATGCACGCCGAGCCCCGGGAGCTTCATTAGCGCTCCAGCGCGGGGGCTTGTGCTCTCTGGTGACAAGCAAGCCAGGAGGGTTTCTCTGACCGAGGCAGCGGGCGCTGCGTGGGGATGTGCCTTCTCAAAGCCCTGGCCTTCGTTACGAAGCGCCCAGCTTTCCAGGGCATCATTTAATAGCGCTCCTCGTCTTCAGATATCACCGTGTGCCGCAGTCAGAGCGGCATTGCGCGGGCAGCGGTGGGTGGCAGTGGGACCTGTCGCACTGAGCAGGTGCCAGGCCAGCTGAAGGCGGCTCTCCCTCGGCGCTGGTGGCGGGTGCTGTGCAGGAGGGCTGCTGGGGGCACCAGCCCAGCACCAGTTGCCGAAGGAAGCTGCAGCACTTGTTCCCAGCAAGCAGCAGGGAGCAATTCAGGAACATAAGGGTTGTTGTAGGCTGGGGAGTTACTTGACTGCAGAAAGTGTCATGCTTACAACAGGGGTGGTCTGGTTTTGGCCGACGTGTAAAATGCTGCCGTGTGACAAGACGGTTCAGCACTGTTGTCGATGCCAACATGGAGCAGAGTTATCTCCAGCTTTGAAAAAATTGCCTTTTTTTTTTTTTTTCTGAAAGCCACATGTTGTAACTCATTTATGGTTCATCTTCCCTTAGGTTTGTAACAAAATCATTTTTCTGATGAGTTTTGTGGGTAACTGTGGAACCTTCACTAGAGGATACAAGGCAATGATCATGGATGTAGAGTTTCTTTATCACCTGCTGTACCTGCTGATTTGCGCTCTGGGGCTCTTCGTACATGAATTCTTTTACAGTTTGTTGGTAGGTATTCACTCAGAACGTTGTTCTGTCTGTGTGTTTGTTAAGCCCCATCTGGGGCATTTCTAGATGCATCCCCCCCCGCTGGCTTTGTGGCTTGCTGCTGGGAAGTGTTGCACAGGCGCTCAGGGGCTGCGCGCTGGAGGCTTTGCTTGGGAGATGTTACGGTGGGAGGCCGCGGGACTCCCGGCACATCTCCTCTTTGTACGGGCAAACAGGCTTTTTTGTTTTTAAGGTGTTTAAGGTTAAATCTAGTTAGACTTGCTCATTACAGTAAATGTGTATGTGGTTGCAATGAAGGTATTTAAGATTTCCCTGTGTATGTTAGTCCTTTTCTTATACTTTAAGGTGTATGTTTTCTAGGTTAGATGTATCGCTAGTGACCCTGCTCTGACATCCAAGATAATAAAACAATTTAAAATGTCATGACTAAGTAATATCAATACCTGGTGAAAGTTTAAGCCTTAAGGTTGTAAAAGCTTCTACATGAGAAAAAAAAAAATAATGGAAAAATCTAGTCATACGAATGCTAGCTGAACAGTGGGCACTCTGGAGTCACCGTGCTGTGAGAGGCGCACGCTCCTCGAAGATGGTTTGCCGTGTTGTCGGTGACTGTCCCACAGTGCCCGTGCCTTTGGAGCAGTCGGTTGGCTTTGGGGTGTCTCCTTAGCTGTAGCTAGACTCCAGGCTCCACCTGACTGACGCGGACGGCTGGCATACATGTTTTTTTCTGTTTGGAGTGGAATTCATCTTGTGCAGCACAATGCTTCTAAGAATAAGCACTGAGGGAGTATATCTAGTGTTGGCAGAGAAAATGTGTTGTTTTTAAAGCACACCTTACATCCCGTTCAGAACGCTCTCTTCTGGCCCCTTTGTTCAATGCTCGCTACACCCTCTGGTACCTGCATTGGTTATTTTCTGGGTTCATGTAGGTCCAGTTTAACAAGTACAGGTTCTCTCATTGTCAGCCAGCACAGCCAGCAACCTGCCTGGGCTGTGTCGGTGAACTGTCACAGCCCCAGAGGACTGAAAAATGAAGGAAACATCTGTAAAGAAAATTAAACAAAGAATTTGGAGTAAAAAAATAGTGCTTCTTTAATTATACATTCAATAAACTAAGACTTAAAGGAAATAGCTAATTGCATTTTGAAATTAGTTCTTTTGAGCTCATGGCAGGGCAGTTGGCACTATAAAAAAGACACAGCAGTACATGTTGGCAGCTTTGTTTCAAGCCCGTGCTCTGTACCTAGCACTTAAGCAAGAGTACCTGCCCTCACCCCAGGCAGGGGCTCCTTCCCTGGCTGCTGCTGAGGACGGGGGTCCGTGAGGTGTAGATGAAGAGGAGGATACAACTGCCTCCATTCTTCTTTCCAAGCACGTGGCACAAGACTGGTACAGTGGAGGTGAGGGTCCCCATGTCCCTCGCCTCCTGCTGTATTTTTCTTTGCTAATACGTTAGGATAGCGGTAAGCGCAGGGAGGGCTGGGGGAAAGGTGCTTTAAATGCTTTTCAGAACATCAGATTTGTATTGTTAACATGCTGCCCCACGTTACGCCGACACGCAGATGCCACCAGTGGTGTTTGAAGTACGTGTGAGAAGCAGCCTTTGCTGTTGTTTGTTGTCCCCCAGCTCTTTGACTTGGTGTACCGGGAGGAGACCTTGCTGAACGTCATCAAGAGCGTCACTCGCAATGGGCGTTCCATCATCCTGACTGCCGTTCTTGCACTCATCTTGGTCTACCTGTTCTCCATAGTGGGGTACCTGTTCTTCAAAGATGACTTCATCCTGGAAGTAGACAAGCTCCCTAACGAAACATTATTGCCAGGTTAGTGCCGGCAACTCATTTCACCCGTTTCTGTTGAAGAAAGGAAAGGGCTTTTGCTCCCTGGGGCATGCTGCGAGACTTGCTGATCTCCAGCCTGGTTTGACAACTTCTTTCTTAGGAAAGGCACATTTAAATAGAAAATAAAATTTAAAAAAATAAATATTTCTGCAAATGGATAGCCCAGTGTTTTCACAAAATGCTTCGATGTGCTGCAGCGTGAGAAGGGATGGGGAAGGGAAACCCTGGGGATGGCACTTGGGCTCTTCTGCACACAGCTGAGATTTCTCCCCTCTCTGTTTGGAAAACCAGTTGAGAATATCTAATTCAGCTACACCTACTCCCTCCCCCAGGTTAATTAGAAGCAGACTTTAGGTAGGCCATTGTGGAGAAGGCTTTGTGCTGGGAGAATTCAGTTCTGCCTTGGTTTGCCAGATACTGAATGCTTGTATTGGCTTTTAATGGTGGGGTTTACTTTTAGTATAAAAAAAAAAATCAATATTTTACCTGAAGTAACAGAGTGAATCTAAATGAAGGACATTAAAGACATGCTTCTGTGAAGTAGAGGTTTATCTCTCTGGTGTTATGGACTGTATTAACCTGCCTCAAATACTTGCTACAGTTTGAACTCCCCAGCAGAATTCTCTGTGCTGGCCTCAGGTTGCCTATTGTAAGTCGGGGGGCGGGGCGGGGGGGTGGGGTGGGTGTGCACCCCGCAGCATCCAGCAGCTAACTCTGCGTGGGGAGCACAGAAAAGAAATTTGTAAGAGAGGTTTGGGTTTTGTCTTGTTCGGTTTTTTCTTTCTCTGACACTTGAGCTATTCAGACAAGTATTACTTGACATTCCCACTATTTTTTTCTTAATTTCACTGCCAGTTCTGTGAGAGACCCAAAACTCACTGACCCCGTTATTTCACGTTTCCATGCAGCTGGATTAATGCCAGAAATATATTCCTGTGTGGCACAGGTTTGTTTTGATACTTGCAAGGCATTGGAAAGCAAGTTTTCAAGGCACCTTGAAAATTGACCGTGCGCTAGAGCATAGTATTTTTGGAACAATTTCCATTACTCTCAACTTTGGAGCTGATGCAAAATAAATGCACAACTGTGGTCTCCAGTTCATAGAAATGAAAATTATTTTATGTTTCAGTTTAAAATTGCTGAATGTGTAAATCAGAAAGTGCTGTGCCCTTCTAAACTCTAGGATAATATACTGTTCTAAATCTCCCTAGTAATTTTTCACTGCATGTGATGAAGTACCTTAATATCTATCTGAGAAGTAACGTTAAACTATGCGTTTGATTCATCGCCTTCTGTTCTTAGATCGCACAGAACCAGGTGAGACCATGACGGGAGAGTTTCTCTATTCTGATGTATGCAAAGCAGGTAGCAGTGAAAACTGTTCTTCAATCATTCCTTCAGACCGTGAGTATCTGCTGTTGAATTTGTAACTTGCACCCTGAGTTTCCACGCTTTCTCTAGTTAAGCACCTTAAATTAAAAAAAACAACAACAATGTCTTAAAAAAATCCTATGTAATAAATTTGGAAACAAAGCTCTTGTGAGAATGTCAAACCTAAAATTGGATTCATTTCTGCCAGTGGCATAAATAACATTTGTTATATGAAGTGATTAAACTAGAGAAACTTAGAACTAAACCATACTTTGTTAAAACACTGTCATACTCTTTAATGTTCTACATCAATTTGAGAAGGAAGTGATGCAGTTTACCTCTTTGCAAAGTTTATTATTTTAAAACATTAGGCTATTAAGTGTGATCTCAGAGGATAATACCCTGTGAAATATGGAGCAGAACATTGTTTATTGTCAGCATTATTCTATCTAGCTAACCAGGAAAATTGTTTTTAATATCGTGGCAGGAAGTACTCAATGGATTAAAGCAGACAGGGTAGGTTCGGGGGGTTTTGAGATCAAAAAAGTGCATGTGAGATACTACTTGTAGCATAATCACCAGCCTCAGATTGGGTATTGAAGTATTTCAGTTTTATTTTTTAGAAAATGTAATTCTCAGAGATTTATGATGCTGGCTGTGAGAGCCAGACAGAACCACACTTTCTCTTATAAGCGGAGCTCTTACATGGTCAAACGTCTCAAAGGTCATTAATGGCCACCGGCCCCTGCTCGCAAGTGGAGATGGATGGTTCGGCTTTGCTTAAGTGTCCTCTTTGATAATCTAAGATTCAGCATTGATACAAGAATAGCTGGTTTATTCAGCTCTAGGAGGAGCGTGCTGCTTTGTCTTTATACACTCTGGCTGCGGAAGGGAAAACTTGAGAGAAGGTTTTATATTGTAAATAGTCAACCTGATATCAGGGTCTTACATGGCCAGGGATATTAGTGATGCCCAAATCCTCGGCCATTTCACTACCATCTTGGGCTTTGGCTATTTCTGGATTGCATGGGGAATTTGGGGTTTCTGAGGCTGTCTGTGGGAAGGTGGGATCTGCTCATGAGCATTTTTATGATGAAATAAAAGTCATGAGGCTTTTAATGGGTACTGGGAGAGTATATAAGATTAGGTAATTAATTCTAGCAGTTCTGCAACTGAAACAGTGAAGTTGGAGGCTTCAGCCAAACGAAGAGAGGGTCAAAAAAAGTGTGTTACTTTTTTAGTAAAATGCCGTTTCCATAAGCAGTGATATTTTAGCCATTTGAAAAATACAAGTCGAAGTTGCCATTTTGAGTGCAGCCCAAAGGCTGTGCAATCTGTTAGGCACCAAGGGAGAGTGTAAGAGGCAACACTTTGTCCTCTGAGCTGTCAAAAAGCTATGATTCTGTATAAACAGGCATCTGGTGATCTGAGCAATGCATGCGAACAGAAATGGAAAGAGAGATTTAACCAAGTCAAAGACAGCAGTTGAAGCACAAGAGGGAACCGTGCTGGTGGGGAGACGAGGGCAGGCTGGAGCCGGGGCAGAGACCGGCTCCGCTGGTCGGCTCTTGCAAGAGCCGAGGAGGTTTGTAGCGCTGGCTGGAAAGCTGGCAGTTTTTGCAAAGCGAAGAGTGAGCATAACCAACAGAGAATGGAGAGAATTATTTAAAACTGATCTTCTTGCCTTTGAAACGTGTCTTTGCTTGCTGTGTTAACAGAACTGATTGCTGAAGAAATGGAGGAAGAGAATAAAGAGCATACGTGCGAGACGTTACTGATGTGCATTGTTACTGTACTGAGTCATGGGCTCAGGAGTGGGGGTGGAGTAGGTGATGTGCTCAGGAAACCATCCAAAGAGGTAAATTATCACTGAATGGGGGCGGAAGAGTGATAACCATGTAGGGCTGGGGATCTAGTTCTGCTGGGGAGCATGTGTACACACTCCCTTGAAACAGATGTAGGATGCACCGTGACTGGAAGGGACCCCTCTTTCTCTGTGCGGGACAGTTAAATCTCTGTAGTATCAGATTAAAGAACAGCCCGTTCAAAGAAGCTTCTGCCCATCCTCTTTTTTAGGGCGCTTTTAGCTTGAGGGCTGTCCAGAACGGGGCCCACAAGAACAGAAACGGGGCAGCCAACAGCCCCTGCTTCGGGAGTTCAGGATCTGAAGAAATAAGTACAAGCTAGTGAAAGAGTAGCATGAGTAGCAGAATGAAAATGCCGTGGCAGCTGATCCCATTGTAGTGGAGTGATTTCTGTGGGCAGCATCCCCAGGGAAAGGCAAGATCTGTAAAACAGGGAATGGATGAGAGGACAGGGACCAAGATGGGTTGGAGCCGGGACTGTGGGCAGTGGAGAAGGATGGTGTTTGGAGCCACCATCGGAGAGCAAGGACTGGTCAAAGCAGCAGGAATTTTTCACAATACTCAAAGCTGCCGCGTAGCTGCTGCTTTGGCTGTTTGTGCCTGTCTGAGTCTCAGGCTGTCACTCTCCACAGCCCTTAGGGGCCGAAGGACCAGTCGCGCTCAGAGCGAATGCTTTTCTGTATTATCTGCAATTTCAAAGTGTTTTCTAATATTTAGCCTTATTTTCAGCTTACAATGGTTTAGAAATTATGTAATTCTTAATGAACGCTTGGCACCCGACTGGCAGGACGATTCTGAGAACAAGGGTTGGGCATCTGGGTGTTCAGGGCTGCAATAGATACGTAACGGGTGCTGGGGAGCCCAGCTTGATGTCCACATACACGGTCGTTAGCATAAATGAAGTGGCTACTATTCCACTAAAAGGCTTTATGGTTAACACTGATACTATATTGATATCTAGGCAGGTTAGTGTAAGGATATAGTCTGGATGGGCTTGCAGGGCAGGGGTGAGGAGGGAACAAATGTCAGTGTGTGTGACAGAGAAAAGGACAGACTTGGCCACAGTAAGCAGAAAGAGGGGCTCTGGAGAGGTGGCATGCTGGTAACTGGCTAATTCGGCTTCTCTTTCAGTAATCTTGCATTTTAGTTTCACTTAATGTTTTCAGTCGTAAGTTATCGCCTGAGGGCATGAGAAATGGAGACTGGGAGGGGTTGGGGGGCAGCATGCTCTTGCTGAACTGAGAAAGGCATGTTAAGGGTTGGAAGTTGCATGTATTTGGGTTATTAATAATTAAAATATGTATCTTGCAGGAACCTCTCTTTGCTGCTAGAGTGATATACGATCTGTTATTCTTCTTCATGGTCATCATTATTGTCCTTAACCTTATTTTTGGTGTGATCATTGACACTTTTGCTGATTTAAGGAGTGAAAAACAGAAGAAAGAAGAAATTTTAAAAACTACTTGCTTTATTTGTGGTAAGTGCAGAAATATAGTGAAGACAAAGGGGTTACTCTGTCAGAGATAGCTGCAGACTCGCAGGAAACAGGAGTCTTGAATTACTGACTGTTCCTACCTTGCGTTCCTCAGCTGGTTGATATTCTTGGGTACCATGTGCAGAGGAGCTTGGCAGCAGGAGGAGATGGGGAATGCGTGCTCAGTGTGCTGTTTTTCCTCGAACCTTTGGGTTCTGTTTCTCCTGTGCTTCAAAGAATAGTTTCCTATTGGAAAGGGAGAGATTTTTATAAACAGTTGTTTTTTTTCCAAGGGTGCGGAGTGCTGAGTAGTGCCTGTGAAAGTTTTTCCCATCAGTAGATGGGGAATTACGCTGCCGAGTCTTCGAGGCCGGTGCAGTTAAGTGACATGGCCACGCAGAAGTTGTGTAATGCACAGACTGACAGAAGTAACCTTTGGGAAATTTGCGGCAAAGCAAATGTTGCTTTTGGTATCATTTTGCCTAAAAATAGCAGATGCGTTATGAAATCTGATAAACTGATTGCATACAAGGTAGCTACCTTTTTTTAACCAGAAGTTTTCTGTTACATGTAATAAGCATGAGCAGTATTTGCTATGCCTTCTTTCCTCTTCCGACTACCTTGGGGGCATTTGTTAGGGAGTTTATCCCTGTTATCCAGCGTTCATTTAAGAATGATTGCAGCTGTTAAGAACCACAGCAGACTGCAGAAACAAGTTTTGTTCTTAGAGCTCATCTGCTTAGTTCCCGTTTGTAAATACTAAAGGTTATACATTTGTCATTCTTGTAGGTTTGGAAAGAGATAAGTTTGATAACAAGACAGTCACATTTGAAGAGCACATTAAAGAAGAGCACAATATGTGGCATTATTTGTGCTTTATTGTGTTAGTGAAAGTAAAAGATTCAACAGAATATACAGGACCAGAAAGTTACGTGGCAGAAATGATCAAGGTGAGTGCAGAGTTTTACTTCCCCCCCACATACCCCCCTTCTAGATTAGACCACTAATTGGTAAATATAGTACTCTATTGTATTTATTTTGCAAGCACAAACTTGTAGTAAGACTTTTTTTCTATAGCAATAGCCTTAATCCGATGTGCTTCCTTTTAGAAGCATCTTCTAAAGATAATATACTTAAGATGGACTTGGCAAGGCAACTCGATAAAAGACATTGTGTTGATGGCAGCACAGTGCAGCGTGCTGCGAACGGGTGGTGCAGGCAGGGGCACTCGTGGGAGCTGATGTGCTGCAGCACTGCAGTCACACGGCGATCTGCATCTGCGTACCTGCAGCTTCTCAGCCTCTGAACCACTCACCGTGTACGCTGGAGTAGGTGGCGGTGAGCGCTGATGGCTAGGTGGTAGGCTCCCTGGTTTTAAATCAGGTGAAGAGAAGCTGTTCCGTTTTGAAAACTGATGTTTAAGGGACTATTTTCAAGCTGGTGGAAGTGTCTGAAGTGTAACAAACAGGTTATAACCTGTTCCAGTATAAATATCTTCAACTCACTTGTAGGATTTGTTTTCTCACAATTTTAGCTTATTATTGGAAAAAACTAAAATTGATACCTGCTCAGTTGCAAGGCCTCTTAATGAGAGAATTAACAGCCTCATCTCTGCCCAGCTGCAGGCTCAGAGCTCCTGGAATTAGATCCCAAACCCCAATTAGTAATTTGTGTGTCTTCTGGGTGGTTAGCAAAAGCTGTTTCTGGTTTATAACATTTCAGTTAGTTATTTCTTTATTTGCCTTCAGACAGATAAATAGCAGAATACGTTTCTCACTTGTCTGTGGCTTCTTGTGCTGCAGAGGTACAACCTTCCTTTAAGCGGGCAATTTGTCATGGCCCAGTCAGCGTGTAAATCCCACCAAGATCTCTTAGAGGTTAAACAAGTTACTTTGGGGTCACTACAGTGTACGTTCTAGTTCTGGATTTCTGCCTCTGTAATGAGGGCTTAAAGAAATCTTGTGAGCAGTCACCTGATAGAGGATTAGCACAGTGAGATAACTAAGTACATCACTGCTGCTTTCTAGTCTGACCGATTATATTGCTCCCTTTATTTATCCCACAGCAGCAAGCATTACTTTGGGGGAAAGCACTGTACTCTTTAAAATGTTTCTTCTTGTAAAAGGCCATGTTGTGTTGTGTTAAAATTAGCTTTTAAAAAAAAATATCAATTAACGAACAACTTATTACCGAATTATTATTTCAGTTTAACAGTTCAAATTAGATAAGAACAAAAAAACTAGTCACAGAATGTTTGCAATGAACCAATAAACACAAAACCTGGAGAACTTTCATCAGAATTACCATTCATAGAGGTGTCAGCAAGAGCTAATTACTATGTGTTGAATGGGAATATGGATAAATTATGCAGAGACGAGTGTCTCATGCAGATGCGATTTTATATAACTATATGCTCTAGGTAGAAGCTTGGAGTATGTCTTGTAGTTGGTGGTTTTTTGCATTTCATGAGCCAGTTTTAAATTGAGAACTAACAGCAGGGTCTCGCTGCAATGCTTTTGAAAGCGTGGTGCAGCCGTATGAGCCGTGGAATAGGAAGTAAATTTGCTTTGCACACCAGTGGTCTGCCACAAGCTGGCACAGGCGTGACTGGGGCAGCTCCGGCTGCTGCTGCCCTGGCACCATGGCTCCCAGCAGCGTGTTGCAGTTGACGTATTCCTTAGGACTGATCTGGCAACGCTTACTCTGGAAATCAGAAGCGATTTCTTTCCATCATCCCTTAACATTAAAAACATTCTTCTCTGCCCTAGAAAATCTGAGTGCAAAACATGATGAATATATTTCTCTACCAGATCTGTTTTAAATACTCATGTAAGAGTCAGAAAATCCTTTTTTTCTGCCGAAGATGTATCTAGGAGTAACCTGGGGCATGGTCCGTCTTTTATTCCAGCTTTCTGTCTCATCCCATGAATCTAGAAGGATGGTCAAAAGGAAAGCCTTAAATATGTCAGTGGTTCCAAAGATTGAGACTGACCCGCTGGAGGTGGTAGTTTATTTCGTATTTGTACAGAGGGTGGATGGGAACCTGTGGTTGCTTCATGTCTGCAGCTACCAGGTTCTCCTGGGAAGCCTACTTATGGCATGGTTAGATTGAAAAGGGATTTTCTCCCCACATTTTCAGACTGAAGGTGGCAGTCTAACATCTTTGATAATGACGAAGATGGGGCATCTCTTTTCCATGGGCTGTTTATGTGGTACCATTGTTCAACTGCAATTTGTATCCATTTTTAGTAGTTGAGGGTAGGAAGCATAATGTGCTCCCCATCATAGTGTGGTGATAGAATAGACCTCAAATACACTTCACCTTTGCTCTGACTCCCAACAGAGTATCTTTAGAAAACTCTTGGATTTCTGCCTTTTTTTTTTCCCCAAAAATTCCCTCTGCCGTTTAGTATTTGTGGGTTGTTACAACACCACAAAACATTTAAAAAAAAAACCCAATAAAAAAGAACAAATAAAAAATTGAGGACACTAAAATTATATCCACCATCAGTGTGTGAGTTGCATCCAGTGTGGCTTGTAACAGTGCTTTAAAGATATTTTTAAGCACTGTGGTATCAAAAGAATCCTGGACAATTTCACTTATGGTGGTTAGTGAATATTCAGAAGCTTTAAGAGTGATCTTGAATTTTCATGTTTTCTTGTCTAAAAATAATGTGTGTAGAAAGGCAATTTTGAGGATATCCACTGTACTGGGGATGGCAGAGCTGAATCTTGCCCATAAATTCATCTTGTACGCTGCAGGAATCTGACCCGGCATAAAAAGAAATTGTAGCCTTGAAAATCAATGATTAACTACATTTCTTTAGTGAATTTTGTATTTCATCGTGGATAGAAGCTCATTAAGCTGAAACACAGCATGCAGAAAGAAGTCAACAGTTAAGCCTGGAAACAGAGTTTAGGGCTTAGAAGTATTTTGAACACTGTAAGCCTGATCAAAATAAGAATTAAAAACCCCCAGTGATCTGACAGAATAAAATCTAATCCACCGTGCTGTTCGCACTGATTTGTAACGATAACTTCCATGACGTTTTTCGGACAGGAGTGTGGGTCTGCTGTGCCTGTGCTCCCCGCCGGGCTGTGTTCACGCTCCCCGTGTGCTGCGGCGGGGAAGCCAGGGCTTGTCAGGCAGTGGTCTTGTAGCTACACGTCCCGGCTCCTGATAGGAGTCCTGGAAGTCATCGCCAGCTTTTCCCCCTGTAAATAGGAGTGATGCTCCTGTCATTAGTAAGGTGAGCGTGCCTGCTACCATATATGACGTAAAACTTGGGCTATCTTAAGAATCTTCACTGGGAATTGCTAGAGCAGTGCAAGGGGAGGAATGGGAGTGCTGGTTCTGTTTGATGTAGAAGCTGAGCTCGCTCCACAGCCGGGCTGCTGCGGTGACTCACCCGCTGTCCTGAAGTCCTTACCAGCACTGGCGAGGCTGATAACCTCATGGATCTTGGGAGGTGACAGACAACGGAAGCTTAGCATGAAGCAGCTCCCCTTCCAAAGGCATTTTTGAGCTGCCTCCTAGTATCTATTTAACATCACAGGTGGTACTGTAGGATGTGAGAAAACATCTAGCGGTAATAGCAATGGTCTTTAATTCTTGGTGTTTATGAAACCCTCCTGATGACCTAACTTCTGCTCATCTGGCTAAATCACTGCAGATGTGCACTTAAGATAGTCAGGCTTCAAGATGGATCAATGCGTTTTGAAAAGTGTTTATCTGGGAAGTATGCTAATGGTGCTGCAGAGCTGGTAGTCTGGTGCCTCCTGCCTTTCCCAGGAACAAAGGCGTAAGGTTCAGCTGCTGTGTGGCTTTGTAGTCACCAGGGAAGATCAGGTGATGTCTGAATAATACCATGTGTGTAGGAGGTGGGGGGACCCACTTATCGTGTTGGCCAGACATTGACATCCACACCCAAATGACTAATGTGAACTCGGTGCAACTCCCTGCAGATTAGTTCATTTAAATTTCTTATCTACCCACCCTGTCTTGAGAATTTCTTCTTAAGTTTTCTGCATTTGCCTGCAGTTACTGCGGCAGCCTCCTCAGCAGCAGCCCCATCAGTACAGCTGTCACTTGAGTCTTGGCAAAGGTCTGCTATGCACAGCTGTTTGCAGGCATTTATAATACGTAAAAATGCTTAGTCTGAAGCTCAATACATACGTAGAAAACCACATACACGCTTCGCTTTTGTGCACATTCATAAGCTGTTGTGCATGCAGCTGCAGTGCGCTGTCACTTGCACAGACGCGTACTTGCATGTGCAACTACGCACACCCTGACCTGGGGATCTGCATGTACAGCTTGTCATCGGTGTCCGATCGGTGTGGGGGAGAGTCACATGGCTCTGAGTCTTTGTGTGCTCGCACATGTGCGTATTAAAAAATAAAAGCTTGTTTGGGAAAGTTTTTAGCACAAACCTTCCTAATTACCTCTTGCAGTTTCCACAGATTTTTAATCTACTGTTGCACCAAGCAGGATACGTGTCATTAACCTTTATTACAAAAGCGAGGCAGAGAGGTGTAAGGGATTGCCCACGCTCCCGTGTCCAGATCGAGAGCACTGAGTCTTGAGCCTTCAACTGGATTGTGTTGGCATTTTAAATGAACCATTTATAAATAGGAGTGATGGTGCAGATATCCTTAAAAGAATTTGGAATGGAAATGAAGGCTAAAGATTTCCTCTTACACCCTAGTTAACGCTATGTACAAAATCGGAGAATTAAATATATCATTGGGCTTTTTTCTTTTTGTCTTGAGCTATCTGCTGTAGTGTAATTGGAAAGTATTTCTTGTTACTGTTTTGTGTGTCCAGTGTAGCCTGTAACTTCTGCCAAGACGTAGCCTCCTAGTAAGCGAAGGCAAGGTATCATCAGTGCCAGGCTGTTAAAATTACACTCTCACAGAAGTGCAAGTTCAACTTGAAACCTCTCCTGAGGAGCTGAACACGCAGCCACGATTGTCGCTGTGCTCTGAAACTCAGCGGGGGTGTGTGATTCACAGCCCGCACAAGGCTCAGGTGACAGTGACTTTGAAGGGTTACTGTGTCTCCGGGCTCTGCATCAAATATAGTTTGGTGGGAGATGGCCAGGGCTGGGTTAGAACTGCAGCACCTATGGGAATGACAAGTGGCAGACTACGATACTTCAAACCCAAAGCAATTTAAAGAGGGCTTAATGATTCCAGCACTGGTGAAAGACATGTACAGCTGAAATTACAGTCTGAGAAAGCATTAGAAACCTTTTTTTACATATTTTTGTGTATTTCATTTCACGTGTATTTTCATTTGTAATTTGTGCCTGAAAATTATGTACTTTGGGGCAAAATCGACTCTGAAAGATTTGTCGGATCAATAGTTACGGAAACAATTGCAGACGCAGAAGGGAGCAGCCTGTACAAATAGCTTGCACGCAGTGGCTTGATTATAGACGAGGAACTGGGGGTTCAGGGTTCCCAGTCGCAGTGACGCTGGGTGCCAGCCGGGAGGACGACTGAGGTCAGGATCTGAACAGGGAGCCGATAGCGCTTAATTTAGTGGTATCTTCCCAAGAAGCTGCATCTTGAGATACCTTACTGGAATTAGCCAATATAATTACAGGGTTAAACAATAAATAATAGCAGAGGGATAGAAGAGCCAAGAGGTGTTTTTGGCAGAAGGCCCTTGGCGGCTGGAAACACTGTGTCATAGGCACGGGTCCTGAGTTTTGCATTTAGATAGGGAAGCAACCCGTTCCACCCTTGAAATCGGCGTTAAGGTGCAAACCAGAAACTGCACGGGGAGAAACGGTTGGCCAACCTCCCCTTTCCCATGCAGTGTTGGTGTGCTCTGCCCTCCGGAGCTGTGCAAGCTGGTGTGCCCTGCAGCGTGCTGCGGCACAACCACCCTCCTGTTGCTGGTATTAACCTTACACGGCCGAGTTCTTGGTTTTCCCTGGTAGAATCCACCTGGGCAGGCATCTGTGCTGGGAATGTCAGGCTAGCGTCCTCACTGATGAGTCCAAAGGTGTCACTTTGGCTGAGCGCATACAGAAAAAAGGCCTGGGGTCGATGGAAACAGGAGTAATGTTGGTGGAAGGGTTTGTTTGCACAACGCGTTGGGGTGCGGGTGGATCCCAAAGCAGCCTGCAGGCTGGGCGCCGCGTCCTCGCTGCTGGGGTCTGGGAGAGAGGGGGAAGGCTTCCAGCTGGAAACCACCGAGGGTGACACTGGGGAAAATAAACTGCTCGGTCTGCAACTCTGACCAGGACAAAAAAGCCCTGTGTGGCTGCGTGTGCCGAGGAGTTGGCCCGGGGCTGGGGCGATGTGGCCATCCCCTGAGTCATCGGTGCCGCCTCCAGCCTGGCAGTGCCCGTGACCCCGTGCCACGGGGTGGTCCACAGGCTGCCCCGGCCACGCCAGGTGCATTGCACAAGAGGAGGTGGGTGGCTGCAGCCATGGCCACCGGCAGCTCTTTGTTCAGCCTTTGCATGCTTAATTGTTTTGTCCTGCCCAACTGATCGTGGTTTAACGCATCCCACTTAAAATGTGGGTCCAAACAGCCCGAAGCAGGTTGCTGCAGAGAGGTGGCACTGTCCCTTCTGCAGGGGTAGGGGGGTGGCCTGCAGGGATTCCCACCAGGGCCATCTGCCTTGGTCACACTGAGCTGCGTGGTGCTTGGTGGGGTAACTTCACTGCTGGTAAACAAAACTCTGGCTTTGTACAAGCCACCCGCAGCATCACAGGGGTGTACAGGGGGGATCATTTCACACAGGGACACGGTCATCTTCCACCTCCAGAAATGGCATCTGTCTCCCAGGTTCCCTGCTCAGCACTAGTGTAAAAGCCACTTGGGTATTTTGTCTGTGGCAACAGTGAAAAAGGAGGTTTTTATACCATTAACCTTATCTCAGCAGCCTCCTGTTTAAAGACAGTGGTGCACATGAGGAATTGAAAATAATCTTAGCGTGGAGCGGGGGCACGGTCGGGTGCTGTTTGTGTGGAAGAAGTGGTGGTGAGTCCTTGGCAGGAGAGGGAGAACCTGACGTGGGGCTTTTTCCAGGAAGCAAAAGAAAGAGCCAAGAGGAGTTTCATCTCACCACAAACAAACAAAAAACCCTAATTTTCAAAGCGCTTCACAAAGCTGTTTATCAGCTGTATGGGTATGATTTTTAACGACACGTGACAGAAACTGAAATTCGCGGCCGCCGCCTTCCCCTGCTAAATGATGGTTGTTGGGCAGCCTTCCGACAGCAGGCTGTAGGGGTTTATTGTGGTGAGTGCTGGGTTAGCCCTTCAGCACCCCGTGGGTATTAGCCCAGGGGTAGCTGAGTAAAGGGAGACCCAGCAGAGGAGCGGTGACTTCCTCGGGCCGGCCGTAGGTGAGGACAAGCCCCGGTCCCTGCCATTAGCAGCCGGCTCCTGCGTGAGGAGCGGGGCTAATGCACCTCTTGGCACGGCTCGCGCCGAGGTTGCCTCAGAAACTTTTCTTAGAATAAACTCTTCGGCAGAAGCAGGGAGGAGCGGGTGCTTCTCAGAATGAATTGCATCTGCATCATGCAGCGCTGCTTCCTCTTCTTCAAATTTCCAGTCGTGGATGGTCAGCGTCGCCCCCATGTCTGAGATTTAATGATATTTACTTTACAAGAGGGACTTTTCCAACTTTACCTAGAAAAGAGCTAACCCGAAACCCAGCACTTGTGGTTAGCCAGCATCCGTCAGTGGCTTTAGTCAGTTCGTCTGTTGAAGCAGAGGAAGCTGCGACTGTGACGGGAAGAGGGAGCTGACTGCACACAGGATCCCGGTGCCTGCGCTGGCAGGAGGACCACAGCAGACAGCGCGTAACTGCATTGGCATGGAGGTGCCAGCAGCCGAGCAGGGCGCGCGGCGGGACCAGGGACAGGCAGGGAAAAAGGGATCCAGGCGGGACCCTTTCCCTTTGCGGCTCACTTAGTGCCTCTCGAAAACTACTGAAACCCCAGTGAAAGATGGAAGGCTGTGTCTTTAAAGGCAGCCCGGTGTTCAGCTAAAGTTCAGCAGAAACTAGATCATCAAGATATAAATCTTTTATTCACCCTTGAATAGAGGCGCTCTGCAGAGCAGCGCTGCTGGCAGGCGCGGGGCCGGGAGCCGGGCTGGTGCCGCACGCCAGCCCAGCGGGCTCAGCAGCGACTGACCTTTCTGCATTCCTGCTTATTTCCGTTTTCACCATCTCTGCTTGAGGCATCATTATTTATTTATTGAAAAGAAAACACACACACACAGCATGGGCAGGGGCAGTTGTTGTGGCAGAAATCTGCATTTCAGCAAGCTGGTCACATCCAGGCTTTCCAGCTTCTCTCTGCGGTGCCGGTGGCGTTTGCAGGAACAGGCTGAAGGTTTCCCATGCAAAGGGCTTGCAAAATAATGTGTGTGCAGAGGAGGAAGAGGTGTGCCGCTGTGTGCTGGCAGCATCCCTGCTGCCCTCTCCGGAGAGTCCCAGCAGTCACCATAGCTCAGCCAGCACGGTGCATGTTGTACCTGCCTCAAAGCAGTTTTAGCTGCACGTCTGTCCCCACGGCTCCTCACCTCGAGGTGTTTGCCCAGGCTGTTTAGGGGCACATCCCCTTATTTCTTGCAGGGTGGCAGCTGCATGCTTCCAGCTGAACTTTGGGTTTGAGTCGTGCCAATAACCCACGTGAAACCTGACCGGGAGCATGGCTTGGGGCCAGCCCAACACTGTGGCTTGGCAAAGTGATGCCGAGGTCCAGGTCCGAGGTCTCTGCACAGAAAGTTTCCAGGTGCCCCCATTAACTCTTTCACAGATGGATCGGGATTTAGCAGGGGTGTTGCCAGTTCCAGGCTCAAAAGTGAATCCCTGCCCTCACAGCTCAGGAGACCACCTGGGGGGCTGTGAGTCTTGTCTCCTTTTCCCTAGCCTTCTCCTTTCTCAGCTTGCAGAGTTCACACGGAGCATTTTTGGTTTTCATCTTTGACCATTGCCATGAGAACTAGAGAGGCACTTTGTTGTTTTTTCAAGTGAAAGCCAAGATTTCCCGTACTCAAGTGACTTCAAGGGCTGGGGCTTTCAGAAAACCAGTGAGTATGAAAGAAGCTGTCAGTGCTGTAGTGGTTGCTGGTTCGATGCTCTCGCCATCCGAGACTGCTCGTCACCTTCCCTGCCTGTAACAATCAAGTTGCAGCCTCTGCAGCTGCTACTGCATTTGCTTATATTGCAGAGTAACCTTAGAAAACATTTGGGATATTAATAAAATGTTGCAGGTAGGGAAAGGTTGGTGTTTCTAGGTACCACTCCCCTTGTCCCCTGCATCCTTCCCAAGGACGGGACCTGGGAGCACTCTGGGGATGGGCTCAGGAAGCTGGCCTCTTTGGGAGCAAGTGAAGTGATAGTTTCTGCAGCTGGTAAGGAGGTGGGCAGGAGCTTCAGGGCTCTGCATCTGCCCAGAAGCCTCAGGACATGGACCTGAGGGTCCAGGCAAACCTGCGGATATAAATTGTATTTTAGTTTAATTTGCCTTGTCCTTGAAGCCCTCTCACTTGAAGGAGAGCAGGGAAGGGACTAGCAGTTGGTTTAGTTTGTCTTCCCTGGGTGGGTGGGGAGGGGAAATACTTTTTTGGGGAGGCACTGGACCTGAGCACAAGTGGCGAGCCCACCCCTCTTCCCTAATGAGGGTTTTACTATGACTGGAAGAAGACAGTGAAATGTTCCCTGTTACTGCTATTAAATCTTAATTGTGGGACTGTCATTTCCTAAAGTCCAAAATATTTTGGCACTTGTCTTGATAAAGGCTTATTTTTTTTGTACATATATATTTTTTTTTATTAGCAGAAACCATCTGCCCTGTAAACAGAGATCAGGAGAAAAAAGCCTTCCTGGCAGTTTTGCATCATGTGGGAATCCTGTGGTGCGCTGCATGGGAAAGGGCCTGCTTTCTGCCTTTTAATCTCAGCAATAGTAAACTCTGAGCAGATCAGAAAGCAACTAATTTAAGATGATGAGTCTTGGCATTGCATCTGAATTGCAGAAAGGACGCAGCTGTGACTCTCTGTAGAGGTGCACACCCCTGATTTAAGCAGGATGGGTGCTCCTGGGAACAAGGGAGCATGGCGGGGGGGAGCAGGTTCAAGAGATTTAGGCAGGGAGTGGCAAAAAGCCAAGGAGAGCATGCAGCACCATGAAAATAAGCCGTGAGTTTGAGAGAGCGCCCAGTGAAGAGCCTGGCCTGTGAGGCGGGGTGAACTTTGGTCACCGTTAATTAGTGATGTTGATCAATCTTTGGTTTGGGATGCTGTTAATCCAGTAGCCTGTTACCTTTTCATTTGGTTTGTTAAAAAAAATCCTACCAGTTGTTGCAGTGTCACCTATGAGAGTGCACACATCCTTATCTCATCCAGCGCGAGTTTAACTTCCATTTCAGAAAGTATCTTCAGCGTGGGAGGAGAACCAGACTAGATAGGAAACCAGTTAGGTGTTGAAATTTAAGGTGTCAAGATGCGGTGTGCACCCCTCCTCCTCTTTTGTGGCTTTCTATTCCGTTCCTGCTTTTATTTTTAACGTCACTGGTGTGTACGTGAGTGCATGTGTGAGCCTCTGTGTACATACCAATGACACTGAGCACATGTCCACTGAAGCTCCTGACTGTAACTTAAACATGGACCATCAGAGCACTGGTATGCCTGAATGAAAATTTTATAATAAGCAATTTGTTGTAACTTAATCTGTCCCGCGTTTTAGCCTGAGCCAGCAGTCAGAATATGAATATTTCTTTTCTTTTTTTCTTTTCCATTAAAAAGGGAGTATTTCAACAATGAAAGAATTTCCAGGTTGAACGTGGTTTCTTTCATTAGAAAGCTCAGCCAAATTTTGCCTGACCAAAATAGCAAACCAGCTTTATCAGCAGAAAATGATCAACAAACACAAATTAAAAAACTATAAGGTGGCAGCAGATTTCTAGCACTGGAGAATGTTTGTCCAGACGTGAAATCTGTGCTGGTTTAATGTCCAGTGTCCACGTATTGCACTGAAGTGTATCTGAAGGAGAAACAGCTGGGGAGAGGGAGTTGTTGCGAAGGGAAAGCCCACAGTAAGCAGCCTTAATTTTCAGTAGTTATGTCTGAAGTGCCTCATTGCCTCTAGCAGGCAATTTTGCAGACTCTCCAGTAAGATGCAAATGAAAATAACTACAGAGCTTGTGTATCTGAGGAATGTCCCCGTGTGGCATTAAAGATCTGTCTGCGTGGAGCCACTGGGGCGCAGGTTTCCATTTGGCAAACGCTAATTGTGAACTCGCGTCTTATTCTCAGGAGCGAAACCTGGACTGGTTCCCTCGGATGCGGGCCATGTCGCTTGTGAGCAGCGACTCGGAAGGAGAGCAGAACGAGCTGAGGAACTTGCAGGAGAAGTTGGAGTCCACCATGAAGCTTGTGACCAACCTCTCTGGCCAGCTGTCAGAGCTTAAGGACCAGGTAAGGGAGTGCTGGCTGCGAACAACGGGCAGGACAAAGGTCTGCGAGCCTGTTGTACTAAGCGGTGTTTTTACAGCTCCGTGGGTTCTGCAAACCCCGTGAAGAACTTTTCTAACGTAGCTCTTGTTTAGGAAAGAAGTGAGCAAACAAAATGTCCTTCCAAAGCCCTGTGCCCCAGCTGACCTGCCTGGCAGTGCTAACTGAACTGGTGTAGTCTGAAGTGGCCACCTCCAGAAAGGGAAAACGCGCATTAAAAAAGTCAAAGCTGAAGTTAAATCGGTCTCGCTGGTGCAGGGCGCCTGTGTATTGTTGTTGGTGGTGGTTGTTGTTATGGGTTTTAACCCAAAGTCCTTAGCACGAGCCTGTAAGTCAGAGGGTGTGATACTGATAGAAATGCTGGGCTGCTGCATGGACCTCAAAACCCACTGAGAAACTGGAGGAATGTTTGAGTGGTTAGCTTGCACCGGTCCCCTCCGTGCTATCGGTGTCCTGCTAATGCAGATATCATTCGGCGACTGCAACACAGCCAGACGCCCCACAGAAATATTTTGCATTGTGGCATATATTGCTGTGGCTTAACATGTGAACACTGCTAGACCTCTGTGTATTTTTTTCAGTCCAGTGGGTGTTTTTTTCTGCAGCAAGAGTTTGAGGACTTGCGTTAACTTTTAGCTTGGCTGGAGCTTGAGGGAATGGTGGGGATTCTTCCCAGCCCAGACCCAGCGATGGCTTTGTGAAAGCCACAGAGGCAGAGGGCTTTGCTTCATGCTGTCTGCATCCCGACTGGATCGCAGCCTAACTGGAAGTAGAAGGGCAAACGCAGCTGCCTGCCTTGGTGGGAGCCGCTGGTGGCGGCAAAGCGACTAGCTCCTTATCTTTATGGATTAATAACCTGAGCCAGATGGTTCAATTAATTAAGTTTATATAGATATCGGCACTGGATAAAATTAATTGCTGACTTGCACACGCTGGTATCCCGGGGCAATCAATGGAATTGCCCAGGGCAGAAATGGCCAACAGATTTGGTTCGTTATCTCTTCAGATGTGATCTGCGTATTGTAGCGCAGTTGGCACAGCTCTCTCCAATACTAATCAGATTCCTGCTTCCCCTCTCCGCGTGGGGCTGGCCAGGTTTCTCCGTAAGCCAGTCACCTTCATGGAGACATGAGTCTCTGGAAGCCAATACCGATGGCCATCCCGGTTCCCTGCCTTCCGATCACGCTCTGCATTTCTGATGGAGCTGGTCCCGCTCTTACCCAGCACCCCACGGAGCACAAGGAAGGGATTAAAGTGTAGGACTGGGGGCAGAAGACCTTGCTGCTCTTGGATGTAATTAATTTTCAGTCTGTGCCACAGACCCCCTTGCTCTTGTTGGTTTTGAGGCTGGAGGATAAGAGGCAGTTGCTCTTTTTGTCTGTGCTTTAATACTTGCTGCGTAGTGGTTTTGCTATTTCGCCTGGAAACAATTATCTTGAAACATGTGTCTTAGGTCTTCTTGTTGAAAGGTCTGACTCAAAGTGGTCTGCAGTCACCGGGAGCCTTCCATCGGCCACAGCCAGCTCTGAACCAGAATGCATTTATTTCTGAAGCTTGCAGCTCTTGGCTGACCAAGCACTAAAACCCCTTCTTGCTCTTTGTGAAAACAAGAATGAAGGATTTAGCTTTTAGAGAGCTATTTGACTGTAAAAGCTAAAGAGGAAACCAGCTTCATTAATGTTTTGATAGCTTTTAGGAATTCCCCTAAGTACCATTATTGAGAGCCCTGCCTAAGTTGCAGGATGCTCCAATTATCTGACAAACGGGTATATCCCTCCTCCTGATCAGGAACTGTCTCCAGGAAAAGGAACTAACCCGGGGAACTTTTATTTGTATTTATTTTCTGGTAATTAAATAAAGGCAAAACCTCTCATTCATTTTCTTTTCAAGCTCCTTAGGTTTCTGGAGACTGTAATTGTTCGAAACTGAAATCCAGTGTGCCTGCTTTCACAAAGGAGTGCACCAAGAGCCATTAAAATCTTGAACGCTTTAATTCTGTGCAGAAAAGATTACAACATAATTGTCTGCAACAGCAGGGGATTAGATGTAATCATCCAGAAGTCCTTTCCAGTGCCATCCTCTGCTGTCAGAAAGTGTGAGGCATCTCTAATAGACGTTGGCTTCTCGCTCAGGACGGTCCCCTCGCAGCAGCCGGGACCCCTGACCTCCATCGCCATAAGCGTGACGCGTTGCTGGAGCTGTGCTGCTCAGGTTGGCTTTGTTGGAGCGGGCTGGCAGGCAGCGCGTCCGTCTGTGCGTGTAGGGCCGGCATCCTGCTCGTGCGCTTTGCACGTGCCCTGCTCCCGTTCCCGGAGTTAACTCCAACTCACCCGTAACCTTTGGAACTAGGCAGCATGCATCTGTGCAGCTACGTACAATTATCAGAGTCCAGCTTGACTCAGATGAACTTCAGGCCTCTTGGTTTCAATTTTTTAATCCTGTCAGCATTATTCCAGTGGCTGACAGCTCCCCTGCAATATGTCGTGCGTAGCTTTTATTGCCTTTTAGGCACAGGTGTACAGTCGCTGCAGCTGTAAAGCTTTTGCAAGAGATTCGCTGTCCGGGTAAATGTGATAGAGATTATAGTTGCTCCAACTTGCAGTCCTGTGCCCTCTAGACAAAGTTACACATCGCGTAGGATTAATAACGTTCAGCATCAACACTGCAATTGCATTTCTCTCTCTGCTTTATGCTCGCTTGTTTTATTCTTCCCTTTTCTCAAAAGGCACGTCTTCTATACGCTCCTGCACCACCCTTTTTTCTACACAGCATGAAAAATACCTGATACAGTCCCTCGTCATTGCTTATCTTTCCATTTTTATTTCATGTATCCCCTGAACTGGTTTATTGGCTGTGTGAAATTGTGGCTCTTTAGTTTGTTCAGTGAAGCTAATCGGTGTGAATGGGCACTTCTGGAGTGAAGCCTCTTTGCATCTCCAGCGTGCGGGCCATCTTACAAACAGTTGAAGGAGGTCCCAGCTGGCTCAGCAGAGGAGTAGCTTGTGTGTGCATCTGTGACCAGGGAGCAATGGGAAGACCCCTCTCCTCCTGCTCCTGTTTGCCTGTGAAGCCTTACGAGCCTTTTGCGAAAGCAGCCTTCCCGAAGTGTGGTACAGAGGGCTGGGGAGTGTGACCTGTGCCTGGGAGGCTGCGGTCATCTTCCTGGAAAGGTGAAATAACGGTTCTGCTTCCCCTTGGGTCAAGCAATGAGCAAGGCACTGGGCTGCAGTCGAGTTTAATTATAGTTTCAAGAGGAATCACCGTATTCCGGTCCTTTCCTTAGTGGCTCAATGAGCTGTAATTATACCCAGCTAGCCTGAGTGACAGCAGGGGGGTGCACAGGGCTGCATGGCCGGTGGGACATGGAGGAGCCTTTGGAGGTTGCCCAGAACAGCCTGTTTTGACCAGTTCCTGTCCCCACAATGAGCATCTGTGGTCGGCCGCGGGCCGGCTGCCCCAGCAGGTACGCCGTGTCAGGGTCGGGAAGGCTATTCGCCATCGCTGACGCTGGAGTTTTTAAACAAACACATTCAAGTGTGCGTGTTACAAATGAACCAAATGTGTGAGCGTGCTGTCTCCCTTCTCCTGGAGTTACTTCCACAAGCAATTAGATTGGCTGACATTTGTCATGAAGTATCTGAAAACTGAAAAAGTCACATTGTGGATGTAGGTGCTACAGGAAAACTGTTGCAGGAAACTTAGTTAATTTTCCTTAAGAAAAATACTCTAAATTTTTATCTTATGCTTGAATGAGAAATTATTTTACGGGGCAAGCTGGCCAGGTTTTCCAGCACATGGGTGTGCTGCTGCATGATCCAGCGAAGCCCTGGTGAGCCGGCTGGCCCGCCCAGTTAGCACAGCTGGGCGTGCTCAGCCCCAGCAAGGGAGCAGCAGGAGCAGGACATGAGCACGGCTGCTTGTGCACGCTGTCTTGATGCCACCACGGACCGCATGCAGTGGCACAGCCATACATTTGCACGTCATCCAAGGGTGTGGGGGCTCTCAGTAGAGCCCAGGTGCCCAAGGAGCAGTTTTGGGCTCCCCTCGCCTCGGTGGCCCAGGGGCAAGGCACTGCCCCGCATCCTCCTTGGCACGGCCGCTGCAAGCCATCCCACGTGTCGGCTCCTCCGAAGCTAAACGCGGCCGCAGAGGGAGCCGTGGGGAGTGCCATGCGGTGATCCAGCTGTTCGCTGCTGGAGACTCTGCCCACGCCAGAGCAGTTCCTTACGTGGCGTGTCAGCTTATGCAAGTTGTCAGAAACCTCCCCAGGTTTGGAGGGGAAAAAAAAAAAAATAGAGCGGAGAATTGGATTGTGACCGTTTTTCAATGTTGGTAATAAAAACATTAGGATCCATTTTCAAGTCATGATTGCACTAATTGGGAGGAATGTTAGTTTCTCTGCTGGGAAGTACTGCCAAGGATTTGGCTGTCTGGCAGTGAGGCGGTTAACCTCCCATCCCTGCCTTGTGTCTTGGCTTTTGGCAGATGGGAAGGGATGTTGGCTCGCTTCTGATGAGAGCGGGAGCGCTCGAGTCTATTCCAGCAAAGGCAAGGGTATTCCCAGCCTGACTTGAGGGCTCGCCCCTTTTTTTCCACCCGCTGCGTCTCGTCTGCCTGGTACGTTGGACCGGTTACAAAGAATTTCTAACGGGGGAGGTTTCAACAAGCTGCTCTCTGCGCTAATTCGCGCTGGCCGCCTGGCTCTCCGGAGCGCTTTTCTTGCAAAACAGTAGTCAGTCACACGAGCGAGGTCATGGATGGCCCCGATGAGTGCACGGGACGGAGCTGTAGATGCCTCTCTCATCTATTAGCGCTTGGCACGCCGGACGGAGGAGCGTTGCTTGTAGAAAGCGGGTTTCAGAGTAAAGGCAAACCACAAAAGGCAGCGCCGGGTCCTTCAGCGAGCTGACGCACGGGAAGTGCCTAGGCCTAATGAGCAAACTCTTTAATTTTCCAGATGACAGAGCAGAGGAAGCAGAAACAGCGCATCGGTCTCCTAGGACACCCTCCGCCCATGAATGTGAACCCACAGCAACCGGCATAAGTCGGGGGGGTCACTTGCCCCTCTCGCAAGAGCACGAGTAATGCTAACCCAGAGCTCAGATCCGACCACTGAGGCTGCTTCTGTGTACGTTCAGTTCATTTTGTAAATAACCTGTTTTTATACTATATGTATATGACTGCTACTATATAAAGTTTTGGGCATACGTATTGTAATTAGAACCGTTGGCATGGGATGGAGGTTAAACTTCGTGCCAAAACTATCAAAATTGCCTTTTTCTTGGAAGGACTAAAGAGAGCACCTGAATTGCACTTGAAAAGAATATTTGACTATGTGACATGTATTTTGTATTTAAAAAAGAAATAGAATAGCTAGTATTTATGTTTTTATACAATTGTGCAATATGAATTATGCAATCACAATATATTTGTAACTCCTGAATGTCCTAAAGGGAGTGCACATCTTTGAATCTGGTGTGTTAGTACAATGTAATAAATGGTATAAAATTACAGGTGTAAATGAGGCTGCTGCAAAATTGTGTAACTGGTGATTTTTCATACCCTTGGACATTTTTGTACCATGTGTGTAAATATCTTGCAATGCCATATCTGTTGCCTCTTCCTCCCAGAGATAACACTGGGAATACATGAGCTGTTAGATTGGTATTGATTTAAACAAAACATTACTTTGAAGCTTCCAAACGAGGAAAGCAGGAGGTATTTTTCAAGTGACTTCTTCAAAGTACTGAGGCTAGAAGAGCTCAGATACCAGGTTTTTTAAATGCGAAGATTTCTTAAAGGGAACTTTTTATGCAAAATGAAGTTTGGGATGAGGACGCACTACTGATGAGTTGGTGCAGTCTCCTACGGGCATTTTGTGCCACAACACCTAAACCCTATCACGAGGCTGTCCAGGCTTTTGCATTCTCAGTGTGCAGGATCCTTTCCTTTTATTTTTTCATTAGAGACCTTTGTGCCTGCTAAAGCTTTAGCAAACAGGCATCGCACCGACTGAAATATAACCTATCCTGTTAGGCCTGTAGCTGAGCACTGACATGTGTAATGCTTCTGAGAGCGCCACTGGTTTGAGGTTGGTCTGTCCCACCCCTTCCTCTCTGTCTCCCCCTCCATTCACTCACTTTCTTTGGTTTCTGATTCTAGAGAGTATGGAAGGAAACCCGTTGGTTTGGTTTTTTTCCTCTCCAATCCGTTGCATAGTTTTATACATGGACCTCATTTTACAAAAGCTAACTTCTCTGCAATACTGTCTACAAAAAAAAAAAAAAAAAAAAAAAAGAAAGGAAAAAAGCTACAGAGTTATGAAAATTTGTAAATGCATAAATATAGGTATTTAAATAAATGATGCAAAATACTCTACGGTCAGAGGCTGCTGGTGGTTTGTCTCCCCCTCCAAGGCACTGCGTCGTTGCGTTTGCTGTGGTGCTTTCCCACGCACCCTGGAAAAGTGAGTGGCGGGGGCCTTGCAGGTAAGGGTGCTGCTGTTCCCAGCTGCAGCAGGAGGGGCAGAGGTCGGTCTTTTAAAATCAGCGCGAGTCCTTCCTCAGGGCAGCGAGAGGCACTGCTGCCCCAGGAACCTCGCCTGTGATCCCTCCGGTTCTGGGTGCTTCAGGCTCTCACCACTGATATTTTAGGCTTGTCATCCTCAGCGTGGAGTGCGTGAGAGTTTTAAAAAAAAACCACTCCAGCTCCAAGTATTGTGTATGCAGAGCGTTGCTGATTATGTGTATTTGATTAAGATGTAGCAGGAACTACCTGGTACAATTAATCATCTTTAATCTGCTCAGCGCACACACAACTGTCTGAGAAGGGTGCGTCTGCCTACCACGGGTCATCATGGAACGGCACAGCCAGTGCATCTGGGGGAGGGGGGAGAAGGGCAGCCTGCCCAGCAGTCTCGGAGCCAGGGATTTATTGGTGAGGTTGTCTCAATCACGCATAATTTCCATACGTATCCTGGCAAATCTCTCTTCCCCCCATGCAGCCGCTGGCTCCTAGCAAGGTGTGTGCAGAGAGAACAGGACGGATGCGACCACCATCAGGGTTGTGCAATGAAGGAGCAGGATTACATTTTCTCCTGAGCAGCAGAGACGTGTATCTGACTCACTCCTTCCCTTCGTGTCATCCAGGGATAAGCAGACACACACAAATTTGTCAGGCTTCCCGGAGCCGCTGCCAGTCAGGTGAGAGGGAGGAGGCTGCAGCAGGACATCCCTGCGAATGTGCAGCGGTGCTTCATTTTTACCTTAAAAAGGCAAAAATACCGGGCACTTCAGCAAAAGCACAAACCCCAGTCTGCGCAGTGATCCGTGTGAAAATCAGCTGTGTAAAATCTGGTGTTTTCACATGTGGTTGTCCTTTCCCAGGAGATGGGGGGAGATGCAAAAAGCAATGGGTTTTTTCCTCCTGCTGGTGCAGCTGCAGCAGTGACTCAAGCGCAGCCACCGCCCCGATGGCAGCAGCCAACTGCAGCGGGGCAGTTTGTCCGTGGCGGCGTGGAAGGTTTCATGCATAACCATGATATGTTTTTACTCTTTTTTTTTTTTTTTCTCTTGTGTTGTTTGGTTTTAAAGACTTTTTAAATTATTATTATTTTTCTTTCTGTCTTGGATCATTCTGGATGCACTGAACTCCTCTGCCCGCCGTGGCAGCGGAGGCGAGGAACGGAGAGAACCTGCTGCTGGGTGGCAGCGGTTCTGACCCCCCGGCTTGCGAGGGCAATGCCTGGGTGAGGGCTTTCCCGTGCTGGACCGAGGGCTGGCACCTCGTGGCAACTTGTCATTGATGTCAAGGAAATGCTGTATGAGGGGTCTGTTTAAATGCCACGTTTCAAGTATTCTTTTCCACAAAAGCTAAATATCTCTTGAAATCACAAAGAGCTCGGTTCACAATTTGTGGACTCTCAAGTGGAAAAAAATCTCCCAAACCTGACATCAGAATCTATAATTATGTCTTTAGCTTCTTAAAGCCAGGATGTGGGAGGCTGAGCATCGTTTCTGGAGATGCTGTAAGATAAGGTACATGGCTCTCACTGTCCACCTCTGCAAAGAGGTTTTGCAGTGGCGTGTCTCAGGGACATCAGAAATGGGGAATCCTTCAGAAGCGTTGAGCTTGGCTTGCGCAGTTAATTGGGTAGACTAGCTACAATTATCGAGATAATTTCAAGAAACAAAACTAATGCTCTCAGACCGCAGCCAGAGGTGTGGATGGGGTGAAGGAGCGGACTTTCCTCGCGATGCGCAGCCCGCGCGTGGCGGTGGCCGGGAGGATCCAGCTCCTCCTGGCGCCAAGGACCTGGCGGTGGGGGGAGGGCAAGGGGGGCTGGTTAGGCGGGACCCCCTGGAGGATGATGAGGTGTGACAGCGGCCACCCCAGAAGGTGGGTGCTGCTGTGGGAGAAGGTGGCTCATTCCTGGGTGATAGGCAGGGTGTGAGTATGTACAGAAAGTGCCCTAGAGCCTTGCTGGAGGGTCTCTTGGTTTGCTCCCACCTTCAGAAAAAGTGGTATGGGCATGCCAAAGGGGGAAGGCAAGAAGGATTTCTAGATTTGGGAAAACATGACTTGTGAGGAACCAGGACTGTGTAGCCTGGAAATTGAGGATGGAGGAAAGGAAGAGGAAGGAAAATGTCACGTGTGTGCTGAGAGCGAAGTGTTTGCTGAGGATGTAAGGAGAAGGACCTGCTCAGCAGAGCCCAGGAGGTTCAGGTCATACACAGTAGGGAGCTTTTTGGCTCTAAAATCATTTCCCTGATGAGCAGTAAAATTAATGATTCAGTGACAGTGACAGATGGCAGTTAGTGTAAGGATCGTATTGAAACTGGGGAGTTTCCACCCGCCTTACATGCACCTGAGACTTCATTTGGCATCAGATTTCTTTAAGCGGGATTGCTCCATGTTAAAGTTTGGGAAGACGATTATTGTGTCTTTTAAATAAGAACTTTCATTTGGAGGTGAAAGCGAAAGTGACCTTCCAAAGAGGAAGGAACAAAAAGAATCTACCAATGTTGCTAATAATGGAAAGTCCTGCAGGGGAAGGATCTCCGTGTATTCTTCAATTTGCATGAATGGCTGAGTCTGTGGATGAGAATTTTCTTCGCTAATGAAGCAGGTGACATGCTAATCAAGGCAATGCAAATAACTGCTCTGAAAGCACAGCCGTGGTTCTGCGGCTCCAAGACCGCCACAATAGCAAATTCAAGCCTCGTCCTCAATTTTGCAGCAAATTGGCAGAGGGCAGGACAAAGGAGCCGGGATTGCAGTCTCCGTGCTCACGGCGGGGACTCGCGATGGGGCGCGTGTGACAGATACCTCGTTACATAATGGGGTCTTGATTGATACCGTGTCGGGAAAGTCATAATATAGCTCCATATAACAATTCAACTTGTCTCCCAGAATGGGAAATGCTCCTACACACATGCTTAATAGGGTTTTTTAAATTGCCCATTGTATTTCTGAACAAGAGAAACTTATTTGGAGTACTTTCCCTTTTACGTTTCCAACATAAACATCTGAAGACATTGCCATGTGTGTTCTTCACCCTCCTGCAGACCCACTTGCCAGGCAGCTCTGCGATCGCCCAAAGGGGATTAAAGGGATGCTCGTGAAAAGCATCCAAAGTAAGTACTGCATCACGTAGCTGCTGCAACACGGGACACGAAAGGGGCCGTAAGCCTACCGATGACTGATTTGGGTGGCTCTTTGTTTTCATTGGAGACTACCTGGCTTTGAGCTGGCGTGACCAGGTTCTCACACACCGCGATGGATTTTGGGGCCTGAACTGTGAATTTCCTGGCCCTGAACAGTGTAGAGTGTAACTTTACATTTAGCATGGTGCATTTGCTTTTACAAACAGGCAAGATCCACATTGCTAATCTTTGAACTTTGAACAAGATGTTGATATTTGGAGTAAAATCAGTACAAATACTCCACCTGTGAGAAACCGGCTTTTTAACTGAGGCATAAGGAATAATTTCTGGAGAGATGCTGTACTTCTGCGTCCAATTTTTTATTTACTACCTTTCAAACCTTATTTCAGACTAAACATGTTAATGAGATGAATGTCAAAACCACCCACAAGTAAACTGAGTTGTCCCATCCAGTAGGCTAATGTTGATTTGTTTTTAGTAACTAGCAAGGATGCTGGAAAACCCCTATAAAGATTTCATTTTTAACAAAAAGTACCAAAAACTCCACCAGTTTTGCATCACAAAGTAGTGGTTAAAGTAAAGATTTGAGTAAAGCAGCATGTCTGTGGTTTTTGTGGGTGGATGCATCTCGGAATGACTATCAATCTGTCAGAGGGGAGATCTGCATGTCATCTCTGCATATGACAAGCAAAATCTGCAGTGACAAATATCTTTCCAGTACTCGGCTGCATTGTGAGCCTCATACCACTCCTGCCATCCATAATAGTGAAGTCTTGTCAGCACGTAGTGTATGAACCCACCTTTCTTTTTTTTTTTAACTGAGACAAACTGAGGAAGGAAAGATAAATATGGAGCAGTACTCTATAAAGATGCCATCAAACACCACTGCCAATGTGCTTAGTCACATAGAAATTCAGCTCTGATACGCGCACGGGAGATGCCATGCCAAATACTTGTATTAGTCCAGCTAGCCCATTTCTGGCATGTGCTTATTAGTTTTTGCGATGCTTCTCTGCTGCAGTTACATGCGTGAGTGGGATGGTTGGAAATGAAATTACGTAAGGCTGGAGGGGGAAAAAAAGAGAAAAACTCTTGACCGAATGAAAGTAACTCTAGGGATGTCTGAATATGGATGCAACTGGAATTGCACGTAGAAAAATTTGCAGAAAGAAAACAGAAAATGCCAGTTGATTTAGACCTTAACTGCTGGTAGGAAAACGCACAAAACCTGCAGTGCTTTTGCTGAATGCGATGAGGCTGTAGGGACGGAGCGTGCTCCCTGGTCCCCCGGCTGCCCGAAGCCGTTCTGCAGCTCGGCTCCACTGGCAGCTGGAGCCTCATCTCCCCCCACCCAGGTCTCCATGGGAAAAATGGAAGTGGTTTGAGCCAGTGAAACATGGGAAAAAGTCTGAAATTTTGAAAATAATCATGAGATGGGAAAACCACCTTGTGCCTAGCCAAAGTCATGATCCCAGGATGCATTTATGGTCTGTGTGAAAACAAGTTGACAGCTGGATAAATTGCCTCGAGGCAGGTGCTTCCCCAGGAGCACCATGGAGCAGGAGCAGCCAGACCCATTTCAAGTCAGCCTTTCCCTCCAGAAGAGCCATCATCCTTCAGATCCATCTCCCAGCTTCCTTGCCCATTAGTCCTCCTCAGCTGACTGTTCTCACCCTGACACTCAGTTCGTTTTTGTCTTTTTTTGTCCCTGTCTCTCTGTTGTCTCATTTCAGGAATGACTGCAGCTCTCGCTTGCCCAGAGCCCTTCCACTGCCTGGAAATGGTACCCGGTCCTAAGGGAAAGGGCAGAAGCGAAGCCTGTTCCTGGGGCTTGCTGAGGCAATGGGTTTGTTTTCACTTTCCTTTTCTAGCGCTAAGTAAATACACAGAGCACCGAATCTGAAGGCAGCGAGGAGTGGAATTGCGTATCTGTTCCATGTGTTTCAATATGACTCTTAAAATAGTGGAGATGCTATGTTATGATTTCCATTTTGTGTGTGTCCATAATACAATACTGCTTTTACGCAACAGAGATGGAAACACAATCTGTTAAGTCTGTAAGAAACTTTTACTTACGAATGATGGGAGCAAACAACGTGTACAATTAAATTACAGAAAAAAAAATATATCCCCTCAATGTCAGCGTACCTGAAAGTAGTTGAAAATTGCAGTTTGCCTATGTTTACACACCATGGGAGTTCTCACATCAATTTAAATCACAGGATGATTCATTCATTCTTCATAAACCAAAGAACCATTAGTAGCACGACTGCCTGCGGGATCCAAATCACAGAATAACTCCCAGCGGTTCCCGTGTCCAGCCCCATAACTGGTGGGTAAACTGCCCCACATTTTCAAGAAGAACATCTCCCCGTGACGGTAAATGTGGTGTAGACCTTTGCAGTGTGTCCCAGTGACTAACTGCCTTTACTGGTAATGTACTTCTTGCCTTTAGTCTGAATTTTTGCAACCATTGAATCTTACTCAAGTACGAAAGGTCACCTCAATGGCTGGGAGATTTTTGCAGAGACCAGTCTGGATTGTACCCGCTTAGGTCTGGAGCTGGCAAGAGCATTCAGCTACCTAGACCTGAAATGCTTGGAAATCCAGGCTGACCCTGAAGAAACCCCCAAACCTATGGCTGCTCCGTGTCTGGAAGAAGACAGGACTAGAGCTACGGAAAACCTCAGACGGGCAGGGCTAGACAAGCGGGATGAGTCGTTGGCAGGGAAGTGCTGCTGATGGGCTCATCCTGAACGTGTTCCCAGACATCCCGCTCTGCTACGTCACGGAGCTTTTCTCACGAAGGTGTGCGCCTGTGGTTGGCAATGAGAGCTTGCTCTATTTTTTCCCCTAAAATTAGGAAGTGGGAGGAACAGAAGGAAACGGTGACCTCCAAAACCTGTTCGATGTAAATGTTGGGAAGAGCGATGGAAATGCAGGTTCCTGGCAGTGCCTTTGATGTCAGTGCCATCACGGCCGCTCCCAAGTTTCTTCATGGCTCCGAGAAGGTTTTCTGCACAGAGCCAGCAGCACTGGTGGTGGTGCAGAGGACACCTGGGATGGATGGCCCTGAAGGAGGGGGACCTAGCTTGCAGCACCCCAGACAGAACAGCCCGTTTTTAAGGGAATGCTCAACAACTAACGAGTCGTTGTCAACACTACCGGTGGGAAATCGCCACTGGGGCTTTCTCCTGCGGTGCCCTGCCACTGAGGGGCAGAGGGCAGATGCTGCTGCACTGGGGCAGCTCTCCGCTTGGCCGGGGAGGTTTGGTGTGCTCCAGCCTGAAGGCTCAAACCCAGCGGGGACTGGATGAGCTCCAGGCACGAACTGAGAGCAAGTATTATGGGAAATGCTGACGTGCCTGGGGAGTCTGAGCAGGTGAGGACCAAGCTGAGTGGCGATTCATGTCAGACAGTTCATGCTGACTCAGACCACGCGGCCGTGTCCCCTAGAGCCTTCCCTGACAGTCACCAGCCAAAAAGGTGCTACTAAGTCTGCTTTCCTTGTCCAGATCCATAATAATCCCTCCAGCTCCTAAATGCCTGTTTATTGCCATCCTTGGGACAGCTGAAGTTTGACGTCTTGCATGTGTCCAAGCGCTCACCCCCTCACCTGTGTGATCTGAGCCAGTGCGCATTTTCAGAGCTGGGATGGGGTCAGACCCGTTTAAAACGTGGAGGTACCCAGTGGAGCAGGGAGTGGGGCCGGGCACTAGAAATGTTAATGGTTCAGGCCCAAACCTTGCTTCTGGCGATGCCTGCCTTCCCAATAACCATTTCCACAACCAGAGCAGGGAGGGTGCCACCGCCTCTTCTTAAAACTGTTCTGCTTTGCATCTGGTAGCTTTTATTGGACTGAAGGGAGTGACGATAGCACTCCAGGAAGCAGACCTGCATGCAGTTGCTGTTTTAGTGAATATTGAATAAAAATACCTCCCTGTTGCCTGGAGCAGGCATGGACAGAAGGGCTGCTGTGCCCCAGAGCAGTGTGCTGCCTGATGTCTCACCTGGGGAACAGGCGAGTGTCACAGGGTTCAAAGGAGTACACATACAAGGAGGAATGAAGGAGCTCCTGTCTCAAGGCTACCTTGCCAGTTAGAGCTTTTACCTGGAAAAACTAGATTAAAATCTTCCCTGGGCATGAAAGGGCATTGCTCCCAGTTCCCACTTTGGGAGTGCTGTGTGGCTCTTCCACGTGGCTGCCCAGCGTGTACTGCGGTTTGCTTCCCACCTCACCCCTGGGCAGAGCTCCCAGTTCTGAACGCGGCGTGGGGAAAAGCAGCTCAGAGCACGTCACCTGCTGACCAGGGGCTACACCTCTCTGCCAGCTCCTGCCGGAGGCTCTCCTACCTCCCTGCCTCCCGTACATAGCCCCATTCTCTCCCCGTTGCCTCTCTAGGAACCAAGACCCCAAACTCGGGGCTTGAGCTGGTGCCTACAAAGTAAGAACTGAAACACTTAGATTTTTGTTTTTTTCAGACCTTTTGTGAGTCTAGTCCCTAGCCTTTCTGTGGGTCTAGTACTCAGTCTGATAGGAGAGCAGGGGAAAGTCTTGCTCCCCACCCACATCCTCACCCTAATTCTGAGCAATCGAAACTCTGAAGCAAAAGGGAAGATTACGTGCTTGTAAAATACCTACAGTCCTACCCCCTAACCTCTCTCTCAGCTTCTGTCTTTGGGAGAGCAGGGTTATCTCAGCCTATGCCAGAAGCAAATTCTATATGCTGGAAGAATAATGAGGCAGAATGTTAAATTTTCCTGAACCAAAAAAACAGAGGTGGTGCATGAAGTTGTGCAAGAGCAAGCTGGGCAAACAGAATGAATCAGAGGGACCAGTGACAACATGGAGGAGGAAAGCCCTTCTGGCAGGCAGCCAGGATGAGGCAGAGCTCCTACTGCATGCGTTCCTGCAGCATCCTGCCCACCCAGCCTGACAAACCCTTTCAGTCAATAATGAATAACAGTGTGAAGCTGGCGATCCACGTCCTTCATCTGGTGTTTCAGCCGTCTCATTTGGAGTGACTATTAAACGTGCTGTCTGAAAGTGAATTGCTGTTAAATTCAGAGTTACCACGTTTTGGCTTGCATGGCGTAGACCTGTGATTCAAGTCTATCACACACGAATAGGAAGTATGCATGATGAATAACCATGTATTAACAGACGAGAAATGTAAGGTTGCCACCTCCAGAAAGGAAAAGCACCTGGTTTCAGTTCTAAATGCCCTGGAGTGCACAGCTCAGCTGCTAATCGGTGCTGACGGCAGGAGCAGGTATGGCCCCTTCACTGCTACCCCCGTGCACGAGCCGTCGCAGTCACCTTCTCCGGTTGCAGGTTAAATTCAGCTGCCTCTCCCTGCTGAGTCGGTTACGCTGTGCACAGCTGCTGACCTGGCTCTTAACCTTCATATATCATGTTTATGGTAACTATGGGATGACTGATGTCTGTAAATTATTGTACTTGCATTACATTCAATCGTTACTATACCTTTTTGGGGGACGAACTTAATTTTTAACTCGTGATTGAGACAGAACTGATATAAACCATTAACCCATTAATCCTGCCTAAATTAATATACTGCAGTCTTTTAACTGATAAGCGTGCATAAGCCTTCTGGGATGGGTTATGAAAGGAAAGGGCCTTTTCTGCTCTGCTCTTGCGATTAGCATGCCAGGCCTGGCTTTGCGGGGCTGCGAGGCTGTAACGTGCCGCTGGGCTGTCCCTCTGCAGCAGCGGTGACCGTAAAGGTTAAGCCTGCCACAGACTATTGTACCCAGCGGCACTGCTTGGCTGGTCTTTGCAGTCTAATTGCCACTGACCCCGTGACAGTGAGGTAATGTCTCTGACTCCTGGGTCAGATAAATACTGCTCATTTTATAACCACCAGACACGTTACTGAAAAACAGATAGGAAACAACCAAAAGTCCCATGATAGCTAGAATATAAACTCTACGACAGCTGCCAGGACCATCCTTCACGCGAATGCTCAGGGCTTTTTCTCCTAACACCCACTTAGAGTCGCAACCCTTGCCCAGCCTCTGGCTGGGGATGCTTCTCCTCTAGCCTTCGCCTCAGGTGCCCTCACCAAAACTAGAAGGGAAACATAGGAAATGGCCAGGAAATTGCGTGACTGGAAGGGTGCGATCAGTAAGAAACAACATGGTTGAAGACTTGTGCTCAAACGGATTTCTGAGCCCCTGCCAACAGAACAACCAGGATGGGAATTTAAGCAAAGAGCTGTGCCAGGGACCGACAACCAGCCACCCTCACGCAAGTCCAAGGGAGCTGGCAAAGCATCTCTGAAACACTGCCGGTTCGGTGCTGGCCTTAACAAGCTGCGGGGTGTAGTCCTGCCGGCGTGGCCACGCTTTCAGCCCAAAGTCCTCGTTCCCACCTCCCTCCCTCTGCCCTGTTTTAGCTCCGTAATGACCAGAGCCTTTGAAGATAAATGCCCGAGCGACGCCAGAATGATGATGAGGACTTTGCACCCCTCCTGAGGGCAGGCACAGCACCAGTGGGACGCAGGCGAGGATGAGCATGGGTGCAAGACGGAGCCGCACAGGACAGTGATGCCCTCACACCAAATCCACCCCCCTACCACTGAACTCCTCTGCCGAGCCAGCCTCTGCCTCCCCTTTTGGAAAGAGGCCACACCGCTCCCAGAGAGCCAGGCAGGGGGAATTGCACGGAAAGCTAGAAGTTGTTTTTCTGGACTAGCAAAACAGCCTTTCTCGCCACTGCCTCCGGAGCCGCAAACAGCCGCCAGCACCGTTCTGCAGCCTCGGCACTGGGAAAACCAGGGTTAAGATGATGGAAAGACACAGAATCTATGCATGGGTTTACAGTCTGAAACCAGAACCTCTGCAGAAAAAAACCAAATATTTACAGAAATTAACCCAGAATGGCATAAATAACCATACCCTTTTCATTGATACATTCTTATTTTATATAAAATAAACCCAGAGCTGCTAGCTGGTTTTGCTGCTATTCAGATCTTTGCCCATCTGCTCTGCTGTACCTTTGATCTAAAAAAGTTGGGGAGTTTTTATTAAGCCCTTGAAAGACACTGAGATGAAAAATATTTTTCCTGTTCCTTACCTGATATTTATAATAATTTTGGCTTTTTAAGTCTTTAATTTAAATTGTTAATCTTAAAGTGTTTATCTTACCTTGATAGGCTGTCCCCTAACTGTACACTGTGACATCCCACACAAAATTCAAATGCTGCAGGATGATTTTTTTCTTTCCCTCATGTTAGTTTTCAGGTCACATTTTAAATTAACTTTTTTTCCCCACTCTGGCCATGACTCAGCAGTGTCAATTTGCATTGGTCTGGCACTTTGCATACAAGCTGCGCAGAAGCTATTTAAATACGAAATGGTCAGGTATCTTGTAGACCTTTGACCTTCCCCTCCATTCCTGTACTACCAACTTCTTTTCCACACTTGTTTTGGTGGGAAGGGAGATTCCTGGCTTGGGATCTTACGGGCTTTGGCCATGTTTCTCCACATAACCATTGCTTCTCTGTACCAGCACTGCTGGTATTTAGATTTGCTGTGTCTTGCACTATCGCAAAAGTTTCCTGCTCCATGCGAAGACGCACAACTGATCCGCTTTTTGTGGAGTTAGTAGACTTTAATAGTTTGTCTTCTTTAGGTGCCAACAGCTCTAGAGAAGGACTTTCATATTCTTGTACATCAAGGCTGTTTGCTCTGGTTGTCTAGCACTGTTCACCATTAGTCACTGCGGGCTGGGAAGGTGCCGGGGTACCCACAAAGGGGCTGGTGCCGAACTTCAGGGTGAGTTTGAGCAAAGCTGTGCCAGTTCTGCCTGCCTTCCTTGCAGGTAAGCCACTACTGCAGGAGCTGCCAATTCTAGTCCCAGAAAATACACGTGCTATAAAAAGTGGCTATCAAATAGAAGAACCTGTACAATTAAACCAAAATGCATTTGGAAGTGGCTGGTACTTGCAGTGAACATTTGCTCAAACACTTTAAAAGAAAGCCTTAAAATAAATAGCTTCACGTAGCACTGAACTTGCTTTTTCACATTAGGTATCTACCTTGCAAAACCTCTGCAAAAGTAGCTTTCTTAAGCGTCACTTTTAAATGCTACAGTAGTAGGGAAAAGAATCAAAATAAACTTAGCTCCACCAGCTTTATTTACTATTTACTTCTGCATTCATTTATTAATGAGGCAGGGAGTTAGGTATAGCCCAATGCAATGCTGTGCAGCAAATCCAGAGACTGCACCCTGGCCCCCCTGCAAAAAAAAAAAAAAAAAAAAAGGTCCTAACGCATGGAGGGGCCACCTGGGATGCAAGGAGGAGCTCCCGGCCCAGAACCCTCAGAGCTCTTCATGTATCCATCTGGCACTGGACAGTTGCCTGCCCTGGCAAACCCAAGCTTTAACCCACTGATGGTGACTTTGCAAGGGAAAGGCAGTGGCAATCTCCAAAACCCCTGATGTCCCAGTCATGAAAATACAGCAGAAATTTTTTTCCCTCTTGATTTGGCACAACCTGTATGTTTGACTTAAAAAATGACTGTGCCGGGTTTTTTGGTTTTTTGGGTTTTTTTTCCACTTGGTTCTTGTTAACGATCATTGCCTTTTCCCTTATTACTGGAACAAACATGAACACATTTGAATGACATTACATACTGTTTTGAAGACAGATAATGTCAAACGCTTTTGCTGTGCACTGTCGGTGTTAAAGAAGGTTTACATAAGGCACCAGTTATATATTAAGCATATTTTATTTAAGAGATAGGGCAACATTATTTTTGCAGGATTATATGGGGGAAATACAATACCTGCAGCAGATTAGCTGAATTAAAAACCCTGAAAGGTTTCTTTCTTAAAGGAAGCAAGACATTGATTGAGCAATGGTGCTAAATTACCAATTTCTGCTGAACCAAGCTAATGCATCAACTGGGGGCAGAAGAAGCATTTACAGCCAGCCCGGGTTGCCACTAATGGACACTGGCACATCAGACATGACATTGTAGCCATAAATCTCCCACTAGGTTCCAGCTATATAAGCCCTACCAGCAATGACAGGACTCAGTCAGGAAGAAGCACATCATCTTTGCAAGCCTGAGTCAAGCGGATCAGTTAAGACTCCCAAGTAAATGCAGTTCTGCACTGCTAAATAATAAACTGCAAGAGAACAGCCTGAGAAAGTCCTTGTCATGAATAAGTTAAAAACTTTCAAGTACAATATTGACTATGGAATATTTAAAAAGCTGGAATATGTTTCTGCAAAGTGAAGTTCTAACTGAACTTTTTTTTTTTATTATTGTGAAAAGTAAAACCTAATGTAATTACAGGGATAACATTTGAATATTATGCAAGTGCATGCTTAGGCCTTTTGGAAAGAACAAGGTCTCACATGTTCTTCTATTTTAAATGCCTGCTGCACCTCCCGAAATCTCCGGGGAATGCGCTTAGCAAAAGGTGAGCTCAACATTTCCAAAATAACACACTCCACACGACTGTACTCGAAAATTAAAGCTGTGCCGACGTTCAGCACAATGTACACATTCACAGGTGGTTACTCGGGAGCCGGGGTCGGTTTGGCGCAGCTGCGATGTAACATTTCCTCCTCTTCGTGCTGTCAATGAGACAATTCCATGGTTTAACTTGCAAAACTCTGAAGATGCTGCATTTCTGTTTTATCTTAAAATGAGCGCTAAAAGCTGGGCTAACACAAATGCCTGCAGCGGGCTGACGAAGTGGCCAGCAGCATGAGGCAGTGGCTCCCTGCGGGGCTGCTGCGCTGGCGCGTTCCCCCTCTCCAGCACACCCCAGCCTGCTAACCAGAGGTCACCTGTGACCTGCTTGCGATGCTTTGCTACGCGGGCTAACCACATCCTGGCACACAAATGTTGCTTCATGAACAGCCCGCACACAGGCTCCTGGGCACTGCCGAGTCCTGTCCAGATGCTTTACTTTGGGGTTGGGTTTTTTGTATTCCCTCCTCTTTTCGCTGCCCCTGGCCCCAGAAACCCAGTCCAGCAGCAGCCCGGACCCGGACGCCGGCCCTCGGGGCCCCAGCAGCCCGGACCTTGGCCCTCGGGGCCCCATAGGCCCGGACCTTGGCCCCATGAGCCCGGACCGCAGCCCCAGCAGCCTGGACCGGGCCCCGGTGGGCGCGGGCCCGGCAGCCGAGGAGGGAAGGGCGGAGAGCTGCGGCCCCCGGCACCCCCGCACCGGCCTTGCCAGCGCCGGCCGCCCCCGGGGCGGGGGAACGGGGCTGGAAAACCCCGCGGCGGCGGCGGCTGCCAGCCGCCATCGGGGGCGGGGAGCGGCAGGAAGGCCGGCGGACACGGGCAGACTGCGGCCCTGCCCGCGGGGGAGGCCCTGGCTGCCGGCCCGCCAGCGACACGCCTTGGCCGCCCGCCCGGCCCCGTGCGGCTCACCCCCGCGCCGGGACAGGGACGGGGACGGGAGGGCGGCGCTTCGCCCGCGGCTGCCGCTGCTCCCCGGCGGGGGTCGGCGGCCGCGCTCACGTTCCGCTCCGCATGGCCGGGGCCGGCCCGCCGCTCCGCCCCGCCCCGCCCCACACGCGGCCCGGCCCGCTGGGGGCGCCCGGCCCCGCCGCCATCCCCTCAGGGGCCGGGGCGCGGGTAGCGGCGGCCGCGGCTGCGCGGGCCTGGCCCAGCTGTGTGGCGTGGGCGCGTTGGGCCTCCTGAAACCATTTAAAGCCCTCATTACAGGCCGCACATGGCGCGTACGGGCCCGAGCCGAGCTGCCTGCCCGCCCGCCCGGGGGTCCCAGGCGGCTGGGAAGGACTTGCCTCATCCTCCTGCGCTGCTTTTTGCAGAAACGCGTGAATTTGGCACCTGGAGGGATGGCAGATGGCAGGGGCCTGGCAGCATTCCCCCCAGTACAATGGCATCCTGCTCTGGAAACTCTGGGAAATGGGGTAAAATGGGTGTTATGTCCTTCACACCTACACGTGTGTGTGTAAGGCTCCTCCACGCTGCTTCACCTGCCCGTGGGAAGCTATGGGTGCATGCCAAGGATCACTTGGCTGTCCCTTCAAAATGGGTCCTGGGATGCTTAGGAAACCTCCACTAGACTTCCCTCGCTTGTCTGCTCCGCCTAGGTGTCCTCCCGCATCGTGTCCCCACATCCATGGCTCTTGCGGTCTTTTGTCTTTTCCACTGCATACAGCAGCTGGCACAGCGAAGCCCCCAACAATTAATGCGCAGACATGTAACACTCCCGAAAGGCCTCTTCTGTGGCTGCAAAATCTGGGACTGAAAAGTTGCCTGTGCAAAATTAGTTTCGCTTATCATTGGGCATGAATTGGCAGCCTTAGTAGATAGTCACCTCCTGCTTTTTTCCACAGAAGCCCTGTCTCACTGGGTGAGGGAGTGGATGGTATTTGCTTAATGAACAGTTACTCAGTGTTCTGCTTTACCTTTGTTACTCAGCATGTGGCTTGAAGCCTTAAAAGCCCCACATGCCTCAAGCCCAGCTCTGGGGCACAGTGAGCCATGCTCTCCTGGCCTTCTGCACGGTGCGTACGGGTGCTTGTGGCTCAGCAGCACCAGGAGCTGACGGCAAGTGGTGATGGAGCGAATGGACAATGCTGCTGCACCATCATGCCTGTCGACAGAGGCAGGATGGCTTGCCAGGAGGTTTTGTGGATGCTTGCAGATGATGGAGGAGCGGTGAGAGTTGGAAGCCTTTGGATCTGGTCCAGGCTCTGAAAGGGAACTGCCAGACATTGGGCCTGGGTACACTGGAAGTCTGTCCTTCAAACTGTTCCTCTGCTTTCCCTGCTCGTGGCTGCTGGTGCTAACATCCTTGCCTGGCCACTCCCAATCTCCTTTCCAGCCCTGCCACTCCCTACTAGTTTCTGAAAAATGAGTTTGTGGAAAAATGAACAGCAGTTTCTTGAAGACAAGTCCAAATTTTGTGCTCCTGGCTCTCAAACGGGGCAGCTTCCACCCTCAAAGGTCACTGAGAACACAAGGATGTTAAATGTCCTATCTTTGGTCCAGGTTCCTGGTCCAAGCCCAGACCATCTGCAGTTGCAGAGGAGACCCTGCTGGGCCTCACGTAGATGAAATCTTTTGGGGAATTCAGCTGGGAGCATCTAGCAAACATCTACTGAGATAGTGCACAAGCTGCAGCTTCTCAGGAGCGTACGTTGTCCACAGGTTGATTCCTTCATCATTAAGATGGCAAAGCTCACCCTTCCCTCCACTGCTGGATTTTTGGCTGCAGTCCCAAGGCATGGTGGCATTAGATGTTCTCACAAAAAAAACGTTTTTAGAATTATTTTAGCATGGATACAAGATCCCTGCCCCCTGCTTCCCTGTTTGAAAGAACCAGTGAAGCTTTTCAAAATTATGACCAATTTAAAACAGGGGGTTTATGGTGGAAAGTGTTGGACAACCTTTGTGACAGGCGTACCAGTCCTGTCTGGAATATTCATGGAAGTAATAAGAGCAGGGCGGCGTTCTAAAGATGTGTGTGGGTTATTGAGATAAATGTCTGGAAGGAAAGTTCAATTGTGGTGCTTTCGGTGGCCTAAGAAATCTTTATGACAGACACCGTCCAAGAGACAGCACGCGTGACAGCAAGCAGCCAGTCCAGAGTCCACCAGCGAACGCTTCTGCTGACATGAGCTCTGCCTGTGTCTGTGTGCTCGCCAAGCAACTCCGGGCTGGGACCAGGCAAATGTTACAGAGCAGACCAAGCTGCAGAGTTGCATTTTGATAAAATAGGTAGCTAAAAGAGGAGCAAGAGGGGCAGCTGTCCCAGCTAGGAAAGTAGCAACGTTCTGTCTACTCTTTGGTCATGGGTGTATTCATAGGAGGGAGGAAGGGAAAGGTGGCTGGAGGCAGAATGACACTGAAGTGCTCAACTTTGTGAAATCTGCAGTCTGTCCTTGTGGCTTCACAAGACCCAAACTCATGAGAGTGGCAGTCTCCAAGGTTTGCAAGAAACAAGGTTACCTTGGTTCCACAGTTCACTCACCTCCTTGTCAGAAACAAACAAAAAAAGTATTTCATAAGAAACATGGTGCATTTGTTTAAAGCTGAGGGCTCATAATCTGCTGAAAATTGTCTTTGAGTAACCCCGCCAAACTGAAAAATGGCTTTAATTAATCTTGGGTCTAACTACTTAATTACAACAGTGAATTATGTGGAGTTGAACATGTGTAAGAGCCAAACTGTGTAGAATTTTAGAGAAAGTATTAACTTAAATTTCAGGGCCTAAATGTGACTAGAGGCATATAAGTAAGGGAGGACACTGAGAGGCCTTTGCTGGGTTGTGCAGGTGCAGAGGTTGCGGCGGAGCAGCAGTCCCCGGCACGTCTGGCTGTGCTAACCGGTGAGAGGTGCCTGTGCTGACGGCAGCTTCTATTGGCGAGCGCTGTGTGTTTGCTGAAGGTCTTTCTCGCAAAGCCATGGTAACAGCAGCGTGTTCCGTGTCTCCCTGGGAGATGAGGCACCCGCAGAGGCCTTTGAGCTTCATGGGAAGGGATGGATGCCTTCAGACTGCTGCCTGCAACCTCTCAGCATCAGTGGAAGCAGTCAGTGTGCCAGGGGAAATTGTTCATAGTGAGATACCACCCCACAGTAAGCCTTGGACTTAGTATTCCCAGTATTCTGCTAAAACTCCTACTTAAATATACTGTGGATGTAAATTTGCGTTTCTGTCAATGATTTATGTGCTTGGGTTGGCTGTCAGCTGCTGCTGTGCAGCAACTCCCTGCACCTGGGCAGGAACCTAAGAGATGCTGCTGCAGGTCAGCCCCAGGTTGACCTGGAGGTCCATCAAGCAGGTCTGCAAATATATTGGAGTCAGAATGTGATGGAGGAGATAAATCTTTATACAACCATATGTTTTCATATAACAAGATACAGCCACCTTTTCTCTGTGTCCAGCTATGATGAATGTTCTTGTTTGGGTAAAGTGCCCTTCAAAAGTCTGTCTTGTAGCGAGTATCACATGTTTGATTAAAAATTGCATTCTCTTTCTTATGAGCGTGGCTCGCATAGCAAAATAAATCTGACAGACAATTGGCTTGCTAATAAGTACAATTAAGCAGTATGGGGGCTTAGTTTTTTCAGAGTTTATTGGTAAAATTACAGAATATTTTATGAAGCTCGTTTCATGGTAATGAAATGATTGATAGTTTTGTAGAGGAATGCCATGGAAATCCTTCTTTTGTTTCCTGGCTCAGAAGATGTATGCCTTTTTTCAGTGTGAAGGAATTAATTTGGCTCCTCTTTGTTATCTACAAATACTTATTTTATGAACCCTTCACCCCAGGGACCTCTGCGTGGTGGTCCCACTTGAAAAACCTCACCAGTGGGTCAGATGAAGTATACATCAAAGCCAGTCAAAATACAGCTGTTTGTTAATAATGCAGTGAGAAATCAGTCATGATCAAAGAAAAACTATCCATCTTGCTTGACCTCTGGAGTCTGAAAATGCTGTAGCCCCATACTTGCATTGTCCACAGCACCATGGGGAAGTTGTGGGACATGTTGCAATTCCACAAAAAATGTTTTCTTTGATTTCTGCATGGCTGGTACTCCACTCATCAGGAATAGGGATCAGGACTTGACATGAGCCCTGTCCGGCCATCCTCAGAGCACTATGGATTGATGGACTTCTACAGGGACTCTAGCAAGCTATATTTAGGGCATGATTTCCATTAAATGGAAATATTTGCTGGAAATACAGCACTTGTATATTAATTTGGAGATAATTTTGAAGAGACAGGGAACCTGTAAGGTGGTGTACTGTCATTTCTGCACAGAAGTGGAGAAATAGGAGTAACTGGTGAAATAAAGCATAGACCACCACCCTGCTAGAATGTTCTGTAAAGTAAGCTGTGAACTAATGGAATGAGTCCGGACAAGGGCGACAAGCAAGAAAGAAGGACGGTTTGCAGGTCATGGATTCATCAGAGGGCACAGCACAGAGACAGCTGTTAGCACAAAACTGCTGCTGGAATGATCAAATCAATATTGACCTATGTGGAAAAAGGGAAATGAGAGCAAGACAACCCTCCTATGAAAGCAAGCAGAGACAGCAGGAGAGAGGAGCAGGCAGCTGGGTGGGTTGGGGTTGGGTTGTTTTTCAGAAAAAGAAAACTTCATCTAGTGAGAATCATAAAAGGCTGTAAAATCAGAGTTAAAACTTGAAAGGCTTTGGTAAATATTAATAAATAAAGACATGCATGCTTTTAAAGACTAAATTAAAGGCTGTCGGTGAGGTTCCGAAGGAAGCCAGTAAGAGCCTTTGCAGCAATTTAAATGGCTTAAGGTCAGGTCTTCAGCAAGCACTTTGCTAAGGGCTCCAAGCTGCGTGGTGACTGCAGCAGTGGTGGGAGCTGGCGCTTCTGCGTTCATTAAGGGCTTGTGCAGCCGTGCCAAGCATCAGCCTGCTGCTCTGAGGAGAGGGCAGTGTCAGCAGTGTGTACATGACACTGAAGACACTCTGCCCACAGCACACCGTGGGATACTTTGGAGAGAAGCTTTCTGCAAGGGGCAATGTGGGAGCAAGAAGAGGCATGAGAGAAGTCAGCAAGCTCAGGAACGGCTGCACGGGGCACCCAGGGCAGAGGGGCCCGTCCGCCAAGGCCAGCGAAAGCAGCTCCTTCAGCCCACCTCTATATATGAAGGTTTTGTCAGTTCCATTTTTGAACTTCGCCCTCTCTCCATAATTTAGCGTTTGCATGATAGCCATTCCTGCTTGTCTTCACCTCAGCATTTATCTAGCAGCAGGCGACGATTATCTCGGGGCAACTCTCTATGCCTTTGACATCCCTTAATTAAACTATGACATTTGCCAAGTATGGAAAAGAAAAATACTGGAGGAAAAAAATCCTCATTGCATTCTCATTAGACCACTGTATGCATGAGACTTTGGGTGCCACATAGGAGAGCGGTACAAAGGATATTTTTAATGAGCTTCAGTAAAGGTGCCCTTGATTTTAGTTTGTCCCTAATTGTATGGGCTTTGATCTTGATTTCTTCATGAGATATTTTACTATGCACTTAGATATCACTGACAGACCTGAACAGTTTTTCTTTGTCCAGTTTCTAAGAGCGGAAAGTTTCCACTGGAAAATGGTTCCGGGGAAAATTTCGGCAAGCAGCATCTTCAGGATCTGGCCTAATAATTGTCTACAAATAGGTTCTGCATCAGGGAAAAAGCATCCTTGAATGATACATAACACATGCACTGGCAGAGATGAAGTCAAATGCTAAATTGACGGACGTGTTTAGTGCTTAGCTGTCACGTGCAGGGTTGAGGAAAGCTTTAGAAATACATGAAAGCAGCTGAGGAATATTGCAATGCTGTGTAGCTGCACAAAAGCAGCTAATGGCTTGAGACTCCTTGGCCAGTTCACTTTCCTTCACATCACATCTCCAGTAAGGCTGGAAGCCTTGTGGAAGTGTATTTCTGCTTTTATCACTTTGCAGTCCTTTGATTCAGAGTTAACACTGGGCCTGCATTAGAAGACCGCTGAAATCTATTTTTCTAATATGAATCATTTAGTGTTTTTCTTATTAGTGGAGCAATCAAATAAGATGCAAACTCAAGGTAATTTTAAAGCTGCTTTTAAATTAATCTTGGCATTTTGCTGCTGGGCATATTCAGAAGCAGGGGCTTCTGAAATCATTGCAAGGATATGGCATGGCTGTAGCAAATAAAGCTGTTCTTCAGGAGAAATCAAGCCCAGAGGTTCTTCTGTTTCCAACCCTCGCTTTATAGTTAAGGTTGCCAGTAATGAAGTAATGCTAGAACTAGACTGAGCTCACTGAGTGAAGCTCACTTCAGAGGGAGCTCAGGCCCTTACTGGTACGCTGCCTTAAATTAATACTTTTTCATTCACCAGCGCCTTAGATTTGAGTTTAGGGGTAGCTGGCACCAAGACAATCCTGGAGAATAATCTGTAGTGTAAGACCAGCCATACTTAGACTGTGAACCTTCAGGTTCAGGATAAAACCTGCTGAGACATCCTTGGTACCCTGCCATGAGCTCCTTTCTCCAGTGCCTTTTCATCTTCCCTTCCATGAATATTAACAACAGTTCTTTCACTGTGAAAAACTGCAATGCTAAAAGACATCCAGATATGCTTCCTCAAGTCCTAGGGGCACACACACACACGCACGCACTCACTCACTCACTCACTCACTCACTCAGCCTGGCTGAGTTCTGTTTTGCAGTCGGGCTGCTCAGTCAGACGCAGGCGGTCTGTTGTTTTGCAATGAAGACATGCCTTCACTTAGCCCATCGACATATAGGACAGTTGAGCAATCGAATATGGCCGTAACTTCTTGCCATTATTAAACGAGGTTGAATTTAATCAACAGCCATGGAGCATACACCATTTACAGAGCTGCACCCGTCAGTGCCAGGTGTTTGGAGGTCACGGGGGGAGGGAATGCCAGCCTGGGCTTCAGGTCTTCCCTGGAGAGAGGTTTACAAACGGCAGGGGGGTAAAATTAATCCTGAAACTTCAGATATTCCCTCGGATAAAGTTCCAGCATAGTGAAAGTTATTTGCAATTCTGCTATTTTGGCATGTGTCTGCAGTTCATTAATCATGACTCAGTGGAAAACCTCATTTTTATTGGTGTGAGTGAGTGCTATTAAGGGGCAGGTCTGCTGCTGAGGGTAACATCCTGCTAGCAAGGTACAGTTCTAACCTTTAGAGATGCTGTGAAAGCAGTTTTGTTGCATTGTCTTCTGGATGTTTATTTGCCTTTTTTTTTTTTTCTGTAGCTATCTGCCAATTACTCCAATTAAATTACTCAGGGAATAAATCACTACCCCATGAAAAGTACCTAATCAAACAGATAAGTTGCATTTCACCCTTGTCTCTCTCACTCCCACACATGACTTTGCATGTGAATCTTTAAGACCTGTATGCCCTATATTTTTTCACTCTAATGCTGCAATTAATCACATTACATAACCAGCCTACTGCTGTTTCTAATTAATTTTTTTTTTTTTTTTTGGGGGGGGGGGTGAGAAAGAACCCTGCATTTAAATACTGTGAAGGGTCTGTCTTGAAATGACAATGCCAGGAAGCCGCGAGGGAAGGCTCCCTCCATCCTCCTCGCACCCTCGTGTGCCAGGAGCTGCAGCGCAGGCCCCGTCTTATGCAACATCCCACGCCGGCATCTGACTCACGCGCACTTACCTCACCGAGGACAGGCTAAAAATAGGGTTTCATTCTTAACTCTGCACAGCCGGGCTCTGCCTCGCTTCCAAGAAGACCCTTGACGGGATTAAAATAGAGCAAGTTCTGTGCTTTGTTTCCTGCCGGAGATGTCTGCACTGCACCCTTACGCTGTTTGTTTATCTGCAGGTTTAGCGCGGCAGGGAGCGGGCTGGACGCTTGCAGGGGCAGACACAATACGGCCCTTCACTCGCATTATTTGCCAACCGATTCCAGACAGGGTGCCACAGGGAGGCAGCGGGGTGGCTGGGCATCAGGAAGCACCGTGGTAGTAGCTGCGTTACAGCAGTTCCCGCAGCTTTGGGAAGGGATGCCGGGCTGGGAGGATGTGAAGTCAGCCCTGCGCTGGGTGGGGGGAGGTTGCTGGTCCCAGTGTAGGGATGCACCAGTGACTGTGGGAACAAGCCTCCCTCCAAACCCCCTCTGCAGCCACAGCTTGGACCCGAGTGCTGCCCTATGTGCCCCTCTCCTTGCCTGGGGGTGCAGACCGTCCCTCTTTCCCCCATCACCCTTGCATCCCTTCCCGGGGAATGTCTGCCTGCGGCACGTGGGGCCGGAGCGAAGGCATCGTGAGGCTCCCAGGTGGCGGTGCAGCAGGGGCACGGGATGGCAGCAGCCAAGGGACACTGTCGGGGCATGGGCTGGGTCGGTGCACCGGGGGTGGCTGCTGCCACCGGCATGGGATGGGGCTGCCACAGCTCATCTTCCCCCAGTACGCGCCGCGATGGCATGTCCTTTCAAGGTGTGCACGTGCATCTCCTCACCATTGCTTTAGCAGCACAACCCCGCTTTGTGAGGCTCTCAGTGTGTCCAGAGCTCCCACACCTGATGCGGGGGGATTACCAAGAGCTCTGCTTTGGGTTTAAAACAAAGCAACTTTCTAGCTGTTGCGGTGGCTGCAGAAGGATTGACAGTCCAGACTAGTGTCTCAAAAGTCAGGGAGCAAGTAAACTTCCAGATGAATTAAAAAACTTTTTAAAAAATGTATTAATTGTTACATCACTCAAATTTTCTGGCTGGCCTGAAGAACATGTTCTGAAGCTTCGGGCCAGTGTAATTGGTATAGGGCTGCTTCCCCTCTGCTTTCTCAGCATGGGAATTTTTGGCTGAGCCATTTAGAGTGTCTGAAGATGTTTTTCCCTACAAATTCTACCTTAAACAATTTGAGAGTGAAAATATGATATGTTAAACCATACTTGTTTTGCTTCCATCTGCCTTTTTGGAAACATCTCTTTCTATGTTGACTTATTTTACCTGGAATTTCACTTTTGGCCCATCTTTGAAATGGCAGTTGGGATGAAGAAAGTGAACCAGAGGCTGTCTTGTAGAAATGTTAACCCAGTTGGACACACCTTTTTGTACGTTTACCGTAATGATGGAATTTCTTAAACATAAATCCTGTGCTTGAGGAGATCCGTGACCATTCATTGATTTCAGAGCTAACTTTACAGCATAGTTGTAAGGAATTTAATCGGATAACAATGAACACATGTACTTTCTAAAAGCCACGTAAAGACTTGTCTTCTTCAACCTCCTGCTCCTCCCTGAGGGCACAGGCACTAGTGGGGTAAGGTACTTGTGGCCTGTCTGTTTTGCCTTGGGCATTCGATCCTTGCAGCAGCCATAAGCTCAGCCCTCATCCGGCAGCTGTGTGGGGATTTGGAGCATCAGCATCATTCACTTTTGGTTTTGCATCGCAAGAGCAGGAGAGCTGCCCTTTCTGGCCTGGAGAGATGCATAGTTTGGTGGTGGTATGGTCAAAATTGACAAGGCAACACCGAAAGCAGAGGAGAGGGAAGGCTTTGGGAATAGCTCAGTGGCAGGGGGTGATGGCTGTGCCTCATACACCCTGTCACTTCATTGCAAGGTGCATCTGAACTTCTGCTTTGCAGAACAAAAGTTCAGTGGGATTTTGTGAACAGAGGTGGCAGAAGGCTTTGATGCCATGTGGATGTCTGAGGTGTTTCCTCACCTAAATGGAAATCACCTGTTTGTTGTGATTGAGAAAGAATGCAAATGCCCTTGCAGGAAACCCCAGGGAAGATGAAGGAGACACTGATTAACTGTGAGAAAGAGAAGATGGTAACAAAAGGGAGAGAGGAATAAGAGAGAAAGAACTATTTAAGGAAGCAAGCATCTTAAGCGGGGGGGGGGCGAAGGAAAAGTAGCACTGGGACAAACAGAAAAGCCAAAAAAGTTTAAACATGCAGGAATCAAAGCTCATAGACAAGAGGACAGAGTGAATGAGGAAAATTAAAAAAGAGGAGCTGATTTATGAAACAGATAAGGCAAGCCAGCCTTCTGTAACCAGCATCTTAACAGCATGGTCATGGTACATGTCCTACATCCGTGTAGCAGTGCAAGAAAGGGTGTAGCTGAGGGATGCTGCTTTGGAAGTGCTGGAGCCTAATTACTACCTCCTGTTATTTGGGACAAGTGTTTTAAATTTGCATTCTGCCCTGAGAGCCATTACTCCCTCTAATAATTTCAAGTCTTGGTTTGGAGCTGGGAGAAGGAGATTTCTGAAGAGCATAAAAGGAAGTCGTGGGCCTTGGAGATGGGAGCAGAAATTGTACTAGTGTGTTGGGAGCAGGTACCTGGTTTTGTAATTTCTTTTGTGTTGTCTGGTAGGCAGAGGAGAAACCTCTTCTTGGCTGCACCTGTCTGGCCATCACCTGAACATGGAGTGGGGAGGGCTGATGGACACTCTCCCCTCGTGTCTGATTTTCATACTTATTCACTGTGGGCCAGATTCTGTGTTCTTCTCTGTTGGTTGTGTGCTCTATGTAGTGTAATGCAACACTAAACCAGCTAAAGAATCCTGCAGGACAATTTCTGTTTATATATATATAAAAAAAGAGAAATGGCCTTAACGCTTCCTACAGCATCTGAATGCTGTTTGTTCTCGTAGAAGGGGTAGAAAGTGGAGGAGCAGGACTGTCAGCACTAGCAGAGCCTGTGAGTTTGATGTGAGTGACTACGAACTGGTTTACAAAGGTTGTAGATGTGGGACTGGCGTTCTCAGTGCTGCCATTTTCACAGCAATGAGACAGAAATTGAGGAGGCAGAGCTTGCTTCTGAGGGCTGCAGGCTGTTCCATGTTGTCCCATGAATAAACTGGGGCTGTGAACGAGGCTGACTGTGGCCTGAGGCTGCGTGTCAGTAGCCCAGCTCTGGGTGTAGCCCTGCTGAAATGGGTGACATTTCTCACAGAAAAGGGGAGTGATGTTCTCCCATTTTTGTTGTGAACGATGGGGAAGAAATGCAGCCTGCTGCTGCTGTGGTTTTAGGCTAGAGAGCTCCCAGGCGCTTTTGCCAGGTCGTGCTGTGATCTGGGCGTACTCAGATCCCACTCTGAGTTTCCTAACTGGGCCATTAAATAAACAAACACCGCATAAATCTAGTGTGGGCAGTAAACTTCTCCGAGAGCCCAGAGAAATCATTGCATTGCTGGGGGGGTTTCTGTGCTGTAATTGCAGGCTAAGGAAGGGAGTTTGAAGTTAATGCAAGGCAGGAGGGTGGGGGGAAGCTGATGCAAGACTGGAAAGGAGGAGGGAGGTAAAAGCAGGGAAATTCTTGCATTTCTTTATTATGCATTGGACTCCTTAATGCAATTCATCAAAATTCCATAGGGCGAAACCCAAAGGGATGTGGTTAGTGGCACCTTTCGTGTTTGGTTCCTGCAAATATTTGCTTCTTTGCAGTTAGCCAGCATTATGGTGGGAGGATGCAGGCAGCTGTGGGGCACAGGAGCTCATCTCTGGCTGGAGGAGGACAGAGGCAGCTCTGCTGTGGGTCCCCTGCCCCGCTGGCAGCATGTCACTTGAAACAACGCACAAGCACACAGCTGGAGCTTTGCAGCCCCTCTGGACCTGGGGACCTCAGCCACCAGCGCTGATGCTGAAGCCCTCACACAGGGTGAGGTGGTTATACATGCACACATGGGCAGTCTGTAGAGGTCTGCATGAGCTGTATGGGCAAACGCCATCAGATAGGGAAGGCAGAGCAGTTGCCAAGTGGTTAATCTGCTGATGGGATTGGCGTTTGGCCCTTTCTCATCCTGCTCTGAGGTCTGTGCTGGAGGGTTTGGGGGACTGTCAGCTGATGGCTTTGTTGCCTGTGGTCTGGTTGAGCAACATGCTCAGATGTTAGCTCCTGGCCAGCTAAGTGAATTTGCAGGCATTACTGTGCATAAAGGTCTTCTTATAAGCACTTGGGGTGGGGTGGGTGGGGGGGGGTGGTGGGGAATAGGCTACCACTCCCCCCCAAAATAGCAGCCAATTCCCCCAAACTCAGTTCCTGACCTGAAAGGAACGAGGACATCTTGGGAGTGCAACACAGACATAAAGCTTATCTCTGGTGCCAGTGTGGTCTTGCTCAGTCTGCTGTTGTTACATACTACTCATGCATGAAGCTCCTGAGTTTGTTCCACTATCAGCAGAACAAAGCAAATCACCCTGGAGCAAGTTTTACTCAAAACAAATATTCACAAGAAGGCTATACTCATTTCTGTAAAGCTAGGACTTGTATTTTCTCTAATGACGTTCTGGGAGGGTTGCTGCTATTTTTCTACGGAGTAGCCCATTTTTTTCCCTTTTACAGTAACCAGATCACTGTTCACCTCTGTGAAGGTGCTTATCCACCCAGGACCTGAGCTGTGACTGTGGTGGCCATGATCTGCAGTAGGTCACCTGGCAGGAGGAAAGCCCATCCCATCCCAGTACTACGTGGTTTGCACAAAATCCAAAAGCCTGATTGACTTTTTTACTTCAGGATTCATGCCTTGTCTGAGCATGCTGGCACGAGTCAAGTCATTTGGATGTGAAGGAAGGGTACTGCTGATTGATACTGATATATCTAGGGCTGGTACTTGATTCTGAGAATACTGCTGGATATAATTAGGAGAAGCACCCAAAAATGTTGCTGCTAGCAATGAAGTACTGGAACATATGGCTAGTAGGGGAAGAAAACCCAAACCTTCACTGAGATTTGAGATGTGGTGATCACAATTGCAAATCCTGGGAATTTTGAACCACCCCATCAATCCATGATAGTTTTCATATTTACAAACTTTTTAGAGGAAATGATTTTACCTTTCTCATTTTGGACAGTTGTGTTTAGATGACTATGGAAAGCTTCTGCAGTAGCATATTACGTTCATTTAATATCACACACAAAGCATAGAAAACTGGATTGGAAGCTAAAAAAACCCCCACAGAAGTGTTTCTCTGTCTTTTCCTAATCCTCTGAAGGGTGACTTAAAAGCTCTTGCTGAAAGAGGAGCATGCTTAAAGATTGTGAATTTATTTGTGGGGGCTCCTTCTGATCAGCTCAAACTTCAGCCCACATTTCCAAGTCTTCGTGTCTTGAAGAGCAACTTCTCCCACTTCCCTGACTTTTGTCCCTAGAATAAGGAGGTTTGTTCTGCATCAAGTGACAGAGATAAGGCTTAGAGCATTTTAATCCTGCTTGCAAATACAATTAGGGAGTATGTGGGCATTCCTCTGCTGGCACTGCCACGGGACTGTCACTGGATGGATTTGGCAGTGCAGGTGTTGGAGCCTTGAGCATTGCTGCCTGGTTTCACCTGGTTCCCTGGGGCTCCCAGGCACCATGGGGAACAAGGACTGTCTGGCACCGGTTGCTTGCTCAGCCGTTGTGATTCAGCTGTTGATGCTGTAGTTAAACCATCAGTTTAATATCTTACTTAGCTGCTATACTTTGATTAAAGACAAATCTATCAGGAAACTTCTCTTCAAAGCAGCACAGTAGTACATGTTCAATTTGCAAAGGAGGAACTCACGTGGTTCCATCACTGTGGTCTCTGAGACTACCCAGTGTGGATTACCTGTGTGCCAGCAGCTGGCGGGCAGGGAGCCAGCACACTGTCTGGGTCCAGGCTGCTGCAGGAAAGTTGGTTTTGCCCTTGGAAGTCATCTGGTGAGGGTGCAGAGCAAGACTCAGGCTGGATTTCTCTAATGGTTTTCTAGCCAGAGTCTTCAAGCAAATATGTACTTTTGCATCGTAACAGCTGTTGCCCTTTCTGCCAGTTTCTAACACTTGTGGTTGCCGGCTTGGCTTTAATACAGACTTCCACCCAGTATAAACAGATCCCACCCGTGGTGTATTTTTTAGATGAAAGCAAAGATCTGTGTGTCAAACGTTGAACAGCGTATGGGAAATGTAGGATGCGTGTTGCTTAGTGATGTGGTCAGGCATCGTTATTGGGAAGTGCATGAGCACCTTGCATGGTCACGGACCCAAAGTGACAGTCTTTAGCTGATGTTTACAAAAGCGCAACGTTATTGTAAATGCAGGGTCATCCCCTTTCAAAATAAGGATGTGAGATGGCTTCATGGCATGGACTATATATGGGTATAGTTTTCCTGGGAAAAGGCATTCTTTGTCTTCATACTTTGGGATCTCAAAGAAGCTGGGTTCTTAGATGTCTTCTGATGTCTTGCACTTGCGACTGATTGAGGGAGCACTAAGCAATTAGGTCTCTGAGTAATAAGTGCTCCAGAGAGAGTGTCTGGAGTGAAAAGTATATGGCACTGACAGGCAAGATAGCAAGCAGCGATTCAGGAAAGGTCAGGGTGGTGACAGAGCAGATGAGAGAGCACTTCTGCTTCTCTAATCCAGAAATTGAGACGAGGAGCTGCAGGGAGGAGGAACTCTGTAGTGATCACTAACAGCTTCTCCATTCCCTAAGAAGAGTGTTAATGTAGGAGCTCTTTTTCCTAACCACATTTGCATGAGCTACTCATATTTTAATGATACTCAGTATTTGCACATCTTTTTTTTTTTTCCCTCCAGTAGTGCACTTTCTGCTGTGTAAGACCCTTAAGTGGGTTAAGAGGAAAAAAGTGAAGATCTCCTATATTTTGATTTCTGTGCATTGTGATTTCTGCATCTGCACTTGTAAAACTGGCACTACCAGAGGTTTAATTGGCCTTTGTATCCTGGGCTGATTTGAAGCCTGCCGGAGTTGGTACGGAGCTGCCAGCTGACTTCAGTGGTGTTTGCAGCTGCCTGGAAGGGCATGAAGAAATATATTTGAGGAATGGCAGTCAAAGCTTTCCTGTGACTGTCCTTCTCCCTTTATCCAAAGGGAATTCCCTGCATTTGGAAAGATTGTTCTATCTTGGGAACTACAGCCAAGATACTGAGACATGCAGCAAAGGTCCCAATAGTTGTCGTGGTAATGAAGGAGCAATAGGACCCGCTTCCCCTGGCAGCAGTCCTGAAGGCATTGCCATATCAGTTTCCCTGGGATGGGGGGAAGGCTTTATACCTAAGAACAAATGGTCTTGAAAGACAGTTAATGCTGGAAAATTGGCCAAGTGAAAGCTTGCTCTTGGTGATGCCATTGTCCGGTCCCAACCTCAAATGAGCAATATGAATCAGGAGCAAACCAAAACCATGGAGCAAGGGAAAGGTAGGGAAGAAAATGAGAGACATGAGAAAACTAAAGACAGTTACATGTCATTTTGCATAATCAAAGGGTTTATTCCGAGTCCTTTTGCATTTTATATTGGGTTTTCATGCCTCTTGACTCTCCCATGAGATTCACACCCAACGTATCTCCACAGCCTATTGCCATGAGGAAGTTTTATTACAGCTGTGGTTCGTGCAAAAGCGCATTCTGTTTACCATGGGTCTGATCCGTCCTGACTAGCTATCCAAAGAGACGTGTACCCAGCTGATGTAAGCCTTCAGAGACACATCTCAAGTTCATCTGAGATTTCCCAATGATTTGAAAAATTCTTCTCAGAAGATGTTATCTGACAGACAAGCGCTGCCTGGTGACCATTAATAGCATCTCAGGGTCATCCACAGCTATTTCCTTACATCGCATGCATAAGTGAAACACTTGAAGACAAGTTTCGCAAAAGAAAGTAAGAAGCTTTTAAAAATTATTTGGGCTTAAATTTAGTTGTGATCCCTCTCCCAGTTCAACAATAGTTAGCAGTAGCCAGCCAGTCTGCACTGTTAAATGTCAGGATGACTAAACTGGTGTTGGGATCTGCTGGGTCAGGAGGGGACAGGTTCATGCCCAGGACAGGAGGCGGCTGGAGGTGATGTCCTGGGGAGAAGATGATCCACTGAACTCCCTCCTACCCACCCCTGCTTGTGCCCAGCTGGCAACTGCAGGTCCCTTGGAGCTCTTGGAAGGACATCACAATAACCTGGGCATCCCTGCAGTGTGCTCACCCTCCTCAAAGCCAGTTTTGTACCCTAATGCATGGGTGAGCTTTGGCAAGTGTCATAGCTATTGTTTCCCCTCACTCTGTCACTGGCTGCATGTATTTAACGCCTTTTTAATTGAATTTAACTTAAATTCAACTCCTGTAGCAGTCCCCCCTAAAATGCTTTGTGGTCCCCTGGATATCACTGATACTGTGAGGGACACCAGGCTTTTCTTGAGCGATGGCAAGGAGGAGATTTGAAAGCGGTGCTATTGATTAAATAATTAAATGGATACAATGAGCTTTTCTTGGGATTTTGTTTAGCTCATCCTTGGGTGGAAAAAAATAGGTGACCTGAAAGGACCAGTGTTCTGCCTGGTCTCATTCCCATTTGAAAAGGGTCTTCTGAATTTCTTACTGCTGGTGCTGGAGCAGGAAACTGCATTGCCATCAATAATTTTTTTTTCTTTAGCAGAGAGACATTTTCTTTCATGATGCCTGTGTTAGGGGCTGCCCTCCCAGTAAATCCTTCCCCCAGCCCCGCCGGAGACTTGCCGCTGATTTCAGTCTGGGATTTTTCGGACTCCTGCTGAAAACAGTGCCAGAGTCCCTCAGCACTGGGGAGACACCTGGGTGTTTTGTGTGCCTGCTCCCACTGCAGGTGAACTCCGGTGCTCAGAGATGCAACACTTTTCTGCGGCAGCCTTATCTCTCCTGGGTCTCTCTGTCTCCCAGGAGGACAAGGAGCCTTCAGCTCCATTTGGGTGTGGTGGATGTACTGGTTTTCCTTACAGTAATGCACACATGATAGATGATACAATGATAGATTTAGGCAGCACATGCTTTTAATAGCTTTTAGGCAGCTTTTGGAGAATAATTGTATTTCCTAATGAGGTCCCCTGGGTGCTGGGACAGGGCTGGAGGCACCACCTCGCATACTCAGAGATGCTTCATGAACTGCTGGGCACTGGAGAGTCCATGGAAAAGGAGGATCGCAGCCCTGGCACGCTGCAGTGTAAGCTGAAGCTGTGCTGATGCCTTCCCACAGGCTGTATTTGGCTGGTCTTCCCAGGTCTGGTTTTCATTTTGGGTTGTCAGTTCACCTGTTAAAAAGTTAGACTCAGACACCTTATAAAATATTATAGGTTTTGTCTAAACATGCACTCTTCCCTGTAAAGCTTCTTTTAAATTCTTCTTGTAAGCATTAAAAATAGATAAAATGAGAAGTTTGCAGAGATATTTCAGTATTGAAACAGGGTAGTTCCTATGGTCTTTTCCCCTTTTGAATTTTATTCTGAGCTGATGGGAACTGTTTGGAAAAGATAACTGGAAAAGTTAATCTTTGAATAGCAAATGCCCCTGAAGGGGGGGGGGGGGGGCGGGGCGGGGGGGGGGGGGGCGGTGAAGAATAGTCCTTTCAAAGAATCATTGACCTAAATTGCACTTTAATGCACATACCATGCTGTCCACACCACCTACGTGTCTCCAGGAATACTGCTAAATAACAAGCACTAAACGTTTAGTCATTTCCTGCATCACGTTTGCAGGAGTCGGTGGCTTCGCACTATTAGCATATGTAAGTGCACTGCAGTTCAAACACTTGGTTTCCATATCAGCAGCTGCTGGGTTTAATCTCCTTTTGGGAAAGGTGCCACCGGCAGCGTTGCAGCGAGCCCCAGGTTAACGTTCCAGCCGGCTCTCCAGAGAACTTCCAGCCAAGGGCCGCGGTGACGCAGCGCTGCCTCGCACGGCTCTGCCTCGAGCCCTCAAGCCCCTTGCGAAGCACGCTGCGGGAAACCCGAGCGAAAACCCAAGCGGGCAGTACATCGGCTCTGTTGCAGGAGATGGTTGTTTTTTTTTTTCCTTTCTGCAAGGTTTTATTTTTGTGTTTTATGAATCTTGTGAGTTTACGGGCTGGGTGGCAGTCAGCCTCGCAGGAAATAGCAGAGGCTGCTCTGACCTGCGCCAGCTCGCTCGGTCCCGGCTGCCTGCTGCCTGCCAGGGGTGCCGGGGTACCAAGGTCCCGCTTAGGGGGTCCATGCCCCCCACATCCACCCTGGCTCTCGCTGCCTCCATCATGGGAAGCGGGAGTGTCAGGAGTTTTGTAGCCATTAGCTCAGCTTTTACTCAGCCTTGCAAGGAAGATGCAATCTTACCCAGAGAGGTTTGTAGTTTGTGCGTTGGCCTTTCAGGTGGGCATCGAAGCAGGTTTCTGTCCAAGGAATCAAGGGCTAAATTCTCTCACATTTTTAAGCGACTGTCTTCAAAATGGTGGCTGCTTCTTACTTGAATTTCATGGTAACAGATGGCTAGATCTCAAAGACATTAGTTAAAAGCTATAGGGTGTTTTTCACCATGTCTTGCTGGTTTCCCTCCTGAAAAAAAATATCTGTGTGAGAGCCCTCCCAACATGACAGGCCAAATCTGACCGTCTGTTGAGTTCACTTTATATAATTTCCGTGTACCGTAAAGTGGCCTTTAAAAGCCAGGGCTGCTCGCTGGGCGATTACCGAGCTCTGGGAGGGCAGGCAGCCTGCAGCCAGCCTGCCCGCTCGGAGGGCACTGGCTTCTCTGCAGCATCGCCGTGATCCCGAGCCAAGAAGCATCGCATTGCAAATATTTGATTTTTGGGTCTAGAGAGGGGGGAATCTGCCCAAAGTATCTTTCATATGGGCTGTGCGGGGGCCCAGGGACTCATGTGCAGATTCAGGGCATAGTAAGGGCTCATGAAATAGCGTGTACCTTCTGTGCGGCCCACCAGCATTTTCAGTCTCATTTAGCAGAGGGAACAAGCAGAAATCTCACAACTCGAGTAAGAGCATATGCTCTGGGAGACCTCGCTACATTGCATAAGCCTTCCCATTAAAGGAGCTGGCTTTGCGAGCACAGCACATGAGTCAACAGCACAGCTAGACTTGTAACGTGGGAGTCACACCTACTCTTGGCTGCAGAATTATCCAGAGAAACAGAAGGTTAATAGGAACAAAATAAAGACTAAGGAACCCTTAAAGGTTAGTTACAGGATTTGATTCAATTGGCAAGAGGGGAAAAAAAGAAAGGAAACGGGTCAAGCCAAAGGAAAGGGAGTAGGGTAATGAAAAGCCATGTTGTCTGTCTCCTAAGGAAAGACAGTTCAGTTTAGATCAGTAAAAATGTGATCGATAACACCTTCCCCCCCCCCCCCGGCCCCCTCAGATTAGCTAGTTCTGGAGAGGGTCATTATCGATTACAGAAAGAAAAAGTCACTTGACTAATGAGAAGGAGAGTGGAGTGAGCCGCAGGATGCTCGAGAAATATTAACACCGCATGAAAGCAGTTCTGCAAGACAGGGAATGACTCCCCAAAGCATGTAAATACAAGCAAAGCAAGCAGCCGACCCAGAATATCAGTAGCAACAACACATTCCTTGGCTTTGCTTCTGCCTTTTTAGAAATTAAAACCAAGCAAGGAGCATGTCTGTCTATGATACTTGGAGAGCCTGAGCGTCTCCGGTCCATGCAGTCCACAGTTTGCTCCCCTGTGCGGTGCCGGAGATGGGACCAGCAGCGGAGGGAGAGCAGGGCTCAGCTCCCAGGCTGACATGGGCACCTAGTTGTCACCGGTCTGACCGGTACTGGTACCTGTGTACCCTTAAGGCCGCGGGGCTGACTGCTCTGCTGGAGCTTGCGGAGAAGCCAGTAGCAACTCTGTTTAGCTGATCTGATCCAAATTTCACTGCAGCCAGTGGAAAGGCTCTGAGTGGGCTTTGGGTTGGGATCAGGAAACAGGGATATCCTGAACAGATGAATCCACAGGGTTTTCAGTTTATAGAGATGTTCCATTGTGCAAAACTTATCCTGATACTGAATCCTTACTGTAGGCTGGAGCCAGTTTCCATATAAATTAATCGAGGGGATTGCATTTGTATCTTTTCAAGAATGCAGCAGCCTCATTGGCCTCATAAGAAGGAAAAGAAAGAATAAAGAAAGTCGTGTTTAGTTTCCAGGGTGTTATCTTTGTTTTTTCCCCCTAAGAAACAAGACTTCATATGGCAAAATCTGGTATTCCTCACGGTGCAGGCTGCCCTGCCTGAGGTTCACCTCAGTCCTAAATCTGTGCTGTGAAGATCCAGGATTACCAAGATGGGAGTGAAAAAACCTTGATAGCTCAGAGCTTCTGATCAGAGCTTATAGAAGAGCCCCGCAAGAGGCTGCCCAGGAATTACTTTTGTTATTACATCTGTTTCTTGGCTCTCCTCCATGTATACCAAGGTCTGAGTGGAACATGTCCGTGGGGGAGGTGTTGGGCAACAGAAGTGATGTTTCATCCCTCGCTCTCAGTGCTCTTGCAGAGGGAAAGATTGTCTTGTGATCAAGGCACAAGACCAGGAGTCAGACGATCTGGGTTGTTGCAAAGTTTGATTTGCCAATATTAGTTAACAGTTCTGTCACCTCTGAATGCAGAGGCGCTCAGGGAATGTGCAGGTTGCCTGCTGCCAA